>NC_061514.1:277416061-277549336 GCF_022539505.1 Lolium rigidum | reverse complement strand
CATTTCACCGAGAGGGCCCGGAGTATATCTATCCGTCATCGGGATGGATAAATCCCACTCGTTGATCCATATGCCTCAACTCATACTTTCCGGATACTTAATCCCACCTTTATAACCACCCATTTACGCAAAGGGCGTTTGGTGTAATCAAAGTACCTTTCCGGTATAAGTGATTTACATGATCTCATGGTCATAAGGACTAGGTAACTATGTATCGAAAGCTTATAGCAAATAACTTAATGACGAGATCTTATGCTACGCTTAAATGGGTGTGTCCATTACATCATTCATATAATGATATAACCTTGTTATTAATAACATCCAATGTTCATGATTATGAAACTAATCATCCATTAATCAACAAGCTAGTTTAAGAGGCATACTAGGGACTTCTTGTTGTCTACATATCACACATGTACTAATGTTTCGGTTAATACAATTATAGCATGGTATATAAACATTTATCATAAACATAAAGATATATAATAACTACTTTTATTATTGCCTCTTGGGCATATCTCCAACAGCCAACACCAATTATTTTACCATTGATAGTAGGAGGTTTAGCAACATGTGAAGCATCAACATTACTAGTGGTGGTAATAGTCCAAACTCTAGCTATATTATTCTCTTTAGAAAGTTTTTCTTCTCTTTCCCACCTAACATGCAATTCAGCCGTCATTCTAGTATTGTCATTAATTCGAACTTGGATAGCATTTGCTGTAGCAAATGACTTAGTATCTTTAACTTCATTAGGCATAAGTTTCAGTTTCAAAAGATCAACATCAAGAGCAAGACTATCAACCTTAGAAGCAAGAACATCAATTTTACCAAACTTTTCCTCAACAGATTTGTTAAAAGCAAGCAGTTTGTGTATTAATAAATTGTTTAAGCATGACTTCAAGATCAGAGGGTACACTCCTACTATTGTTGTAAGAATTACCATAAGAATTACCATAACCATTACCACTATTAGAAGGATATGGCCTATAGTTGTTACCAGAATTATTCCTATAAGCATTGTTGTTGAAATTATTATTTTTAATGAAGTTCACATCAACATGCTCTTCTTGGGCAACCAATGAAGCTAAAAGAAGATTATTAGGATCAACATGAGATTTACCATTAACAAGCATAGACATAATAACATCAATCTTATCACTCAAAGAAGAGGTTTCTTCAACAGAATTTACCTTCTTACCTTGAGGAGTCCTTTCAGTGTGCCATTCTGCAGTAGTTGATCATCATATCATCAAGAAGCTTTGTTGCAGCACCCAAAGTGATGGACATAAAAGTACCTCCAGCAGCTGAATCCAATAGGTTCCTTGAAGAAAAATTTAATCATGTATAAAAGGTTTGGATGATCATCCAAGTAGTTAGTCCATGGGTAGGGCAATTCTTTACCAAAGATTTCATTCTCTCCCATGCTTGGGCAACATGTTCATTATCCAATTGCTTAAAATTCATAATGCTACTTCTCAAAGATATAATTTTAGCAGAAGGATAATATTTTCCAATGAAAGCATCTTTACATTTAGTCCATGAACTAATACTATTTTTAGGCAAAGATAGCAACCAATCTTTAGCTCTTCCTCTCAAGGAGAAAGGAAACAATTTCAGTTTTATAATATCCCCATCTATATCCTTATACTTTTGCATTTCACAAAGTTCAACAAAATTATTAAGATGGGCAGCAGCATCATCAGTACTAACACTAGAAAATTACTCTCTCATAACAAGATTTAGTAAAGCAGGTTTAATTTCATAAAATTATGCTGTAGAAGAAGGTGGAGCAATAGGAGTGCATATGAAATCATTATTATTTGTGCTAGTGAAGTCACACAACTTAGTGTTCTCAGGAGTACTCATTTTAGCAATAATAAAAATAAATAAAGCAAAACCGAATTAAATAAAGTAAAACAAGTAACTAATGTTTTTGTGTTTTTGATATAAAGAAAGCAAACAAGACAGAAAATAAAATAAAGCAAGACAATAAACAAAGTAAAGAGATTGGGTGTGAGAGACTCCCCTTGCAGCGTGTATTGACCTCCCCGGCAACGGCGCCAGAAAAGTAGCTGCTTGTGACGGTAAAACACACGTCCGTTGGGAACCCCAAGAGGAAGGTATGATGAGTACAACAGCGAGTTTTCCCTCAGTAAGAAACCAAGGTTATCGAACCAGTAGGAGATGAAGATCATGTGAAGGTTGTTGGTGAAGAAGTGTAATGCGGCGCAACACCAGGGATTCCGGTGCCAACGTGGAACCTGCACAACACAATCAAACTACTTTGCCCCAACTTAACAGTGAGGTTGTCAATCTCACCGGCTTGTTGAAAACAAAGGATTAAATGTATGGTGTGGAAAATGATGTTTGTTTGCAGAAAACAAAAGAGAACAATGATTGCAGTAGGTTGTATTTCAGATGTAAAAGAATGGACCGGGGTCCACAGTTCACTAGTGGTGTCTCTCCAATAAGATAAATAACATGTTGGGTAAACAAATTATAGTTGGGCAATTGACAAATAGAGAGGGCATAACAGTGCACATACATATCATGATTACTACTATGAGATTTACTTAGGGCATTGCGACAAAGAACATAGACCGCCATCCATTATGCATCTATGCCTAAAAAGTCCACCTTCGGGTTAGCATCCGCACCCCTTCCAGTATTAAGTTGCAAGCAACAGACAATTGCATTAAGTACCGTGCGTAATGTAAACAATACAAATATCCTTAGACAAAGCATTGATGTTTTATCCCTAGTGGCAACAACACATCCACAACCTTAGGGGTTGTTGTCACTCCCCCAGATTCAATGGAGACATGAACCCACTATCTAGCATAAATACCCCCTCTAGGAGTTACAAGTATCAACTTGGCCAGAGCCTCTACTAGCAATGGAGAGCATGCAAGATCATAAACAACACATATATGATAGATCAATGATCAACTTTACATAGTATTCCATATTCATCGGATCCCAACAAACACAACATGTAGCATTACAAATAGATGATTTTGATCATGATAGGAAGCTCACAAGATCTAAACATGATGGCACAATAGGAGAAGACAACCATCTAGCTATCGCTATGGACCCGTAGTCCAAGGATGAACTACTCACGCATCGGTCCGGAGGCGGGCATGGTGATGTAGAGCCCTCCCGGTGATGATTCCCCTCTCCGGCAGGGTGCCGGAGGAGATCTTCTGAACCCCCCGAGTTAGGGTTGACGGCGGCGACGTCTCTGGAACTATTCTGGTATTTTGGCTCTCGGTACTAGGGTTTTCGGGGACGAAGGAATAAATAGGCGAAGGGGCAGCGTCGGGGGAGCCAGGGGGCTCCCTCCCCACGTCTCAGCGCGACAGTGGGCCCCCCGCACCGCCATATGGGGAGGGCCCCCTGCTGGCCTTCCTCGACTCCTCTTCGATCTTCTGGAACACTCCGTGGAAAATAGTGCCGTGGGCTTTTGTTTTGTCCAATTCCGAGAATATTTGTAAAACAACTTTTCTGAAATCAAAAACAACAGAAAACAGGAACTTGCACTGTGGCATCTTGTTAATAGGTTAGTCCCAGAAAATGCATAAAAACATTATAAAGTGTGAATAAAACATGTAGGTATTGTCATAAAACTAGCATGGAACATAAGAAATTATAGATACGTTGGAGACGTATCAGTCGTCGCTGGCATCGGGGTCGCGGTAGTCGAACCTCGGCGGGTGAGCACGCGTGGACTGGGACTGAGGGTAGCGCAGGCGGGGGCCACGGCAGGCCATGGCACTCTGGAGAGTCTGGCCGCGCCACCACAGCCGACGGCCGACCTCGTTAAAGTTCGAAGGAGGCGGGCCGTCCTCCTCGTGTCTGGCAAGCGCACTCTCGCGCCGATTGATGAAGAAGCCGTCCCAAGTCGGGCTGTAGTCGGGATGCCACTATGGATTCCTCCGCTGCTCTGGCGTGAGCTCGAATTAGTAGTGATTCGTGATGTCCATCTGGCGTGCCACACCTAGAGGGACAGGAGGGACCGTTACGCCTCTGACGCCCAGCATCCAGCCGGTGGGGACGCGGTAGCCCGGCGGGCAGGGGTAGTTCGAGGCGCAAAGCGCCTCCGCCTCCCGAGGGGTAAGAGATACGATGGAAGCCATGTGAGAGAGTGATGAGAGGTTTGCAGATATGAGTTTAGATGTGATATGGAAATGGAGGCCAAGCCTACATATATATAGTGAAAAATGGCAGGAAGACGGAGGCGGGAAGCGGTGGAAAGAGCGGGAAGAAAATAGGCGGGGAACGCAGTGGTTCCGGAAACTTTGATCCCGGTGGGGGCTCAAACCTGGATAAAAGATAGGAGGCTTGATCTGGGGAAGGCTTATCTGGTGTTTGCCTTATCTGGGGGGGGGGGGGGGCTTACTTGGGGAGGATTAGTCCCGGATGGATATGTAAGGAAGTGCGGACAACCATTAGTCCCGGCTGGTGGGTGCAACCGGGACTAAAGCTATCGGGAGGATAAGGACCCGGGGGTGGACGCACTGCTCGATGAGATAAAGCATGTAGCGCACGACACCCTGTCGGAGGAACAAGACAAAGCAGAAGCGGCGCCATGCCTATAAAAGGAACACCGATACGACTTGGGAAGCAGATCAACAAGCAGGTAGGGAGAATTTCATCCCCATGGATGGAGGAAAGGGTTGGGAAATCTCCCGTGGCGCAGCTTCTCGAAGATGTCGTTGGTGCACACGCCCTACGACATCTTCGGAAGCGGCGCCTCGGAAAAATTTCCCTGCAAGCCCATGAAAGACTCCATCTCCTCTAACAGTATTGGGGAAAGAGTTGGGAAATCTCCCGTGACACAGCTTCTCGAAGATGTCATTGGTGCACACGTCCTACGGCATCTTCGGAAGCTGTGCCTCGGAAAAATTTCCCTGCAAGCCCGTGAAAGACTCCATATTTAGAATACATTATTACATTACAGGTTTAAATATATTAAGAATACATTATTACATTACAGGTTTAAATATCGCCAACACATCGCCATCTAGTGTTGTGGTTTTCTTCTACACCGTAGCCATGGAGAATCTTCATCATTTAGCAAGATGTTTGGGTCAATTTTCACCGTGAAGGGCGGAATTTCTTTAACGTTATTATAATCTTCTGACATGTCTGTCTTGTCATCCACTCCCACGATGTTTCTTTTCCCCGAAAGAACTATGTGACGCTTTAGCTCCTCGGTTGATGTATTCTTTTGTTGATTTATTTTTCTCGATTTGCTAGACATGTCCTTCACGTAGAAAACTTGAGCCACCTCGTTGGCTAGGACGAATGGCTCGTCCATGTATGCAAGATTGTTGAGATCCACTGTTGTCATACCGTACTTATCGTCTACATGTACACCGCTGAGCTTCACTCATTTGCACCGAAACAAAGGGACCTTAAAAGTGGGTCCATATTCAAGTTCCCATATCTCTTCTATGTACCCATAATATGTGGTGGTCTGCCCATTCTCGTCTTTTGCATCGAAGCGGACACCACTGTTTTGGTTGGTGCTCTTTTTATCTTGGGCGATCGTGTAAAATGTATTCCCATTTATCTCGTACCCTTGGAATGTACATATGTTTGAAGATGGTAACCTGGCCAATAAGTACAGCTGCTCTCCAACAGTGGTGTCACTCATGAGATGTCTTTGCAACCAATTGCTAAAGGTATTCATGTGTTGACGTGTAATCAAGGATTTGGGCTGGCCCGGGTTTATTTCTCGTACAACATTCTTGTGTTTCTCGATGTACGGAGCCACCAAGCTGGAATTGTATAGAAATGTATAGTGTGCTTGATTGAAAGAAAGCTTGTCCCTGCACACCGTTGCTTTCCTTCCTAGTGTGCCTTTTCCGGTCAGTCTCCCCTCATACCGAGATTCAGGAACACCAATTGGCTTAAGGTCAGGAAGAAAGTCAACACAAAACTCAATGACCTCCTCTGTTCCGTAGCCCTTTGAGATACTTCCTTCTGGCCTAGCGCGGTTATGAACATATTCTTTAAGACTCCCATGAACCTCTCGAAGGGGAACATATTGTGTAGAAATACAGGACCGGGAATTCTAATCTCTTCAACTAGGTGAACGAGGAGGTGCGTCATAATATTGAAGAAGGATGGTGGGAACAACAACTCGAAGCTGACAAGACATTCGACCACATCAACATGTAACCCTGACAAAGTTTCTGGATCCATTACCTTCTGAGAAAGTGCGTTCAGGAATGCACATATCTTCACAATGGCTAGTCGAACATTTTCTGGTAGAAGTCCCCTCAATGCAACCGGAAGAAATTGTGTCATAAGAACGTGGCAGTCATGGGACTTTAGGTTCTGGAATTTTTTTCTCCTTCATATTTACTATTCCATTTATATTCTACGGGAAACCAGACGGAACCTTGATACTGTATAGGGCTTCAAAAAAGATCTCCTTCTCTTGTTTGGTAAGAGCGTAGCTGGCAGGCCCTTCAAACTGCCCTGGATGATTGCCGTCTCGTCCTTTATGAAGTTCCTGGTCCTCCCGTGCTTCTGTTGTATCTTTTGTCTTCCCATACACGCCCAGAAAACCTAGAATATTCACACAAAGATTCTTGGTCAGGTGCATCACGTCGATTGCAGATCGGACTTTCAGGACTTTCCAATATTCGAGCTCCCAAAAAATAGATTTCTTCTTCCACATGGGCGCGTGTCCGTCAGCGTCTTTCGAACGAGTCGATCGCTCGGACCCTTTCCAAAGATAACATTTAAATCCTTGACCATGTCAAATACATCATCACCACTACTGGGGACAGGCTTCGGACGGTGTTCTTCCTCGCCATTGAAATGCTTGCCTCTTTTCCTTAAGGCATGCCTGCGCGGAAGAAAACGACGATTGTACGGGTACACATTTTTCCTACTTTTTCCCAAATATTTACTTTCAGTCTCATCTAAACAGTGTGTGCATGCAATTTATCCCTTGTTCGTCTGTCCTGAAATTTTACTAAGAGCAGGCCAATCATTGATGGTTACGAATAGCAACGCTCGTAGGTCAAATTCTTGCTCGGTGTGCTCACCTCACACACATACACCTGGTTCGGCCCACAACTCTAAAATTTCATCAACTAATGGCCTTAGGTACACATCAATGTCGTTGCTGGGTTGCTTTGGGCCTTGGATAAGCACTGGCATCATAATGAACTTCCGCTTCATGCACAACAAAGAAGGAAGGTTGTAGATACATACAGTCACGGGCCAGGTGCTGTGACTGCAGATCTGCTCCCCAAAAGGATTCATGCCATCTATACTTAGACCAAACCATAAGTTCCTTGCCTCACATGCAAAATCCGGGAAATCTCTCCCGATGTTTCTCCACTGCCGACCATCAGCGGGGTGCCTCAACATCGTGTCTTTCTTACGTTCTTCCATGTGCCATCGCAATAACTTGGTATGCTCTTTGTTTCTGAACAAATGTTTCAACCGTGGTATTATGGGAGCATACCACATCACCTCCGCAGGAACCCTCTTCCTGGGTGGCTCGCCCTCAACATCACCAGGGTCATCTTTTCTGATCTTATACCGCAATGCACCGCATATCGGACATTTATTCAAATTCTCGTACTTCTCACCGCGGTAGAGGATACGAGTCATTAATGCATGCATGTATCTTCTCGCACATCTAATCCTAGAGGGCAGACAAGCTTCTTTGCTTCATACGTACCGCGGTGCAATTCGTTATTTCTTGGAAGCAGCTTCTTTAATATTATCAGCAATTTTTCAAATCCCGAGTCAGTCACACCGGCCTCTGCCTTCCATTTGAGCAATTCCAATACGCTACCCAGCTTTCTCTGCCCATCTTCACAACCTAGGTACAACAATTTGTGGTGGTCCTCTAACATCTTGTCGAACTGCAACCTCTCCTTATCTGTGACACGGTCTCTCCTTGCATCAGAAATGACCCGATGAAGATCATCATCAACGGGATCATCTGGTGCCCGCTCTTCACCTCCGTCTTCTTCATTGTCTTCCATTGCGGTATCATCGTATTCAGATAACATAGATCGGTACTGGTCATTGGTATCTTTTTCTTCATCGCCGTCTTCCATCATAACCCCTTCTTCTCCGTGCTTGGTCCAAACATTATAGCTGGACATGAATCCAAACCGAAGCAGGTGGCTCTTAATGTCTCTTGAGCAAGAGTAATCCTTCTCATTCTTACATTTCAGAGATGGGCAACACATAAAACCTTGCTTCGACTTGTTGGCCTCGGTCACAAGCAGGAAAGATTTCACGCCCTCTCTGAAAGCGGGAGCACATCGGTTACCGTACATCCATGGATGACTCATCTACATGTACAATTATTTATCAGATGCAATCACCTTGCTAAAATTAGTATTATACGGACTATGTATATGAGAAAATAGTTGCTAACCTTTTAGGATCAAAAAGAGGAGAAATCTTATCAAATAAAATCAAGTGGCACCCCTCACAAAAACATTTCATCAAACACCTCTTGTGCACATGAAAAAAAAAAGAGCTAGCATAAACCTCCACCTTTCAGCACCAAGGAAAAAAATGTAGGGAGGTGGAGGGGCTGGCTGTGTGTATATATAGGCCCGATCCTTTTGTCGCGGGCCATAACACGACCCGCGACAAAAGGAGTGCCAGCAAGCGGCGCCAAGCCTCAGACCTTTTTTGTCGCGGGTCGTTGTACGGCCCGCGACAAAAGGCCCGGACCGCTCCAAAGAGTTTCAAGACGACGTGACCAGACCATTTGTCGCGGCTCCAGACGCACCCGTGATAAAAGGTTTCCATAAAAACCCTGTTTTCCACTAGTGGATACACAGCCTAGACTACACGTCTACACCTGACCGAAGCAAGCAAGACCATAGAGATGGCACCCTCGTCGCAGCCGGCGACCACAACGCCGCACGTCCTGCTGATCCCCTACCCGGCGCAGGGCCACGTGAACCCGTTCCTTCGGCTGGCCAAGGCCCTGCACGCGCGTGGCTTCTACGTCACCTTCGTCCACACCGAGCACAACCACGGCCGCCTCCCTCCGGTCCCGCGGGCCCGGCGCCGGCCGCGGGCGCCGCCGCCGCCGGCCTCCGGTTCGAGACGATCCCCGACGGGCTCCCTCGTGCCGAGCTCGACGCCACGCAGGACATCTGGGCGCTCTGCGAGGCCACGCGGCGGGCGTGCCCAGGCCACGTCAGGGAGCTCGTCCAGCGGCTCGGCCGCACGGAGGGCGTCCCGCCGGTGACCTGCGTCGTTGCCGACGGCGCCATGGGGTTCGCTGTGCACGTGGCCAAGGAGATGGGGCTCTCCGCCTACCTCTTCTTCACCCCCAGCGCGTGCGGATTCTTGGGCTACCTCAACTTCGATCAGCTCGTGAAGAGAGGCTACGTCCCATTCAAAGGTACGCTAATGATTTTTATCACCTGTTCTAATCTGTAGCCATCAGCATGTAGCAAAGATATCACTCACATCCACTTTAGAAAAGTCATAGGAAAAAAAAATTTAAAGAAAACCTATCTGGTGGATCGAGATGCTTAATTATTTTCACCCGCACCTAATTCCAGTCATCGCCGGTGCTCATCGAGCGCAAACCCAAACAAAACGACATTTCAATGATTTTCATTGGATATTCATACCTAGCCAATCAAAGTTTTTGTGGTGGGAAAATTGTAGTTGACAAGGTGGTCTTGTTTGTCTTTTATGTATCTTAGAAACTACACAAAGCATGGATATGAAAATCTGCAGGTCACTGATACAGTACAACTAGAATTTTATTTAGCAATTTGAAATTTTCGAATATTTGAAATTCAAAACAAATTCTTCAGATATATATAATTCTAATGTCGTAAAAATCCTGAATTATTTTTCCTATGCTCTATATCAATTTTTTTAATGAAGTGCAAAGTTTCAAGTTCAAATATTATATGGTGTGAGAGATACAAAAAAGAGAAGTTATTTGTATGTGAAAAGCGCCGATCTTGATGCACCTGCTAACTTCCTAGACGAGAGGTGTGCAGTGACCACCTGCTCAGAACATCCTCTCTTTCGTCGCCACTATTAACAGTGCCATCTAAGTCAAATTGTTTGCTTCGGATCAAGAAATATATAAATGCATAAGATGATAACATATTATATTTCACACCCAAAACCTCGCCCTTCGTAAAATAATGGCAAGTGTGCTGAAATGTATCTACTTTGAACGTGCTAGCCAGCTGATAGCCGATTCTTTAATTGACGAGACTAGTTTGATACTTCCTCTTCGTAAGATCTTCCACGGTAGCAATCTACTCGAACAAATTTAGTATTATTTAATCTATCCAGCTTTCCATGAAAAGAAGATCTGAGGGGATTTGATTTCTCATAGCTAGGCAACTTAAGTGAAATAGCACTATTTTTTCACAAACTTCTACAAATGTCTCACAACTTCATCCTCTTTTCCTACTTTTATGCGGAGTACCAACTAAGCTTTTTATAGTGTTGCTGACATACGCAGGACAAGCTCCCCCAAAAAAATGCCTCCAAGGAACGCACCTAACATGCATCTAAACCAACCAGTCATGCCAATGTAAACCAACCAGTCATGCCAATGTAAAAAGTGATAAGGATAGCCTTAGTAAATTTAACAGGAGACCTATCATGTCTGTCATTAATTCTAAACCAAAAGAAGCCTGCAAAGTTTATTCGACTAGTCACAATGGGAAGTATCATACACTAGTATCATGCACATGATACTAGTTTATGATACTAACCTCACAATGCATAGTATCATAGTATCATCATATTTAATGTTTTGTAGAATCTCAATGCAAATATGTGTACATATCGTCAGGGCCTCTGCCCTAAGAACAGAAACAAACACCGCACCAACTAAGAACCGGGGGGCATCCCTGGGCACCCTATGGCGAAAACAGGAGCTCACAACCGGTTTAGTAGAACCTTGATGAGCACCTTATGCCCTCGCTTCAGAAGCCGTCACCACCATTGAACCGCTGATCCATCTTCAGGGCAAAGATCAGCATAGCCCTTACCATACATGTTGTTGATGCCACCATGGAAGATTGATCGTGTCTAGCACCTGGCTAACAAGCATGACTAAGCATCACACCTGTCAACTAAGCATGACTTGACATCTCCTCCTTCAGCCTCTAACATCCAGCGCTGCTCCACAAACGATGCTCCCAGGAGACAAAACGACACTGGATTGCCACCATCGTCCGGTCTTGAAGACCAGAATCTAGGGTTTCCCCCGAAGCAGCACTAGTCAGCTAACAATCATTGCTCAGTGATGCCTTCTATATCGATTTGTGCCTGCTATGATTGACACAATCGATGCACATTTATTTGTCAATGATACTTTCCTAACATTTCTCCTTAATTTAAACTCATCTAAGTTGCGTCCCTTTTCGGTGCCTTTCGTGTCTTTTATCTTTTCTCCCTGCAGTCACGTCGGTAGTGTTATTGATGCAAGTGATGACGCACACAATGTGGACTAAAGTTGTTGTCGATGTGTCGTTGTAGATGTAGCCTGATGTCGACGTCGAGGTAGCGGGGACGTACTAGCTGCGGTCGAGGTAGTCATGGTGGATGTAGTACTCTCTGTAGTCAGTGTAGCTGCAATCGCCGGAGGTGCAAGAATTGCATGGTTCTTTTTTGGACGGAGCTGTAGTCGTGGAAGAGGCACCTTGCGGATGTTAAAGGGTGTGTTCCGGGAGCATCTTGCAGATGTCAGAGGATGCAGTTGTAGATGAGACCACCAATTTTGCCAGACTGGAGGAAACCACTGAGCCCACAACAGTTTTGCCAGAACCGTGTGTGTGGTTGTAGTGTTGATGTAGTTGCTCTACATCGAACGTTGTCGATGACGTCATCGATATCGTGTCGCCTTACATGGTGTGTGCCCATTCTAGTGGATGATGTAGCAGCGGTGGCGTGTTGACGAGGTGGTTTTGTTGATAAAGACCATGCCCATGAGTCATGTCGACTTTGGTGATGATGTGTGGGTGATGTCAAAGCAGGATGCATGTCGGCGATGATATCTCGCTTGAAGGTCTCCCTTCTCGCGACGATGATGACGATGACATGCTGCATCGAAGAAGTCGGCGAAGTAGTGTTCCACACGAGCCTGCGTGTGGATGATATTAATGCCGCTTCGCATGCATGTGCCCGAAAGAGATCTTAGCTCGCCGCACGATGTAGTCATACAACTTGTGTCGTGGTTTGGCTCATTGTAGGTCGGCTCGGTGCAGTGTCGGTGAAGATCGCTATATTGGCTCGGTGATCGCCCGGCGCGGGATGTTGTACTCTGGTGGTCGATGTTGTCGTCACGCGGAACGATGTATGGGTCCATGAAGTTCCATGTGAGCGTGCCATGGCGCGCACCTCGTGATGCGCGTGCGCGCGTGGTTGATGTAGTAGTCGCAGCCGGCGCTGCTCCCGGTCGTCCAGATCGGGATGAACACGTACAAATTTTATGAAAGCGCACAATTCACTTAATCAAGTACACTCAGTAAGCAGTACGATGCAGCATTCTTCACCATGGGAGGCGGCGGCGGAGATAATAACGAATCACGGCGGCCTACTCTCCTCTCTTCTTCTCGCCCTCATCCTCATCCTCGTCCTCGTCCTCGTCCTCGTCAAAGTCTAAGTCGGTCGCACGCGCAAGCCGCACGCGGTCGTTCTACCCCTCCAGTCAGGGGCGGCGCGTCTTGGAGGCCATCCAGGGTTGTGGCCCAGTCTTCCATACATAACTTTCCTTTTAAACAGCAATTTTGGTCCATAAAAAAATAAAATATGTTTACATATTGCTATTTTGGCCCGGGCTAAATTATGGGGTGATGAATTTGGCCCCACCTAGTTTTACCATCACGCTCCGCCACTGCCTCCAGTATTTATAGAGAGAAGGTTAAAGGAGAGCAGAGAAGGTTGAAGGAGAGCAGATAGGTGTTTGTTGGGAGCAGCTACCATAGATGCGTGGCTGAGATAGAATGTGTCATAGAAACAGCTAGCACTGATGTATGGCTGAGATGAAATGTGCCATGGAAACGACTAGCAAGGATGAAAGGCTAAGATGAAATGTGCCATGGATTGGTGACCTGGCATGGCAGCTAGCTAGACAGGATTGATGACGGAGTCACCTCTAGCTAGCTAGGCAAGGAACCGCAGGTCATGGCATCTGCCAGAGCAAAAGAGTGACCTTTTATCACTTTTACTGTGCTTTTCTCTCTCATTCAGACACATTTTTATTTATCATAACATAATATTTTTTACTTTGCAATATACGTATTATATATTCGTCGCACTTTGCCCCAAAATCATAAGCACCTTAACATGCAAGACAAATGTGCTCCTCCATCAGTTTTTATTTCACTTGTCACTATTTCGGGAAATATTAATTTAGTTTTGAGAGTAGATAACCATACGAATCGCTATGTTGACAACCATATGAAGCGCTATGGAGCATCACAAGATATAAGCTGCCAAAATAAAATGATGAAACATGTCTCTGATAAAAGGTGAGCTAACTGAGACCAATAGACAGTAAAAATACCATTCAGCTTATACAAAAACCCGTGATAAAATCCAAGAGTATTACATGTCAAAGTGAGCGAAATGAGACCACAAATATTGTATAGATATGAGCAGCAGCATATACATTTCATTAACTCACTGCCCATGATTACAACCATCCCCAGACATCCTCTCGCCAACAACCCAACTCAGCCCAAGGCTGAAGCACAAGCCTCATGAGACAACTAACAGCAGCTTAGCTAAATCCATAAAGTAATGCAATTCCAGAGCTACAAACGGACCAAGCTAGCATCAAGCCCTAGCTACCATTCTCTTCACCCATCACCGCCCTATGCTTCTCTGGTCGCGGACCAGATAGGCACGCATGCATAAAATTTTAATTTTGCGTCCTCCAGCACGATTCGGTAGTATCAACCAAAATGGACACAGTAGCTAGACTTCTTCCCATTTGGAAGCGCCACAGCAGTCTACCGCTCCATGTACCAGGTCCCAGCGACTACCACTGCTTCTTGAAGCTCGGCTTGTCCGACCATCACCTGCATGAAACACAGACCAAGAATGGTTCAACTCTACATACATCACATGAAACAATTACTCGACAAACATACAAGACTTGCTAGGTCACATTAAACAATTACTCAACAAACATACAAGACTCGCTAGGATAGGCCAGGCATGAACATCAATGTGCGAAAATAATAACTATGATATAATACTGCAGTAAATACAAGTCATTCAATCGTCATAAGAACTTTGGGCAAGTAAAAACATGCTGGAATGAAAAGAAAAAAAAAACATACAGAATTCATGTCATGGTCACTCCAAAGAAAATGCGCTTGTTGTTCCCTGTGCAACACACCATCGATACTCATGGTAGACCTTAGATATATTCATGTAGGGAAATCATAGAACGGGCAAACATAACAAGTTCAATCTAAAGAATTGATTTCGTCACTCAGTAATAATGATAACACATATCTCATTGCATGGAGACGCACCATCCCGCCAGCAGGATTTGGTAGTATCAACCAAAACGGACACAACAGTTGGTTGGATGTATACCCCTTCGGAAGCGCTACAGCAGTCTGCCACTACATGCACCAGGTCCCTGCGACTACCACTTCTTTAAGTGGAAGCTCGGCTAGTCCAGCCATCACCTTCACGGAAACAGACCAAGAAATGTTCACCTCCACCTACATCACACAAAACAATTACTCAACAAACATACAAGATTTTCTAGGAATGTGCGACAATGATAATTATGTTATAAGACTGCAGTAAATACAAGTCATTCAATAATGGCATTCAGAACTAAATAGCAGCAAAGCTTAGACCAACATCTCAAAACTAAATAATGTCATCATTTCGTATGTTGTAGATTTCGCCATCCATTCCATATTATGTCATCATTTTCTATTATGTCATACTGAGCTCACATTTCTTTTCCCCTTTCATTTTCTACACAAATATATGTTTACAATGAAAGAAAAGAGAAAAAAACTTCACAAAGCTGAGCTCTTTATGCGAAAAAACGTGTTACTGGTACAAATGGCTATCACAGGAATAAGGTACAGGAAAAGCAAAAACATTTCAACATGGATATTTAACCTGGTAAAGCAGAGATAGATTCATATCAACTCCATAACCGAACTGCATTGCAGACATATGAACTAGAATAAACAGCAAGTCTGACTTGTGAGAAGAACTAACCAAAAAAGATGTCTCTCCTGGATGCGGAACTGCAAGTACTCTCACACAGCAACCTCTCATCCCAACCAGGCTGACAAGGTTTGGGTAGGTGAGCACCATCTGCATCTACACCTCCACCGGGAACTCCTTCCTTTCCCTACACTCCCTCCCACGCGAACTGCTCCACCACCACCTTGTGGGCATCAAAAACGCCCTGAAAGAAAATATGAACACATTATCATGTGGCAGAAACCGGGAGACTAAGAAACGCAAAATAGTGGCAATTATAGATCCTACAAAACACCACATGCATCACCAGAAGCATGGTTTGATGGCCAGTTCATGTGAACTTATAGAAAACAAGATGATTGGCATCATGGTTCGATGGCCAGTTTATAGAACATGACAGAGTAAGGACAAATACTTGTAGGAATCGAAAAGGACACCATGAATGGAATAACAATTACCATAAACGCACAAATCATCAAAATCACAACAAAGTGGCCACCTCAATTGATAGAATAATACCACATGACCAAATGAGCATAACTATAAACCCAGTACCTTGTTAGTGCTCTCGTATTTGAGCACCAGCACGATGGCTGACTCGCACCGCTTCTCCAAGTGGGCCTCAACCAACTCCAGCCTCGAACCAATGGCGTTGCTGCCTTCGCCCAACTCTGACGTCCTCTCCTTTCAGCCTACTTCTTGATGTCGAGAGGGTAGATTAACTTGGGACTTGACCTCTACTGGTACAGAACTGCATGGATGAAGTACTTGGTCTTTTCTTCCTCACCTGAAAGCCATAAAAAACACAGACAAGAAATTCGGTCAAGGTTTAGCCAGCAACAAAGTAAACAACCATTGACCCCTCTAAACTAAAATTGCCCTCCAGATTACACAAAGGCAACGCTTGAAAATAGATTGAGGTTTACTTTTTATGTTGGAATCCAACTAAACCATGTTATGCCAAGATTCCAAAATAAATCGAATTTCATAAGCCAGCCCAGCCACATGGAAATAAGGCCATTTCATTCCAATCATCAAGCCCACAATGTGGAATCAATCAGCCCACAATGTGGAATCAATCAGCCCAGCCAAAATAGATACTTGGCATACCAAAATAAAAGGCAAACGAAAATAGAGAGGCATCAAAAGAGAAAGAGAAACCAATAGTACCACTTTATAAAGCTATAAGCTGCCAGATTTATACATACGCATCAGGGTTATTTCTACATAAAGAAATTAATGCAACGAAAAAGCTAGCCAGCAAACACCATTGTATAAAAGGACAAGAAATGTATATAAACTTAAATACAAACAATCCATGATATCTTATCGCCACTATTTGCAAAAAGGATGACAAACTTCATGTCAACTACTTAAATAAACCAAATGGTACTTGTAACTATCAGGCTGCCAAATAAAGAACTTTTCAGTCAAAAAAAATCGAGATTGCTTTTCAGTCAACTTTCATTGGCAGTAGTACCATCCACATTGCATAAGAAAACTTCCAGGCAAAATAATGAGAGGTAAAGAAGCATGTTCGAATCAACAACAAGCAGATGTCAGTGCGTCTAGTCAATATGCATGTGATATCACCATCATTTTATTAGGACTCAGTTTCAGGAAACTAAGCATACTTCCAAGAGCATCAACCAAACAGCTACCATGATTTTTTTAGAGAAGGCAGCGGGAGGCACCTCGCAGAGATTATTGCCCCAATGGTGTCTGGGTGGAGGAAGTCAACCCGAACCGACTACTGCATATTTTAAGCTCTAAGGCACCCTCCAAATTAAGGACAAGTGGCAGCAAGAAACTATGTGGTCACAGATGATGAAGAGAATAATTACAGAAGAACACTAAAAGTGTTAATGTATCTATAAATACAAGTGCTACTGCCTTTGTAAACAAGTATGCAGTGTACATTTACTCACGACAAGAGGGCATAAATGTAGCTGCTGCCAACCAAGGAATCTAGGATTATCATGTACATCATGGTTTGCTCCAGAATTAGAATCCAGGTTCTCGCTCACAAGATAGATAAACTACTAGCGTCAATTTTACACATACACTTAAGCAGGAACAGTCCCATTTATGTACCAAACGAAATGTATGAACTTAAGTATACCAAAACCAAACACTCAACACAACCTGCAAATCACAAGGTAAATTCACAACCAGACAATTGTATTGCGCAACAGACAGCCAGGGAATAATCAATCAGTAAAAGGCAGGCAGCAGGAGGCACCTAATTGTTTATTCTTGTCCCAAGTGGCAGCAAGTCCCCGTCCTCTACCAAGGCGCCCTCCTGGACCTTCATGCACAGCGTCATCATTGCTGCTGCTAGCAGTGTGCTCTACCAGCACCACTGCACCCAATCCTCAACCTTCTACAGAGAGAAGACAAGCCAGAGTTTTACATTTCACCACAGAGAAAATGGAGAAGGTGCAGCCTTTTATCAGCAAAAGGGAACTGGATAGGTCCATGAGGATGCTAGGCTCACCGCCATGTGGTGGCGGTCAGCAGTCTAAGCCCGTCGTATGAGAGCCTAAGCAGCACCAGCCCAGACAACCATTTTCCAGCTCCAAGGCACCATCCATATTCAGGAAAGGTGGCGGCAAGAAAATCTGTAATCACGAATAAAAGAATAATTAGAAGAGAAAACTCAAAGTGTTGATGTATCTAGAAACACTCTTGCTACTGCCTTGTCTTGCGGTTGAACCCATTTGACTCGGGATAAAGCAAAAAAGACTGTACATATATTAATGACACGAGGACATCACTGTAGGTGCTGCCATTAATTGAGCAATCTAAGACTATAATCTACAAAATTACTACACCTTCATCAGTATCTGGATCCTTGTTTACTAGATAGATAAATTTTGCCAATGTAGCACATAAACCTAAGCAAAAACAGTCCCATTTATTCACCAAAAGAGATCAATGAACTCAAGAACACCTAAACCAAATACTCAACCTTGTGTGCTCTTACAAGGTAAAAGGCAGGCAGGAGGCACCTAGTCGTTCTTGTCCCCAGCGGCGTCCTAGTGAAGTTAGTCATCCCGAACCTGGCTACTTTGGAGCTCCAAGGACAAGTGGCAGCAAGAAATTCTGTGATGAAAAATGAAGAGGATGATTAGAACTGAATACTACTAATTTAATCAATGCGTTTAGAAATATTTGTGCTACTGTTAAGATGTTGTTTCCATAAAAAGACAAGAAATATACAAGTTTGAGCCATCTTGTATATACTTCCAGAGACTATGCATACAGACGATTATACATTTAAAAGGATAAAAGAGAAGAATCATAAGAGCAGCCCTATGCTGCAGCAAAATCGGAGACCTGAAAGCACAAGCGGAGTCCTGGTCCACCCTCCAATCCTGCCTCCTGGTACGTCCAGCTTGGTGCTATTCAACCCCGGTATGTTCTGAACCTGAAAACAATACAAGCTGTCAGCTATGTTGATTCATAAGAAGCACCAAAAAAATCAGCATGTTTATTTGATATGCAGCCACTGCCACCTATGCACACAAGAGATGCTCATTAATTCTGTTTGGTCTATAATTGCAATATAGAATATATTTCAATACTTATATGCTTTATAAGACAGTTGAAATATGACCTGAAAGCACAAGTGCAGCAACATACATGGGGAAAAAAGCAATCAGAATGTACTTCAATATTTATATGCCCTATAATTGCAATATATGCCAGCAAAGCTTAAATACAAGCATCTCATGTCTCAGCTATTTAAAATCAGACCATCAGCATAGTTGTAGAACCCGCTTTATAAGACAGTGTCACAGGACAGTTGAAACTTCAGGTTACCGCAACTAAACAATCCAACCCAGCAAAGTAAATTAGCAATGGTCAGGTCTGGCGTGATAGCAAAAATATCACAAATTGATCAGAGAAGGCAGCAGGATGCACCTTACTAGGAGTCGTTCTTGTCTCCAGCGTAGTCGTGTGGAGAAAGTCGCTCTCCTGAAACTGGAGCTGTGGATCATTGCCATCGCTGCCGCTTTGGCCTATTCCACCATACTAAGGTAGCTAGGGTTCTCGCCCTACACAAAAACGAAAATGCAACATTTTATCATCACAGAGAATCATAAACCGAAATGCAGTAAAAAAAACAAGCTAAATTGTAACCGGTAACGACTGCAGTACGTGGGCAGCCAAAACAACACAAAATTATTATGGAAAGGCAGCTAGATGCACCTACATGTTGTTGTCCCCAGCATCCGAGAGGAGAAAGTCCTCCTGAACCTGCTGTCAATTATTCAGGTATAAGGCACGCTCCATATTCAGAAATCAACAATAGGATAAACAAATACAAGACATCGTGTAAAATCAGTAGCATGTCAAGTACTCATGTGAACTTGACCAAGAAGATGATCGAACAATCAATTAGTATAGTAAGGAATTAATTACAGTAATAGGTATGGATAAGGAGCTGCTCGAGAGCTCATATATACACACCGGAAGCATAGCAACTACACATCTGCACTTCACAAACACTAGCAGATTTTAATTAATTTCCTTCTATAAGACGATATCAACAACCGTTAATTAAGCATACACCCATTTTCCCAGAAGAAATCAATGAACTTGAGGTAACCGAAACAAAACACTCCAACCAAGCAAGCTAAATCAGCAATTGTCAGGTCCAACGATTGCTGGAACCTTTCTGTGTAGCAGCAATTGTGTTTGTGTTGCAGCCAAAATACCAAAAATTTATCAGAGAAGGCAGCGGGACACACCTTACTACGAGTCATTCTTGTCTCAGGGGCAGTCCGATTTGATCTCCTGAACGTGGAGCCAATTATTCAGCTACAAGGCATGCTCCATATTCATCTGTGATGACAAACAAAGAGAGGTAAAATCAGGGAGAGTAATTAGAAGAGAAGCAAGTAACTGCAGAAAATATAGCACGCCTCATGAATGAAAAGCCAAGTGGCATATCAAACTCTAGTCTATGTGTGAAGGCTAAATTACTATCATATCAAATAAACTTTTTTCCCAGTGGGGAGCACAAATAAAATATCGAATAATTATGATCCAACCAGAACACACTTGGATACGTCTCGGAGATGGAACACCTTTACGTCCCATCATTTGTAGTAAACAAAGTGGAACCTCATTTTTTCACGCAAGCATACATGGCACAGTGCAAAGAAAAAAGATAGTAACTGAGAAAGACCTTCCTACAGTGGTCGCAGTCTGAGTCGAAGAAAACATGGGCATCTCATCCTCACGGAGGCTGGAAGCGCCACCAGGAGCTCCGATGGACAGCAGCAGCACCACAAGTAGCGGAACAGTAACCTGAGACAAGTTGAGAGTCAAATCCGGTGCAACATAAACTGGAATGCTTATAATTGCAATGCTAAGGTAGCTAGGGTTTTCGCCCTACAATAAAAAATAAAATGCCGCATTTCATCATCACAGAGAAGCATGAACACAAATGAGCAGTAAAAAAAAGCTAAATCGCAATCACTAACGACTGCAGTACATGGGCAGCCAAAACATTTAAAAAAAAAATTGAAGGCAGCGAGATGCACCTAGCCATTGTACTCGTCTTTGTCCCCAGCATCCGAGAGGAGGAAGTCCTCCTGAACCTGCTGCCAATTATTTACCTGTAAGGAACACTCCATATTCAGAACTCAACAATAGCATAAACAAATATAGGACAGCAAGTTAAATCAGTAGCATATCAAGTACTCATGTGAACTTGACCAAGAAGTTTGATCAAACAATCAACTAGAACAGTAAGGAATTAATTACAATAATTGGCGTGGATAAGGAGCTGCTGGAGAGCTCACATATAAAGACCATAAATACTAGAAGCATGACAACTACACGTCACTAGAAGATTCTAATTGATGTCCTTCAATAAGAAGATCAGCAACTACTGTTAATTAATCATACACCAATTATTCCAGAGGAGATCAATCAACTTCAGGTTACCGAAACAAAACACTCCAACCAAGCATGCTAAATTAGCAATCACGAATTTATCAGAGAAGGCAGCAGGATGCACCTTACTACGAGTCGTTCTTGTCTCTGGCGTTGTCCGAGTCGCTCTTCTGAACCTGTAGGCAATTAATCAGTTATAAGGCACGCTGCATATTCATCTATGACGATAAAGAAAGAGAGCAATTAGAAGAGAAGCAGGTAATTGCAGAAAATCTAGAACGTCTCATGAATGAGTAGAGTGGCGTATCGAACTCTACGTGTGAAAAATAATTTACTATCATATCAAATCAACTTTTTGTTCGATGGGTAGGAAAAATAAAATATCGAATATTTCTGATGCAACCAGAACGCACTTGGATACATCTCGGAGATGGAACACCTTTGCAACACAGCATTTGTAGTAAACAAAAATGGACGCTCATTTCCATATGCAAGCAAACATGGCACAGTCCAAAGAGAGAAGATAGTAACTGATAGAGAAAGAGACCTTCTGATGGTTGTCGCGCTCCCAGTCGAAGAAACTGGAAAGCTTATACTTGAAGTTATTACAGGATGAAAAGATTGATGAGTCGATACAAGTACACAAGATAAATTAGCAATTGTCAGGTCCAACAATTGCTGGAACCTTTCACTGCAGCAGCAATTGTGTGGCAGCCCAAATATCACAAATTTATCAGAGAAGACTGCAGGACGCACCTTAGTACGAGTCGTTCTTGCCTCCGGCGTTGTCCGAGTCGCTGCCCTGAATCCCGCAGCCAATTATTCATCTACAAGGCATGCTCCGCTCCATATTGATCTGTGATGGCAAACAAATAGAGAAATTAGAAGACAAGCAAGTAATTGCCGAAAATCTAGAGCGGCTCATTAATGAAAAGCCTTTAATTTACTATGATGCAAGCAGAACACACTTGGATGATATGGATGAGATGTCATCCGAGCATTTGTAGTGAACAAAAAATGGAAACTCATACATACACGCAAGCATATACATGTGACAGTCGAAAGAAAAAAGATGGTAACTGAGGAGCAAGTAAAATCAGTAGCATATGGAGTACTCATGTGAAGATGACGAAGAAGGTGATCAAACAATCAATTAGAGTAGCAAGGAATTCAATACAGTAATAGGTATGGTTAAGGAGCAGCTCGAGAGCTCATATATAAACACCAGAAGCTAAACAACTACACACCTGCACATGTACACTAGGAGATTTTTTAAGTAATGCCCTTGTATAAGAAGATCATCAACTACCGTTAACAAATCGTACACCCATTTTACCAGAGTTGATCAAGGAAAGCTGTAACTTCAGGATACTGAGCAGAAAACGCAGTCCAACCAAGCAAGCTAAATTAGCAATTGTCAGGTCCAACAATTGCTGGAACCTTTCACGGCAGCGAAATATCAGAGAAGGCAGCAGGCGCACCTTACTAGGGAGATTTTCTTGTCTACGGGGCGTTGTCCGAGTCGCTCTCGTGAATTTTCATCCAATTATTCAGCTACAAGGCACACGCCATACTGATCTGTGATGACAAACAAATAGAGCAGTAAGATGAGAAGCAAGTGAGTGCCAAGAATCTAGAAACGCCTGTAGATCCCAGGATTTGTAGTGAAGAGAAATGGAAGCTCATATATCCACACGCAAGCATATACATTTGGCAGTTGAAAGAAAAAAGAAAAAAAGGTGGTAACTGAGAGAGAAAGAGAGACCTTGTCGCGGTCGGATTGGAAGGAAACATGTGCATCTCGGCGTCGCAGACGCTGGTGCCGTCAGGAGATGGGTTGGACATCAGCAGCAGCAGCAGCAGCAGCACAAGCACAAGCACCGGGGCAGGAAACTGAGGAGACAAGTGGAGGCAATTGTTGTTGTAAATATATGAAGTGGAATAGTAAACATAAAGTGTGTAATGAAGCATAAATAAATTCGTAGATCATGTTAAAATGGAGCCCTTAATCCCTGAAATGAAATCAGCACACTAGGTACTATGCTTATTAATCCCAATCGATCTAGCTGTTGGGACTAACTAGTTTGGCGCAGCAAAATTAATAGAATCCCGGCAGCGAAACTAAACATTTTGAGTGAGAAAAAACTCTACCCAGACCGAATTAGAAGCAGGAAACGCATGAAATGTATCTATGGAGGTCTGCTGGGAGGATAGAAAACCAGTGTGCAGTAGTAGGTTAAAAATAAAATCGAGTTTTTTGTTTTTTTTGCTGGTTCCCACTCTACGGCTATTGCCTTGCAAGATGGACTGATTGGGTTGGATTTGATTCGTTAGGTGAGCTTGGGGAGAGAGTGTAGAGGGGAGGTTTTTCCCGTACGTGGGGTTGGAGGACGGCGGGCAGCGTCTTGTGGTGGCTGCGGTAACCGGATGGATCAACTTGGGCGGCATCTCCAGGTCCGTGCGTGGTGATGGGCGGTGGCGCGACGCGGCGAGGCAAGGTCGACGGAGCGGCGCGCAGCGATGGATGCACGCGCGCTCCGGCGAGCGAGCCCGCCACGACGCGGCCGGATCTGGCCGTGGTTTGGTTGTTCAGGGCGCCGCCGCCGCGTTTGGAGTGGAGTGAGGAGGAGAGGAGAGGAGCGGGACAGAGAAGAGCTCTGCTAGGGTTTCTGGGTTGGTTGGGTGCCTGCGTTTTGTTGGTTTCGTTTCGTCTGATGGATGGATGTGTCGACATCCAACGGTTGAGGTGGGTGGGTATGAATGGGCTGCCCGATCCCTGTGCTCTGCTCCCATTGGCGCTTCCAATGGACGTGTTGGGCTGGAGCGGAGGTGAGAGAGAGGAAAAAAAAGGCGTTTCCGTGCAAGCCCGCCCGCGCTTGATTCCATTCGATCTTTTCGTCTTGACCGGGGCGACTCGAGCGCGCCTTGTCACGTCGACAACGTCTACGAGGTTATGGTCAGCATTCACACACCGATGGATCGAAGAGGCCTAGACTACACGTCTACACCTGACCGAAGCAAAGCATAGGAGAGCAAGCAAGACCATAGAGATGGCGCCCTCGTCGCAGCCGGCGACCACAACGCCGCACGTCCTGCTGATCCCCTACCCGGCGCAGGGCCACGTGAACCCGTTCCTTCGGCTGGCCAAGGCCCTGCACGCTCGTGGCTTCTACGTCACCTTCGTCCACACCGAGCACAACCACGGCCGCCTCCTCCGGTCCCGCGGGCCCGGCGCCGTCGCGGGCGCCGCCGCCGACGGCCTCCGGTTCGAGACGATCCCCGACGGGCTCCCTCGTGCCGAGCTAGACGCCACGCAGGACATCTGGGCGCTCGCGAGGCCACGCGGCGGGCGTGCCCGGGCCACGTCGGGGAGCTCGTCCAGCCGGCTCGGCCGCACGGAGGGCGTCCCGCCGGTGACCTGCGTCGTTGCCGACGGCGCCATGGGGTTCGCTGTGCACGTGGCCAAGGAGATGGGGCTCTCCGCCTACCTCTTCTTCACCCCCAGCGCGTGCGGATTCTTGGGCTACCTCAACTTCGATCAGCTCGTCAAGAGAGGCTACGTCCCATTCAAAGGTGCGCTAATGATTTTTATCACCTGTTCTAATCTGTAGCCATCAGCATGTACAAAAGGTATCACTCACATCCACTTAGAAATGTCATAGGAAAATAAAAAAGCTATCTGGTGGATCGAGATGCTTAATTATTTTCACCCGCACCTAATTCCAGTCATCGCCGGTGCTCATCGAGCGCAAACCCAAACAAAACGACATTTCAATGATTTTCATTGGATATTCATACCTAGCCAATCAAAGTTTTTGTGGTGGAAAAATTGTAGTTGACAAGGTGGTCTTGTTTGTCTTCTATGTATCTTAGAAACTACACAAAGCATGGATATGAAAATCTGCAGGTCACTGATACAGTACAACTAGAATTTTATTTAGCAATTTGAAATTTTCGAATATTTGAAATTCAAAACAAATTCTTCAGATATATATAATTCTAATGTCGTAAAAATCCTGAATTATTTTTCCTATGCTCTATATCAATTTTTTAATGAAGTGCAAAGTTTCAAGTTCAAATATTATATGGTGTGAGAAATACAAAAAAGAGAAGTTATTTATATGTGAAAAGCGCGGATCTTGATGCACCTGCTAACTTCCTAGACGAGAGGTGTGCAGTGACCACCTGCTCAGAACATCCTCTCTTTCGTCGCCACTATTAACAGTGCCATCTAAGTCAAATTGTTTGCTTCGGATCAAGAAATATATAAATGCATAAGATGATAACATATTATATTTCACACCCAAAACCTCGCCCTTCGTAAAATAATGGCAAGTGTGCTGAAATGTATCTACTTTGAACGTGCTAGCCAGCTGATAGCCGATTCTTTAGTTGACGAGACTAGTTTGATACTTCCTCTTTGTAAGATCTTCCACGGTAGCAATCTTACTCGAACAAATTTAGTATTATTTAATCTATCCAGCTTTCCATGAAAAGAAGATCTGAGGGGATCTGATTTCTCATAGCTAGGCAACTTAAGTGAAATAGCACTATTTTTTCACTAACTTCTACAAATGTCTCACAACTTCATCCTCTTTTCCTACGTTTATGCGGAGTACCAACTAAGCTTTTTATAGTGTTGCTGACATACGCAGGACAAGCTCCCCCCCAAAAAATGCCTCCAAGGAAGGCACCTAACATGCATCTAAACCAACCAGCCATGCCAATGTAAACCAACCAGTCATGCCAATGTAAAAGTGATAAGGATAGCCTTAGTAAATTTAACAGGAGACCTATCATGTCTGTCATTAATTCTAAACCAAAAGAAGCCTGCAAAGTTTATTCATCATACTACTTCAAAGTGAGGACGCCGTAATCCAGTCACTGCCGTCCTCCAAAGGCGAAGGAACGTTACTAGAACTGGCAGCCATAATAGCAAGAATAAATAAATAAGTAATAAGAAGATGAAAAAATATATATGGTGATATTTTTGGTGAATTTTTACTTTTATGGAGACAAAAAAAAATCAAGATAACCAAAGCGTAAAGCAAATCAAAATAGATCTATAGTTTGGTATACTTTTCCAACAATGGCACCAGAAAGATATCCATTTCCGATTACAACCTATGCATTTCCATTTCCGATTACTCGTTGTCCATTTCCATTGCGGCACCAGAACGGTTTACCGAAGAATGTTCGCATGGCCTAGGGATTTGTACAAGAAATCAATTATGAAGAAATTGAATGGTGTAAGTTTTCGTGTGGTGGAAACGATGGTTGTTCTCCTATCGGTTACGTGTTTATATAGGTGTAAATGTACAATGGTAACATTGATGGTTTTGGTAAGGGGGGCACCATGATCACCTGATTGACTTAGTCATGACGTGATCGGTGTGGTTAACTCATTGCCTTCTATATCGATTTTTTTTCCGACAAGGGGGACGAAGCCCCAGCCTCTGCATCAAAGCGATGCATACGACTTTTATTTAGAATTTATTCAACAAGTAAATGTCAAGAGTATACATCACAAAACCCGAAGCCACCACTCAACACCTACAAACCCGATAATGGGTGAATTAACATATCGTCAGGCCTCTGCCCTAAGAACAGAAACAAACACCGCACCAACTAAAAACTGGGGGCATCCCTGGGCACCCTATGGTGAAAACAGGAGCTCACAACCGGTTTACTAGAACCTTGACGTTATGCCCTCGCTTCAGAAGCCGTCACCACCATTGAACCGCTGGTCCATCTTCAGGGCAAAGATCAGCATTGCCCTTACCATACATGTTGTTGATGCTACCATGGAAGATTCATCGTGTGTAGCACCAGGCTAACAAGCATGACTGAGCATCACACCTGTCAACTAAGCATGACTTGACATCTCCTCCTTCAGCCTCTAACATCCAGCGCTGCTCCACAAACGATACTCCCAGGAGAGAAAACGACACTAGAGTGCCACCATCGTCCGGTCTAAAGGACCAGAACCTAGGGTTTCCCCCGAAGCAGCACTAGTCAGCCAACAATCATTGCTTAGTGATGCCTTCTATATCGATTTGTGCCTTCTACGATTGACACAATCGATGCACATTTATTTGTTAATGATACTTTCCTAACATTTACCCTTAATTTAAACTCATCTAAGTTGCGTCCCTTTCCGGTGCCTTTCGTGTCTTTTCTCTTTTCTCCCTGCAGTCACATCGGTAGTGTTATTGATGCAAGTGATGACGCACACAATGTGGACTAAAGTTGTTGCCGATGTGTCGTTGTAGATGTAGCCTGACGTCGACGTCGAGGTAGCGGTGACGTACTAGCTGCGGTCGAGGTAGTCATGGTTGATGTAGTACTCGCTGCAGTCAGTGTAGCTGCAATTGCCGGAGGAGCAAGAATTGAATGGTTCTTTTTTGGACGGAGCTGCAGTCGTGGAAGAGGCACCTTGCGGATGTTAAAGGGTGTGTTCCGGGAGCATCTTGCAGATGTCAGAGGATGCAGTTGTAGGTGAGACCACCAATTTTGCCAGACTGGAGGAAACCACTGAGCCCACAACAGTTTTGCCAGAACCGTGTGTGTGGTTGTAGTGTTGATGTAGTTGCTCTACATCGAACATTGTCGATGGCGTCGTCGATATCGTGTCGCCTTACATGGTGTGTGCCCATTCTAGTGGATGATGTAGCAGCGGTGACGTGTTGACGAGGTGGTTTTGTTGATAAAGGCCATGCCCATGAGTCATGTCGACTTTGGTGATGATGTGTGGGTGATGTCAAAGCAGGATGCATGTCGGCGATGATATCTCGCTTGAAGGTCTCCCTTCTCGCGACGATGATGACGATGCCATGCTGCATCGAAGAAGTCGGCGAAGTAGTGTTCCACACGAGCCTGCGCGTGGATGATATTAATGCCGCTTCGCATGCATGTGCCCGACGGAGATCTTAGCTCGCCGCACGATGTAGTCATACAACTTGTGTCGTGGTTTGGCTCATTGTAGGTCGGCTCGGTGCAGTGTCGGTGAAGATCGCTATATTGGCTCGGTGATCGCCCGGCGCAGGATGTTGTACTCTCGTGGTCGATGTTGTGCGGAACGATGTATGGGTCCATGAAGTTCCATGTGAGCGTGCCATGGCGCGCACCTCGTGATGCGCGTGCGCGCGTGGTTGATGTAGTAGTCGCGGCCGGCGCTGCTCCCGGTCGTCCAGATCGGGATGTACTGGATGAACACGTACATGTAGGCATGGAGCACTTGCAGCCTTGGACGATTGCGGACTGAAATCTCTGTGTAGATGAGAAGCGTGACCCAGTTTGCTTCTCCTGCATGCAACACAAAAACAAATCGTGGATGCTCATGGGCTAGTGCACGCACGTAGTAGAAGATGCTCCAGCCTGAAGTTGTCGCGTGGATCTTCCGAGCCTTCATTTTAAACAGCGGTAGGTTCCAGAGGGGCCTAGAAGCATTTATTCAGCGGTGGAGCCAAAATTACATGAATAACTACCAAGAAAAAGAAAAGTACAAACCAGTCCAAGCTTGGGGCGAGCGGTTAGGAGCCGAGCAACTGCGCTGATGCAGAGGGGCTCCTGCCTTGGCAAGTAGCCTGAAGGTAGTTGTTGATTTGCAATCCCCGATGGGAAGAACCGCCACCGACGAAGAGGGTGGGAGAAATCGCCCTTCGACCTTGTTGAGCGACTACCAAGATAAGGTCGCCGTGGATGTGCTCCCAGGAGCAGCTTCATCACTCCCCTACTACTTGCGTGGCCACCCTCCAGCCAGCGCAGAAAACTTCTCTTTTACCTCATCACTGTTGAACGTATCCGTATGTGTATAGGTTAGGGTTTTGTATGTTGCACCTGTAGCGTCTCTCTCCCTCTGTATTCACGTGGAGACTAGACCCGGTCACACCCCTGTACCTATATATGTGCCTTGTGCACGATCAATACAACCATCGTTGCACCAAATCACTTCTACATGGTATCAGATACCGCACCGATCCCTATCCCTAGCTTCCGCTTCTCCTCCTCTTAGCCGCCGCCGCCTTCGGGCCGCCGTCGCCGCAGGCCTCCCTGGCCGCCGCCTCCTACCAGCCGCCGCGCGACCTCCCCTACGCGCCGCCGCCTCCCACCACCGACGCCATATCATCGGCCTCTTCTCACTCCAACCCCTTCGCCGGCCCCGATCCCGCCACCATCCTCCTCATCAACATCCGCGACCGAGTCCCCGTCACCCTCGACGCCACCAACTCCTCCTACCACCCATGGAAAACCTACTTCACCCTTCTCTTCCGCGAGGAGAACCTGCTGGATCATGTTGATGGCTCCATCGACTCGCGCATCATGGCGGCTGATCCCGAGTGGACCTCGATCGACGCCACGCTCATCAGGTGGTTCTTCACCACGATCTCGCGCGATCTATTCCTCACCGTCATCAGGGACGGCGACGACGCCGCCGACGTGTCGACCAAGCTCAATGGCTTCTTCACCGACAACAAGCTTCAGTGCCGCGTCTTCTTGCATCAAGAATTCACGGACTGCCACCAGGACGATCAGACCATCGACGAATACACTCGTCGTCTTAAGCAGTTGGCGGATGAACTGCGCGACATCGGCGCCCCGATCGGTGATGACTTTCTCCTCAGCACCCTCACCGCCAACCTCCATGAGGACTTCGGTAACGCGGCC
Organism: Lolium rigidum; assembly: GCF_022539505.1. NCBI lineage: Eukaryota > Viridiplantae > Streptophyta > Magnoliopsida > Poales > Poaceae > Lolium > Lolium rigidum. The sequence goes on along the minus strand of NC_061514.1, from coordinate 277,519,522 downwards.
AGCAATCTCACCCTGATGCCCGACCCCTCCTTCCCAAAGTTTGTGTCCTACCCCAAGCTTGAAGAACGTCGGATGAAGGGTGTGAAAAAGCACGCGCAGCATCATGCTCTTGCCGCCGGCGTCTTCCGCAGCGCACCCCCCACCGCCCCGGCACCAGCACCTCCTGCCGCCACTCCACCGCAGCAGGGTGGTCGTCGCGGCAACCGGCGTGGCGGTCGCAAGACGCCGCAGCAGCCGACCCCCGGGGGCGGTCAGGCCCCACGCGCGATGCAGCCCTCCCCTCCCTGGACGTACGGCACCAACCCATGGACAGGTGTGGTCCACGCATATTCCATGCCGGTGCCTCGGGCACCCGCACCGAGCCTCTTCGGGCCGGCTCCGTCGACTCACCAGGCGTACTTCGCCGGGCCAGCTGCGACGCCCCATGGCGCCTCCTACCCGCCCCTCGGCGCTACACCTCCCGCCGCCTCGTTCCAGGGCTACTACGCGCCTCCGACTGCCGCCCGCTTCCCCGCCGTGCCACCTGCCGCGTACCCTCCACAGGTGCCGCCGCCGTGGGACCCTGCTCTCCTCGCTGCGCTGCACTCGGTGCCCTCCCCCAGCAACTATGGCGGCGGTGGTGATTACTTCATGGACACAGGCGCCACACCGCTCACATGACCAATCATCCCGGTAACCTCACTTCTTCCACTCCTGTTCAAACCTCTACTCGCATCACCGTCGGCGACAGTTCCTCCTTTCCCATTACACATGTCGGTAGTATGTCTTTTCCCTCCACGTCCACTCCCATTAAAATGTCTAATGTCCTTGTCTGTCCTAACTTAGTTAAAAGTCTCGTTTCTGTTCGTCAACTTACTCGAGAAAATCCTATTTCTGTTAAATTTGACGCCGCTGGTTTTTCTGTGAAGGACGCCCGCACTCGGATGGTTCTGCACCGATGTGATAGCCCCGACGAGCTCTACCCGGTGCACCCCTCCTCCACAGCCGTCACTCACCCCGCCGCCCTCGCCACTAGCGTCGACCTTTGGCATGCCCGTCTTGGTCATCCCAACTCCACCGCCTTGCGTCAAATTCTTCAGACTTTTTCATTCTCTTGTAATAAGGCCGGACATCATACTTGTAATGCATGTCGCCTTGGCAAACACGTACGGCTTCCCTTTAGCGAGTCTACCACTATTTCCACTTTTCCTTTTCAGTTGTTGCATAGTGACGTTTGGACATCCCCGGTTGCCAGCAACACGGGTTACTTATATTATTTAGTTCTTTTGGATGATTTCTCCCATTACGTATGGACATTCCCACTTCGTCGTAAGTCTAACGTCTTCGCCACCCTCACTACCTTCTACTCCTATGTCGCTACTCAGTTTAGTCGTCCCATTATCACACTTCAGACTGACAACGGAAAGGAATTTGACAACGCTGTTGTCCACCATCTCCTCGCGTCGCACGGCACTGTCCTCCGTCTCACTTGTCCTTACACGTCCCAGCAGAACGGCCGCGCTGAGCGCGTCATCCGCACTCTTAATGATTGCGTTCGCACACTGCTGTTTCAATCTCACGATCCGTCTCGCTTCTGGCCAGATACCCTCTCCACCGCCACCCTCCTTCTTAACATCCGCCCATGTCGCCCTCACTGGAACTATGCTCCTCATCAGCTCCTATTCGGTGTCCCTCCGTCTTACGATGGTCTTCAGACCTTCGGGTGTCTCTGTTATCCTAGCACCGCGTCCACTACTCCCCATAAACTCGCTCCGCGTTCAGCTCCATGTGTCTTCCTTGGCTATCCTCCCAACACCAAAGGTTACCGGTGCTATGATCCCGTGTCCCGTCGTGTTTACACCTCGCGACACGTTTACTTTGATGAGCTTGTGTTTCCGTTTCAGCAGGTCCCACCCCACGGTAGTGTCGAGCCACCGGCGGCGCCCGCGCCCCCCGCGGCTCCGGCTGCGCCCGCGCCTCCCATGGCCCCGGCTGCGCCCGCGCCCCATGCGGCCTCGGCTGCGCCCGCGCCTCCTATGGCCCCGGCTGCACCCTCCTCGACCTCGCCTGTGGCGGCCGCACCTCTCGATGGTGTGGTCACCCGCGCTCGGACCGGGACTCGCCCTCCGAACCCGCTCTACACCGACCCCGAGTACGCGTATGCTACTTCTACATCGGTGTCGTCCCCGCTACCCTCCTCCGCCCGCGCAACCCTTCGAGATCCGAACTAGATTGCCGCTATGCGCGAGGAGTTCGATGCTCTCCAGCGCAACCGCACATGGCAGCTTGTGCCCAGACCCCCTCATGCCAATGTCATCTCTGGAAAATGGGTCTTTCGGCACAAGAGTCACCCGGATGGTTCTCTTGAACGCCATAAGGCGCGCTGGGTGGTACGCGGCTTTCATCAGCGTGCCGGCGTGTACTTCACCAACACCTTCGCACCGGTTGTCAAACCGGGCACGATTCGCGCCGTTCTTCAGCTCGCGGCCTCTCGAGCTTGGCCGGTTCACCAGCTCGATGTGTCCAATGCATTCTTGCATGGGCACCTCACCGAGCAAGTGTTCCGTCGCCAGCTCTACTAGTTTCGTCGACCCCGCCTTCCCGGACCATGTGTGCCTCGCTCTCCCGTTCTCTATATGGGCTCAAGCAGTGCTCCTCGCACTTGGCCGCCGGATGGTGGGCTTTCTTCAGCAGCAGGGGTTTCAGTCTACACGGTCCGACGCCTCCCTGTTCGTGTACCACCAGGGTGCCGCCACCGCCTACCTCCTTCTGTATGTTGACGACATCATCCTGACTGCTTCCTCGATGGCTCTACTGCAGCAGATCACCGCCCAGCTCAGCGCTGAGTTCACCCTCAAGGACTTGGGGGCCCTCCACTACTTCCTCGGCATCGAGGTCGTCCGCACCACCACCAGGTTCTTCCCGCATCAGCAGAAGTATGCGCATGAGCAGCTGGAGCGCGCAGGCATGCTTAACTTCAAGCCCGCTTCCACGTCTGTCGACACGAAGGCCAAGGTATCCGCCGTTGAGGGCTCTCCGACGTCCGATGCTGCCTTCTATCGCTCCGTCGTTGGTCTTCAGTACCTCACCTTGACGCGGCCGGATCTCCAGTACGCTGTTCAGCAGGTGTGCCTTCACATGCACGCTCCGCGTGACACTCACTGGGCACTGGTGAAACGAATCCTTTGCTACATCCGTGGCACCATGTCCATGGGACTCACCCTGACGGCCTCTTCCGACACCAGCCTTGTCGCCTACTCCGACGCTGACTGGGCTGGGTGTCCTGACACGCGCCGCTCCACCTCCGGCTACTGCGTCTACCTCGGCCCCTCCCTGATATCGTGGTCGTCTAAACGAAAACCCACGATTTCACGCTCGAGTGCCGAGGCTGAGTACAGGGCTGTGGCTAACGCCGTTGCCGAGTGTTCCTGGCTCCGACAGCTCCTACAGGAATTACTCTGCCCGGTTCCGAAGGCCACGATTGTCTACTGCGACAATGTCTCCGCGGTGTATCTCTCGGCTAATCCCGTACATCATCGCAGGACGAAGCATATCGAGCTCGACATTCACTTCGTCCGGGAGCACGTCGCCCTTGGTCGTGTCCGCGTTCTTCATGTTCCCACCGATCAGCAGTTCGCCGATGTGATGACGAAAGGCCTTCCTACCTCGACATTCGAGAGCTTCAGGTCCAGTCTTTGCATCACTGGCGCCGCTTGGACTGCAGGGGGGTGTTGAACGTATCCGTATGTGTATAGGTTAGGGTTTTGTATGTTGCACCTGTAGCGTCTCTCTCCCTCTGTATTCACGTGGAGACTAGACCCGGTCACACCCCTGTACCTATATATGTGCCTTGTGCACGATCAATACAACCATTGTTGCACCAAATCACTTCTACAATCACCATGACGAAGAAAAGCCTCTAGCTCCCACGTTGGGCACCCAAAGCCAAGGATAATGGCCATTTATTTGTGCACGATCTAGCCTCCCACCTCCTGCAAGCCTTCGGCTCTGACCGGAGGAGCACCACGTCGAAGAGGAAGACGGCCAAAAGGCTGCAGATCCCGGCCAAGAGACTTAGCTGCCACCTCTCAACATCGCGCCAGACAATGACATCATGCCAAACTATGGCATCACACCAGCACCTAGCATAAGACCTAATACTACAATGTACACCTACTCCGGCATCTCTCCTTTGCCATCTCCGACCGGCTATTCCAACGAGAAGGGCTCGGGATTGACCCGACCTCTCACTAGGCTGTCCCAGAAGAGAGTAGTGGACGTGGGAGGGGAAGGATCGGAAAAGGGCTTGCGGAAATCATCTTCCGAGCCTTCAGGAGGCGATGTTCCATGAATTCCGAGGATTGGGTTGTGCCTTCCCGGTCCTTCAAGGTCATCCGCAGGTGTCCCCGCCTCCTAGGTGGCCTGGTCATGGCAGCGTGTCGTAGTCGCATCGCCAGGTCGCTGCAGGAAGTGGCGTGTCCCACGTATCGTGGAGTTGAGGAGTAGTGCTACATGACATACATCGTCGATGTAGAACTCTGCATGCATGGCCCGCCAGATCGGATCATCTTGGAGTGCGAGAACGATTTGGCGATGATGGATCGTTCCGTGGTGCTGATCTTTCCCTCGCCACGTGACCATGGTGTATGCATGTGCATCTTATTTTCATTGGGGCATAAGGTCCGTGGAGATTTAGAGATTTATTAGTCTTAGTTTATCCAATAGAAAATTATGAATTTTCAAATTGATCTAATCTACTAAACCAATATGATGTTTGATCGAGTCTGGGTACCGCCCCGGGGAGAGAAGATTAATCTCCCTGGGGCGGTGCGATGCGGAAGTGGTGGAAGAATCTAGGATCAGCATCGTGAGATTACCCTCTTTGATACCATGTATTTTTTCGTGTGGTGGAAATGATGGGTGTTCTCCCATCAGTTATGTGTTTATATATGTGAAAAGGTGCAACGGTATGATCGATGGTTTTGATAAGGGGCACACCATGATCACTGTGATTGATTCAATCATGACGTCATGGGTGATCGGTGTGGTTAACTCATTGGCTTCTATACCGATTTGTGCCTTATATGATTGACACAATCGATGCACATTTATTTAGCAAGGATACTTTCCTAACACATGGAACAACCCTGTTGGCCCTCGCACATGCTTCCAAATGCACCCTTAGGATGTGCCCTAGTGTTACACATTTGCTACCAATTAATTAACCGACAAAAACATTCCAATCAAAATTGACTTTTAGGCTGAAAATGCTACATGCCACCAAGAAATCCTGACATTATGTAATCTCACTATAAATGTGACCAAACTGAAGATATATCATACCCATTTTGCGCCCTGGCACGAGGTGGTTAAGAATATCGTTTAACAAGATGGTTGAGATGCACGTTCATAATAAAGGACAGTAAACCGTATGATTACACACTATTTTAGGGGACATATCCTTATAGGTATATTTTGTTGCCCGCATGCCTGGCATACATTTTGTCAAGCTGAATCACTCAGGCAAATGGCTAAATGATACAGGCATCGTGCACTTCGATGAAATGCAAAATGTGTGGGTCCAAAGGAACCCCCTTAATAGATCCATGAGCCAAAATAATACCACATCAATCGCGTCGAAGCAAGGACAGCGAACAGAGAACACGCCGTTTGAAAAAAAAAACATATGGAGGAACACATGATAGAATAAGAGCCTATGCAAACACGATAAGCTTCATACGCAACAAGTTGCAGAGGTATGCAATGTGTTACATTTTGTGATAGAAAATATGATCAGCCGCGAAGCCCGTGATGTACCCAACCTTCTGAGGTGGGGCGCCTTTCCCCGCTTGCCTGGCCAATTGGGTGGCAAACGACTCCTCGGTGGTCCATGGTCTTTGCTCAAGAATGGGTGATGTGTGTTTTTGGGTCTCACGGGGTGGGGCGACTCTAGGGATATGAATAATGTGCATGAGAAGATTCCATATAAATAGAGGAGAGCCGTTGAGGAGGCCACTTGGAAGAATATCATGGCAGTAGAGATGTTAGAACAGGGCGTGAACATGACACAATCTTGTACGGGATGCTGTGTTTTATAGATGCGCCTTCGCTTGACAACACATTGCAAGGTCCAAAGTGCGTGTGTAAGTCTCGTGTGATGTTGTGAGATGGTGGGAAAAGTAATACTCAAACCTATGTTCAAGGTGGACAATGATCGATACAAACAATCACCTGAAGCACCAACACATGGTACATGTTCGTTTGCCTTATGGTAACAAACTGTGTGTTTCAACCAATTTGATGAGACTCTAAACGTAGAGTGTTGCAGCAAGCAAGGTCTTCATCGGAAAAATGACTCGATGGTTAATATCGAACACAAGAAAGTTGGCATTTATATCTATTCTCATCAAGCAACCCACTCAAAGCATAGAAACTCACCTCGTTGTCTCCAACTCCATCGTAGTAGTTGTCACATACAACAGTCGTAAGAGGCTTATAAAGAATAGTAATCAAAGTGTTCCATGCTTTTAGATTAATTAAAATGAAATTTTAAATTTCAAAAAAGTGAGGTGAAAGTCATTTCTTATGTTGGAAAATGGACTATGGCTCATGCGTTTATTTGACCCTCTCGTATCTCTCAAACCATATGGCACAAAGTAAGCACAAATATGACAAGTTCTAGCACAATCAAGTTTTATGTTTGTTTAGAACCCATACACATTCATATGGGCATAATATTGAGAATGACACAACACATCCTACTAGTAGCATATGGGGGAGGGAAACACCAAGGAACACTTACAATGAAGTAATAAAAATGGTATTGCTTTAAGATAAATGACAAGATAAATTGTCACTATCCAGGACACACCACAAGTTCTTCTCCAACTAATACAGATATTTACTCACACATGCCCTTGATGGGATTCGTAGCATAGAAAACAAAAAATTTCCTACCGCAAGAACGAAAAACCAAGCCAAGATGCAATCTAGTAGATGGGAGCAACGAGGGGATCACGAGACTAACCCTTGAAGATTTCCAAAGCCTACGAGATTAGATCTCGTTGTTGCAGAAGATGATCACTTGCCGCTTTCAAAAGCGCATAGAAGATCTTGACGGTGCCATCAATCGGGCAGCACCTCCGTACTCGGTCACACGTTCGGTGTTGATGAAGACGACGTCCTCCTCCCCGTTCCGGCGGGCAGCGGAAGTAGTAGATCCTCCTCGTAATCCCGGCAAGACGACCGGCGTGGTGGAGGTGGTGGTGGAGAACTCCGGCAGGGCTTCGCCTATGCGCTGCGGGAGTATTATGTGGAGGAGGAGAGGCTAGGGTTTGGGGAGAGGGGAGGGGCACTTGGGCGCCGGCCCTTGGATGCCCTAGGTGGCGTCTGGAGGCCGGAACCGGGCGGGTTCCACATCTTCATCTGCGAGACCGTTGATTTCGACGGAAACGCACTGGTAAGTAATGTAGCTACGACCGCCGCCGAGCAGGACGCAGATGCAAAGATCCGATCCGAGTTGCTGGAGCTTTCCACGGAAGAATCCGCCTTAGACCTGGAAATTTCAAATTCTGGTTTTGGTAGCCGGATCCGCGCCTATGTTTTTGGTAGTCGGATCCGCACCTATGTTTTTGGTTGGCGGATCCGCGCCTACGTTTTTGGTAGTCGGATCCGCACCTATATTTTTGGTAGCCGGATCCATACCTATTTTTGGTAGTCGGATCCGCACCTATGTTTTTGGTTGCCGGATCCGCGCCTATGTTTTTGGTAGTCGGATCCGCACCTATATTTTTGGTAGCCGGATCCGCGCCTACGTTTTTGGTAGTCGGATCCGCACCTATGTTTTTGGTTGCCGGATCCGCGCCTACGTTTTTGGTAGTCGGATCCGCACCTTTATTTTTGGTAGCCGGATCCGCGCCTATGTTTTTGGTAGTCGGATCCGCACCTATGTTTTTGGTTGCCGGATCCGCGCATACGTTTTTGGTAGTCGGATCCGCACCTCTATTTTTGGTTGCCGGATCCGCGCCTACGTTTTTGGTAGTCGGATCCGCACCTATATTTTGGTAGCCGGATCCATACCTATTTTTGGTAGTCGGATCCGCACCTATGTTTTTGGTTGCCGGATCCGCGCCTACGTTTTTGGTAGTCGGATCCGCACCTATATTTTTGGTAGCCGGATCCGCGCCTACGTTTTTGGTAGTCGGATCCGCACCTATGTTTTTGGTTGCCGGATCCGCGCCTATGTTTTTGGTAGTCGGATCCGCACCTTTATTTTTGGTAGCCGGATCCGCGCCTATGTTTTTGGTAGTCGGATCCGCACCTATGTTTTTGGTTGTCGGATCCGCGCCTACGTTTTTGGTAGTCGGATCCGCACCTCTATTTTTGGTTGCCGGATCCGCGCCTACGTTTTTGGTAGTCGGATCCGCACCTATATTTTGGTAGCCGGATCCATACCTATTTTTGGTAGTCGGATCCGCACCTATGTTTTTGGTTGCCGGATCCGCGCCTACGTTTTTGGTAGTCGGATCCGCACCTCTATTTTTGGTTGCCGGATCCGCGCCTACGTTTTTGGTAGTCGGATCCGCACCTATGTTTTTGGTTGCCGGATCCGCGCCTACGTTTTTGGTAGTCGGATCCGCACCTCTATTTTTGGTTGCCGGATCCGCGCCTACGCTTTTGGTAGTCGGATCCGCACCTATATTTTTGGTAGCCGGATCCATACCTATTTTTGGTAGTCGGATCCGCACCTATATTTTTGTAGCCGGATCCATACCAAAATTTTGGTAGGTGGATCCGCACCTAAATTTTTGGAAGTCGGATCCACACCTAAATTTTGGTAGGTGGATCCGAACCGACAGGACCACTGCGACAATCAATCTTGCACCGGCTCGACGGAACGCCGAAGAAAAACCGCCATGACCGACGTTGATTCCGCTCCAAACAGCTAAGTCCCTATTTATATTTAATATTTTAATATTTTATGATCATGAGATTAAGATTGGTTCACTCATATCCTGAGTCTTTTACCGCTTTCACCGTTGGTCATATCTTTCCCACGATTTGCCTCGCGCTCGTGAAAATCTTTGTACTGTTTTTACCGCTTAAGGCTCCAGTACGCTGCAAAAATTTCCGCCTTCGGGCGTTAGCTTGAGTTTTCTGGCCTACACGTTTTCTGTTGTTTATATGTGGATTCCTTAGTAGTGACATTTCGGTACTTAAAACCGGCCTCTCGTTTCGAGGTTCTTGATTGTTTCGCTATTAAGCGCTATCGCCTCAGCAGATGTTCTGTGTTTAAAGTTTGCCGTCTCGCGAAAAGTCAAGCATATAAACCAGAAGAACGGATAAACCAGATCTTGCTTAAAACATATAAATTGCATTAACTATTCAAGATAGTCGAGTTGTTTTTCCGCCTTGACAGTTTTATGTTGTTCAACTGTCGCATAGTTTCAGCTTTAAAACATTTGTTCAAAGGCCGTTTTTGTTCCGCCTTACATTTGTTCGTTGAACATGATCAAAGAAACAATTTAATACAAATATGTTTTTATGTTTATGTATCAGGTACATGACACTTGGACCTTCAACAGTCCTCGAACTAAGGTGTTTTCAAGCAGACCTAGAAATCGCGAGAAGCCCAGGGGAAGCTAGCCGGATCCATATGAGATAAGGTTAGGCGGATCCGTAGCATGCACAGCTGGAAAAGCAACTTGAGTCTTGATTCCGCTATGCTTAGCCGGAACCAACCCTCGGGGGCTGCGATTTTGATCTTAAGTGAAAAGTGTGTTTCCTTCCGAGTATTAGTGCTGGAAATTTCCGCCTAGATGCTTGGGATTTACACTATTCCTTGGTCACATATAAAGATAAAGCTACTCTAAGAGCTCCAAGCCGGATTTTCAAGTAAATTTACCTTGGCGCTCGGGGGCTACATCGATGAAGTTCTCTTTGGAGCAACTAACCGAAAAATTTCCACCTTGACGCTTGGGGGCTAAGTTTCTGAGCATCGAGTCTCCTTGGAGCAAGACGACTCAACGCTCGGGGGCTACATACATATGGTTATGTCAAGAAAAATTTCAAAGATGGCGAAAATCTGGCTAACTAGTCGGATCCGCACCTAATTTTTTGGTAGCCGGATCCGCACCTAATTTTTTTGGTAGCCGGATCCGCACCTAATTTTTGGTAGTCGGATCCGCACCTTAATTTTTTGGTAGCCGGATCCGCACCTAATTTTTGGTAGTCGGATCCGCACCTCAATTTTCGGTAGCTGGATCCGCACCTAATTTTTTGTTAGTCGGATCCGATCCTATATTTTGGGTAGTCGGATCCACACCTATATTTTGGCTAGTCAGATCCGAACCTACATTTGGCTAGTCGGATCCATACCGAAGATTACGTTGGATGGTGTCTCCGAAGAATATGACCATTGGATCATGAAGTTTCCGACCAATACTTGGTTGGAGATATGAAGTTTGGAGTCCTTCAAGATTCTCTATTATTCGTTCCAGCCAAAGGGTGAAGATACATGCGCAAGCCGAGCTGGATGGAAGAACGGTGAATCTTGGAGAACTCCGGGCTACTCGTTGTGGATATACTTCATAGGTATACCATCGACATGGTCCGATTCCGGCAAGCCCGGGTGGCCCACAGATGGTGGTGATAGCATATGGCCCACCGGGCAGCCCAGCTTGTTGTTGATCAAGATGGAAGATGTCCAACCCAGGAACAAGGAGCCGGATCCGAACCGCCCTACGAAGGTAGCCGGATCCGAACCGCCCTACGAAGGTAGCCGGATCCGAACCGCCCTACGAAGGTAGCCGGATCCGAACCGCCCTACAGAGGTACCCGGATCCTAACCGCCCTAGGAAGGTAGCCGGATCCGAACCGCATTACAGAGGTACCCGGATCCGAACCGACCTACAGAGGTACCCGGATCCGAAGAGGTCTATGCCAGGAGTCAGATCCGTGAAGGCCCATGAAGGAAGCCGGATCCGTGGAGGCCCATAAGGAACCCGGATCCAGTACGACGTAGATGGAAGGCGGATCCTTGACGTACACGGCAAGACATTGTACCGTAGTTAGGCAACCTGTAATCCGGCTAGGACTCTCCATGTAAACCCTAGATCCGTGCGCCTATATAAGCCGGATCCCGGGAGCCCTGAGGGCGGATCTCGAGCGAGAATCGAGAGAACAACAACTCATTGTAACATCGCGAAAGCGCCCAGATAATTCCAGACAAGCAGCAGTAGGCCCTGTCATCGTGCAGGTGTTCCGAAGCTGGGTAAATCGCGTACCACCGTCCCGTGTGCACTCCGCCCTATGGCCCCTACTTCTTCTCCCCCTCGTGAGGATCCCTCCTCCGAGGCACCGTCGATTAGGCAACGACAGGCAGCCCCCTCCCTCTCCTCCTCATTATATCGATGGAACCCCAAGGATTTGCCCAAAGTCTTCGAATAAGACCCCAACAGAAAAACTGCCTTATGGATCTGAAACCTAGAGGGACAGGGGACTCTCCCCTTCCCCTTTACTTGGCCGGCCAAGGAGGTGGAGTCCACCATGGACTCCACCCTCCCACTTGGTTGGCTGGTTAGGGTTTGTGGAGTCCCTCCGGGACTCCTCCTTCCATAGTGATTTATTCCGGATAATTCTAGAAACCACCTTCCATAAATTCACCGGATCATTTCCAAACTTGGAAAGTGACTTCCTATATATGAATCTTATTCTCCGGACCATTCCGGAACTCCTCTTGACGTCCTGGATCCCATCCGAGACTCCGAACAAAACTTCGAACTCCATTCCATATTCCATATCTACTTAAACAACATCAAACCTTAAGTGTGTCACCCTACGGTTCGCGAACTATGCAGACATGGTTGAGACTTCTCTCCGACCAATAACCAATAGCGGGATCTGGAGATCCATAATGGCTCCCACATATTCAACGATGACTTAGTGATCGATTGAACCATTCACATACGATACCAATTCCTTTTGTCACGCGATATTTTACTTGTCCGAGGTTTGATCATCGGTATCTCTATACTTTGTTCAACCTCGTCTCCTGATAAGTACTCTTTACTCGTACCGTGGTATGTGATCTCTTATGAACCATTCATATGTTTGCAAGCTAATTAGACGACATTCCAGCGAGAGAGCCCAGAGTATATCTATCCGTCATCAGGATGGACAAATCCCACTGTTGATCCATATGCCTCAACTCATACTTTCCGAATACTTAATCCCACCTTTATAACCACCCATTTACGCAGTGGCGTTTGATGTAATCAAAGTACCCTTCCGACATAAGTGATTTACATGATCTCATGGTCGAAGGACTAGGTAACTATGTATCGAAAGCTTATAGCAAATGAACTTAAAGACGTGATCTTATGCTACGCTTAATTGGGTGTGTCCATTACATCATTCATCAATGACATAACCTTGTTATTAATAACATCCAATGTACATGATCACGAAACGATGACCATCTATTAATCAACAAGCTAGTTATACAAGAGGCTTACTAGGGACTCCTTGTCGTTCACATAACACACATGTATCAATGTTTCGGTTAATACAATTATAGCATGGTATGTAAACATTTATCATAAACATGAAGATATATAATAACCACTTTATTATTGCCTCTTGAGCATATCTCCAACAGCTCTCCCACTTGCACTAGAGTCAATAATCTAGTTTATATTTGTAAAGATATAACACCTTGGCCTTCCGGTGCTTTATCATGTTTTGCTCACGGGAGAGGTTTTAGTCAACGGATCTAACATGCTCAGAAACGTATGTATTTTGCAATTCATTTACGTCTTAATGCATCACTCATTTTCCAAATGAGTCGGCATTAGATATGTTTGGTCTTCTGGTGGAACCTTAATTCCGCGGTCTGAAATATATCAGTAATATTGTCACACACAATATAGCTTCAAAGTTCTGACACCAAGTTCTCAAAGAACTTCTTGACTTAACATCCTCAGTCATTATCAAAACAATGATATACTCCGCCTTCGTTTGTAGAATCCGTCACAACATTTAGAACTCATCTAAATCTAGCATAGACAATTTCTACCTCATTGTGCTACCTTTTAAACAACACTTAGCCTAATTTGAGATTGAAATTTATTTTTATATGTGATCAAACTAATATCGGTGCAACACTTTACAGCGATTTGTTTGTCATTACCCCATACAAAAACTTATATAAATATATATCCTTTTCTTCTAAAGTACTCAAGGATATTCTTACTGTCGTCCAATGATCATCACATGAATCATTCTAGTACATGCTCATAACACTTTAGAGCACAGGACATCTGATTGTGTACATATTATTCGTGATCTATAATCACTCATGTACTTTTACTTTAAACTTATTATGTGTTTCAATCTATCTTTATAGATCTTGACACTAAATATGTTTTAGTCCATTTTCTTTCATTCAAGTTAATTCTCAATGAAACCTTTTAATCAAGTATATAATTACATCATTTATAACCAACTATATGTCATTTACATAAAGTACTATAAATATGTCTCAGCACTCCCACTTAATTTCTTGCAAATGCAAGCATCTTCATCGTTTCTGATGAAATCAAAAAACTCTTTGACTATTTCATCCGCTGAAGATTCCAACTCCGCGATACTCACTTCATCCAATTGAAGTTCGTATACCTATCTAGTATTCCACGAACTAGCAAAACTCTTGGTTGTATCTTGTATACACCTTTAATACACACTTCTGTTAAGTAATGTATTTTGCCATCCTACTAGCATATCTCATAAAAGAAATATGTAGCGATTACTAGAATAATGCACATAGACTATAAGCAGTGCTATGGAAGATCTAATCTTATCGTAGTCAACTCTTTGAACTTTGTCGTAAACAACTTTTCGACAAGTCGAGCTTCTTCAAGGATATTCCATCCAAGACCATCAATTTTATAGATCCATTTACTTTCAAAAAGTATTCATCTATCATGGATTTCATGGCGCATGGCCATTTTAACGGAGTCAGGGCCCATCATAACTTCTTTGTTTGTAGTTGGTTTATCATTGTTCAAAATCAATCCTTTGTCCAAAAATCATTTATTTGATCACAAAGTAAACCATACCTACAAGGTTCAATAAGTACTTCGATCTCCATGGCTAAAACACTTTGTAGTCATGGAAGCCATGATCGTCGTGGCCGCTTCCGAACCAATTTCCGATGCTGCGCTACTCTGATCATTATGCTCAGGTTCATAAACCTTATCAAGTTCTATTGTCCTCCCAATCAAATACTTCGCTAGAAAACAATTTCTTGGAAATAAGCAAGTAACATTAACAAACACTTTTGTCTTTTACTACATAGTGAAAAGAATTCCCAATCAATTCTTTGGGATAACCAACAAAGACATTCATCCGATTTTGGTTGTAAACTCTTAGACCAAAATTTAAAGAAAGGACTATTAAGGTTTATACCCATGCCATAACTTGTATGGTGTCATTTCAACGGATCATGATGATGCTCTATTTAGTGTAAAAGCGGTAGTCTCTAAAGCATAATTCACAAAAATATAATGGCATCAATATTTTATCTCATCATTGACCCAACAAGGTTTGGATACATCTCTCGGATACTCCATCATCACTACGATACTCCAAGAAACGTGAGTTGTAGAACAACTTCATAACTCTCTTAGATGTTCGCTAAAACTCGTAATTCAAATATTTCCACCATGATCCAATCATAGATATTTGACTTTTCTATTACGATGATTTTCACTTCATGCTGAATTTTATTTGAATCCATTCAAATGTTTCAAACTTCTTCCTTATCGAATATATCCACATTTATATACTCAATTCATTGTTGGAAGTTTTCATGAAGTAGAAGAATCTCCCGCACACAACTATGCCCAGTGAAGCACATACATCATCATGTATGTTTCCACTAAGTTAGTTGCCCGTTCAACTCTTGGCCTATGAACGGTATTTTAGTCATTCTCTTTTAGATAAGATTTGCAAGCGCCAAACGATTCTAAAATCAAATGACTCCAAAATCCATTTGCATGGAGTTCCTTCATGCGTTCCTCTCTAACATGACCTAAATAGCGGTTCCACAAATAAGTGGAATTCAAATCAATTGCCCTATGGCATTTTAGCGTCAGTGTTATGTATGTGTGTTTCACCATTAAGATTTATAATAACTTATCCATCGTACATGGAGTAATGTCATAATTTGAATAACTCATTGTTTTCATTTGACCAGAGCAAAATAACAATTATTAAGTTCTTTATTATAAATTCTAAGGGCTAGGTAGAATGCCAACGATAAGCATAATAACACTTTATTATGTTCCAGACGTGCATTATTACCATATTCCTTATTAGTCACTTAGGCCATCATATTCTTGTATTGCGTTTATATTGTATGACATCTCGTACCAACCAATCTGGTACAAATACCCAAGAATTTGATTATGTGACCAAACAAGGAATACATTCATAACATGTATATCATTTATATACACTTGAGCTAGACTTTCTAGTCTTTTCTTTCTTTCTGCCAAAATATCTTTTGTAGTTTCTCTTTTAGCTTTCCTCATTCTCAGAAAAACACTTCAACATCAATAACTTCTAGGTTTGTTGGTCAAATACCAATAACCTTGAGGTTCTTTCTTTGAAGTTGATCATCATATGACAAGTGTTCCAGATTTCATTATTAGTAACTTTCTAATATGATGAATAATTTTACTCATATCATGACGACTTTCCGAGACCATGTCTGTACATGCTAGGCTCGTAAAGTTTAACCTCAGTATTCGCATGTGCAAATCTGGCTTGCACCCGTTGTATGCACACGTAGAATCTATCACACCCGATCATCACGTGATGCTTCAAAACGACGAGTCTTAGCAACGGTGCATACTAAGGACAATCACTTCTTAGATATGCGAATATCGTTAGTGCCCAACTTAGTTGGAGGATTGGGACGTCTTGCGTCTTCAACCTTCATACATTCCCATAAAACTTATGAGTCTATGTAGTCTCACCAAATTATATTCTATCACCTTGCAACAAGGTCTTAGATATCACATATATCTCATACCTCGCTTATTTCCGAAAACAAAATTTTCAGCTCCTTACTTTTCAAACAGATTTGAACTTCAAGTTTCACGGAGACAAGATGATTCTAGGTACTAATTGAAACCATTGTTCTTTGAATCAGTAATGTGAGGTTTACTAAAAGTTTGCAATAGGACTTAATCATTTTTTGATTCTTTAACAATACGGTACCAGTCCGTAAAGTTACTTGTCAGACTTAACAGTATTTCTATCTCAATTACAAGACTAGCGTATGGTAGAAAACGGATGCCAATTCTACAAATTAATGCAAAATACTATTCAGACTATGTTTATGATAATTAGTTCATGTTTTAATCTAATTACTAATGAACTCCCACTTAATACAACATCCCTCATAGTTGTTAAGTGGCACACGATCCATATCGACTACACCAAAACCGATCATCACGTGAGATGATGTAGCTTCAACGGTGAACATCAACATGTTGATCATATCATCCATATGACTCATGTTCAACCTTTCGGTTTCTGTGTTCAGAGGCCATGTATCGTACATGCTAGGCTCGTCAAGCAAACCCAAGTATTCCGCGTGTGCAAACATGGCTTACACCCGTTGTATGTGAACATAGAATCTATCACATCCGATCATCACGAGATGCTTCGAAACGACGAACTTTGGCAACGGTGCATACGAGGGGAGAACACTTTATTATATTGATATTAATGTGAGGGATCATCTTATAATGCTACCGTCGCGATCTAAGCAAAATAAGATGAATAAAGGATTAACAACACATGCAATTCATATGTGATATGATATGGCCCTTTAGTCTTTGCGCCTTCGATCTTTATCTTCAAAGCACGGACATGATCTCCATCATCAACGGGCATGATCTCCATCATCGTCGGTGTAGCGTCAAGGTCCATGGCGCCGTCTTCATAGTTGTTCACCTCATGTAGCAACTATTACAACTACCTTGAAATACTACTCAACATGAAATTTAAAGACAACCATAAGGCTCCTGCCGGTTGCCACAATACAATAATGATCATCTCATACATATTCATCATCACATCATGGCCATATCCACTAGTAGGAAAAGCATCATCAGTGGCGCACCAAAAATGGATTCTGTGGCGCATGGGAGGTGCGCCACAGAAACGTCGCCACAAAAATAAGGTTTCTGTGGCGCACCTGCCCATGCGCCACAGAATTAAGGTTTCGTGACGTACGTGTTCTTAGGTGCGCCACGGAAAAGCATGCGCCACAGAAGTGGTTTCGGTGCGCCACATAATTTGCTTGTATTATACACGATTTTGTGCTTGCACGATATACACATGCGGTTTATAGACGAGCAATATACGGATATACGGGTTATATACAGCAGACATTCGGATATAATATAAATATCATGTACATTGCACGGATATAACATAGACATCATCATCACATTACTTAGAGCCCGATCGAGATACATATATAGTGGCAAGTGTCAAATGTTTTGCATACAACTCTTAATTCATACAAAATTCACAATTTTGAGATACAAAGTAGTCTTCATCCGTTTCCTCCTTTGCTCCCTCATCTCTACCCACCAGGCTGGCTTGCATCGGGGTCTATGATGAAAATGGAAGAAAGTGAGACCAACAAGTCCGATGCACAAGAGAAATGGAATAAATGCCTCATACATTGTTGGTCAACACAAATATTAACATTCAGGGACGGTGTAAGTGAGACCAAGTCCAATGCACAAGAGATTGATATTTGTGATATCTTACCAGGCTCACTTACGCCGCCCCCGAGTGTACGGTGACCAAACATTTTAATCATCGGCATTTTGAAAATCTCAAAGCAAATGGAATGACAAAATGGAATAAGTGCCTCATACATTGTTGGTCAACACAAATACTATGGTCAGAAACCATAGTTGCAGTATTGAAAGATCGAGATGTCGCCTAGAGGGGGGGGGAATAGGCAATTACAAACTCTTGCGGATTTGTCTTGTATGAATGCGGAATTAAACTATCGTTTAGTTAACAAGCACAAACCCTAAATATGCTAAGCTCAACTAAGTGTAACAATAGCAACTAGAGCTAAGCAAGATAGGCACAAGATATATGTAGCACAAGTGATAGCAAGATATATGTACTTCAAGCACGATGGCTATCACAAGGAAAGAGAGCTCGGGTATAGAAATAACCGAGGCACGCGGAGACGAGGATGTATTCCCGTGTTCCCTTGCTTTGCAACAAGGTACGTCACGTTTGGAGGAGTGGAGGTCCCACGAAGGATTCCCAGCGCCACGAAGGCTCACCCTATTCTCCGAACCACACCCACGAAGGATAATGGCCCTTTCCTTATGGTTAGCTTTTCCTCCGCTCCGGAGATGGCAAGCTCCACAACCACTTCACAAGCTCCACGAAGGAGAAGCCCGGGTCTCTTCACAATCTTCTTGAAGAGATCATCGGAGCACCAATCACCAAGCCAACTAGGAGGTCACCCTCCAAGAGTAACAAGCTCACGGTCTCTCACTCGAACAAATCGTGGTGGAGAGCTCAACACTATGCAATGATGCAAAGCAAGAACACCGGAGGTGTTCAAGTCCTTCACACTCAAATCCCACCAAAGCAACGAATGCTAGGATGAGATTGGAGAGGAAGAACAAGGGGAAAGTCAACTAAAGACTCCAAGATCTAGATCCCAAGAGATTCCCTCACTAAGAGAAGAAATGGTTTGGTGGAAGTGTAGATCTAGATCTCCTCTCTTAGATCCCTCAAGAATGAGCAAGAATCATGGGGAGGAACAAGAGAGAGAGCAAGTTCTTCAAATGGTAGCAATGGAGGAGAGAGAATAGGAAGAACTTCCTTGGCTCAAGGTGGAAGAAGCCTATTTATAGCAAAGGGAGAAATAGAGCTGTTGGGGAAAAAGCGTGTGCAAATCGCATAAAAACGCCCGAAAAAGAGCCCGGCCGGTTGCCGAGCCGGTCGACCGGCCTAGGCAGCGAGGAGCCCGGTCGGTGGCCGGTCCGGCCGGCCCGAACCGGGAGCGGCCGAGGCGCGGCAGGCGGCGGACAGGCCGGAGGCCGCGCGGGAGGCCGGGCCGCGGGCGGGCCGGCGGGGTGGTGAGGCCCGGCCACCGGCCGGAGGCTAGCCAGCCAAGGGCGCCGGGTGGGCGGCGGGGCCAGCGGCCCAATTGCGCACGGCGGGCGGAGGCTTCGGGCCGCGCGGGGCGGGCGGCCGCGTGGGCCGAGCGGCGCGAGGTGGCCCGGAGTGCGGTGCCCGGTCGGACCGGGGTGCGCGCCGGGTGGGCCGGTTGCGGACCGGGCCGGGACCGGTCACGAGGCCGAAAGCCCCTGGATCCCGGCCGGATGGCAATGGCGCCGGGCCGGTCAACGGCCGGGTGGGCCGGCGCCGAGCCCGGCCGGCCGGCAGGCCGACCGGCTGCCCCTTCCCATTTTTTTCTTTTTCTTTTTATTCTTTTTCCTTTTTCCCTTTTCTTTAATAACTATTGCTCCCGAACTCAGAATCGCATGAAACCAATTTTGGTTGGAAGATAACAACAAATGCTATCTTATAGAAAGTGAAAACCCAAGAATGCTGTAGGAGGGATTTTATCATGAATATAAAAGGTAGAACCTTATATCATGAATAACAGGTAAAATCACCCAACCTCGAAAACGCAATAGAAGATGCATGTGAACTCCGTTTTCGATGAACTTGGGCTTGTTGTAAAGCTAGCAACAAGCTCAAGAACCTCACACCGAGAAATACCAAGAAGCAATAAGAATATGCAACGCATGCAAGGATTGAGCTCCCTAAGACGATGTGATCAAGTTACCCAACCGAAAGCCCCTCTTAATAGTGCGGCTATCTATCCTATAATCCGGTCTCCCATCAACCACCTCGAGACCGGTAAAAGGAAAACCTATCAAGGTCATACCTTTGCCTTGCGCATCCCATCACTTGATCATTGTCGCTTCGTGTATACTCACAAATGCTCCCCCATACACTATGATGGGAAAGCTTCATTGATGCACATCTTCACATGTCCATTATCACCAAATGGACGGCAAGCTCCAAGCATGTGATCCACTCAAGATGCTCATCTTGAACTTGCCCAACTCAACCTTGTATCTTCTCATACTCACTTGAGATAGAGCATGGCTAGTATTGGGTTCCACATAAGAACTCCATCTTCATTTCTTCTTATTGATCATGTCACATGTATATATCTTCATACCGATGATCTTGATGCCAATACACAAGATATACCTTTATCTTCATGGCATCCATACTTGAATCCAACACATGGAGAGCAAGTAGTACCTATGGAATATTCCTTCATATAAACTCAATGAAAACATTAGTCCATAGGGGTTGTCATTAATTACCGAAACCACACATAGGGGCAATGTACCCTTACAATCTCCCCCATTTTGGTAATTGATGACAACCACAATAAGAGGGTTTATATAATGAATATTAGTGACAAGTACGCAACTTATCCGAGAATAAGTTGTATACAAGAGGTTGTATTTGATATGGTCAAGTAACACAAAGCTACTAGTCCATATCAAAACCGGCTCTACTCACACAACTACAACAAATGCAATGAATGTGAGTAGAACCAATATATATAGAGAAAACTCCCCCACAATGTATGCACGTGTGATGAACATGAATTCATTGCATACATTGTCAAGATTAACCTTTGGGATAGTTTCCACTATATATATACAACCATGCAAGACATATAAATATGGAATGCATGAGAGGAAAAACACTTAAGCACAAACCAAACTTAAGTATAAAACCATTCCCTTAAACCCTCTAAACTTCTCCCCATTGGCATCGATTGTCAAAATGGGTGAAAAATTTAGAAGGCCAATATAATGTGAGTTCCTCCCCAAAGTGTGCACTTCTCATAATTTGAGTGGAATCAAGTGCACATATCCAATGATGAATACTTGAAGGAAATCAAACTATATTGAGGATCAAAGATTGCATAAAGATAACATGGTGAAGTGAGCTTCAACAAATAAAGCAAGCAATCAAAGATCCAATTGGACAAACAAAGATATCATGATAAGAAAGATATAGTGCTTCTAGAAATAAGAAAGCTCCCCAAGGTTTGTGCACAATTTATAATGTTTGCATTTGAATACAATATGCACAAACATGGAATCCTCACTCCCTATATATCATTTAGAACACAACTAAGATAAATAGAGTATGCTTATCAAGAACAACTTTAGTCCAACAATTACGAGATATGAGTGCATGAAGAAAATAAATAAACCAAGCACTCATAAATTTTCTTTACCAACCTACTAAAAACAAAAGGGGTAAAAGATGGTCGGCAAAGAGCAAGGATATCAAGATGATGGATTAACGCTCTTATGTATATGAGTTTCTAAAGTGGACAAAGTGATCCATAAAGAAACATGCACACACAAGAGGTTAACAAAATAGATAAGACAAGATATCCAAGATGAAGTCATAAAATATACCAAAGGATGTTTGCTTAAGAAGCATATATAGCCTATGGCTCCAATTTTCACTTATGGTATATGAATGAGCTTCAACCAAGAAAATCTCAAAAACATCACAACTAACAATAAGGGAAGTAAAGCTAGTTGGAATGTTTTGAGAGAGGCAACAAGTATCACAAATACGGATTTATTTCACAATTTCATCAATAAGAAGTTTTATTTTAAAAGGGTTTTTCAAGAACCGCAATATTTTCGAAATAAATAATTTCATGCCAAGATACAACCTACAAGAGGTTGGATGCTATATGAGAGTGCATGAATAAGATACTTGTTACCGAGATGGCAATGGCTTGATGTAGTGGATAAGAGTTCATCGATCATCCTAGCTTGACTCCAATCCTCATATGGTGACAACACCTTCCTTATAGATGAGACAAGCCTCCATTGCATCTCCAATGTACCTAAAACATTATTCAAGTACATCTTGGTCCCCAAACTTATTGGGTCCAACATGGTTAGACTAACCACAATATATAGAACACACTCCATATAAACAGGTGCATATTTAGATGAAATTCGAATTGCATGCACATCTTAGCCATTTAGGATTTGATGGAGTATATCCTACATAATGGATCGAAAGAAAGCAAGCATGCTACAAGCATAAACAAATTACATATAAGCATGCACCAAAACTTTTAAAGATCCAAGAAAGATATACTTTGGACAAAAACACCAAAAGAATTAAATAAGGCATAGAGGTGTCACAAAACAAATTTGTTGTCCAAATTATATCTAAGAAGCAAATCACAAAAGATTTGTTCAACAAAGTTCAACAAGTGAACTAAGAAGAAACCATTGAGCATAGAGGATGAAATAAAGCAAACATGCTCAAAGATTTATCTCATTCAAGCTAATAAAATATGTAAGAAGGAATGAGATAGCAAACTCCCCAAAAGAGCAAGGTTCGAACAAATAAACCAAACCCTCACTTTTCACAATGGCACAATGTACTAGTAAGGAAAAAGGTATGTATTCCAAAACAAACACTTGATATGAATCAAGGGATTTATCAAAAGAGTTTCCAAAGGAACAAGGAAGACATATGGGAGTTATAAAGATTTCTTGGAATAAAATAAGGAAGTAAGAAACAATCCAAGGTGAGGATGATCCAAAAATTCAACCACATACAAGGTTATCAATTGTCAAAGACAATGAGTATATTGGAAATAATTTCCGGTGGAGTATTGACAATGATAGTAAGGATCAACTTCACAATAAAAGGCATAGGGTAAGTATATAGAATTATGCACTATGCACGGATGAGGATTCTTGATAGCTTCAACTAGTCACACAATCACGCACGGCAATGATTAGAATAACTTGAAGCAAACGGTGTCCCAAATAAGATATAGAGATATGTATTTGAGGAAAAACCGCACCAAGAATTTCTTATTCAAACAAGAACCAAAAGATGAGCAATAAAATCTTTTTATTAGGAATGGAGCTTGTTTGAGCAAACATGCCACCTAGGAGCAAGATAATTAAGAGCATCAACTCTAAGTGGCATAACCTCATATGTTCACATTTTCTAGGCTTGTGATATGTACAAAACATATTACTCCCCCATAATGTGATAAAACATTTCTTTTAAATAAGAGGCAACTAAAATTCAACTAGAGATGATTAATGGATATTTAGAATTTGAATTTCTCATGAGTATGGCACACCACATAGTGACTAGATAATCTTGTAATATCAATACTAAGTGGTGGTACCCATGTACACACATTTTAACGAAAGAGAGATGCACAAAGCATATCACTCCCCCAAAATGGGATGTTCCGTTAACCACTTCAAAGAGAGCCAAATAAGATATCATCAAGATGCATTAGGCTCAAAACAATACACAAGTATATGGTGAGTCAAACAAACATACTTGAATACACAAGATAAGCAAGTAAGACACAACACATACATACACATATTTGGTACAAAACCAAACATGCAAAGGGGCAAGTAACTTACAATAAACATGAAGAGTTGAAGTATAAGTTACGCAAAGAGGAACATTGGATATAAGATATAGATGATAATCCATACGACTTGGCTTGGTAAAAATATAATATATGAAGATCCCTTAATTCTTCATGAAGTAGCCAAGTCTCCAATGCCCTCCAAATACACCTATTGATCAAATTTGAGCTTGTTGGTCCCCAACCAAGTTGGGTCCTAAGAGGTTAGTCACAATAGGCTTGGCAACCCAAATGGTTCTTTTCTTGAAACCACTTTGAGTTCCAACAAACTTAGCAAACACATTGCCATTCTTATCCTTCCTTAGAGAATAATCATCATCAACAATTATAGGGTTAGATAAGGTACCACCTAAGCAAGAAGAAGCAAAGTGCCCCTTCTCACGGCATAAGTAGCAAGTGTTCCCCTTTCTCTTCTTTATTGATTTCTTCTCTTGGGGAACATTATCTTGATTCTTCTTGGGAAGTGGCCTATCTTCAACTTGAGGTCGAGCATGAGCTTGACCTTGACCTTGTGGCCGTTTCCCTTGTTGTTTCTCACTCAAGTGCTTCTTCTTCTTCTTCAATGGGCATGATCTAACATGATGCCCTTCAACTTTGCACTTGAAACATACCAACTTGGCCGGATCCTTGACTTTGTCTTGGCCCTTCTTCTTGTTGCTCTTGCTCTTGGACTTGTTCTTGTTATTGGAGTTGAATCCAAGTCCACTCTTGTCATTGGGGGATTGTTGCACACTTAGCATCTTGTCAAGTGCGGATTTCCCTTCATGACGCTTTTCCAAGTCTTTCTTCAAAGAAAGGACTTGAGCCTCGAGCTCTTTTATTTCCTCTACATGGTTAGTAGAAATACAAGTACTAGAGGAAGTAGAAGCTTCATTGTTAGAGCAACAAGGCAAATCAAGTAATCCAACACAAGGTGTATCACTAGTTTGACTAGATGGATTACAAGGACTAGCACATGGCAATATAACATTTTGGGTAGAGATTGTGCTAATGTCCACATGAGGCTCACAAGATGTTACCTTAGTGATACTAGCCTCATGAGCTAACTTTAGCTCATCGTAGGAAGTTAGAAGATCCTCAAGAGAGTGTGAGAGCGTTTTATTGTTTTCTTCCAATTCCCTACAATTGCTAGTTAGCAACTCAAGTTGAGCCCTCAACTCAACATTCTCCTTTAAGATAGATGCTTCACAAGAATTAGAGTTAGTAGCACAAGCATCAACAATAGTTTTCTCATTTTCATGCATATAGGATTCAATTTTTTGTGTAAGCATGAAATTAGCATGCTTCTCATCTTTTAGCTCATGCTTGAGGAGAGTGAATCTCATTTCCTCATTTTCAACATGGGACTCCAACTTCACTATGGTTTCCTTATATTTATTCAAGATATCCATAGAGTGTTCGAGATTAGCACGAGCTCTTATTACCATGAAGAGAAGCATATATCGTTGCCATATTATGCACCAAGGTATTATATTCTTCATCATTATCATCATCATCACTCTCATCATTAGAGGAAGTGTTAGAAGTCAAAGTAGGAGATAACTTTGATCCATTTGCCATAAGGCACATGTGCATACCGGAGAATGAAGATGAAGATATTCTTGAATCCTCATTTGAAAACATGTCTTGATCCATAGAGTGTTCGGTTTCCTCTACATTGTTAGTCAACAAACAACTAGAGGAAATATAAGCATTTTGATTATGAGGGCAAGACAAGGTAAGCATATCTTCATGAGATCTATGTAAGCAATTTACACATGATATGCAAGGACTATCAACATAAGCATGTAGGTCATTTTCGATGCTAGATGTGTTTAAGTCCAAAGAGGAAACATTGCAATGAGATAGAGATGAAGAGTCATCACTATTGAGCACAATATCAACATTGCAATTTCCCTCACCACTCACCATATCATTACCTTGTGTCTTGCAACACGTTGGTGAAGTGGAAGAAGATGATAACTCATCACGGCCGGAGGTGGAAGCAACTTGAAGCTCTTCATGATGTGAAGAAGAAGAGAGCTCCTCGGAGTCACCACCGACCAAATGAGAAGTGGATCCACCAAACATTTCCTTAAGCTTGATCCACATCTCATGAGACGACTTTCGCTTTATATATATCAAGAACCTACGAAAATCGGGTCTCAAGGAGAATAAAAGCTCATTAGATACTTGAGCTTCAAGATGTAAGTTTTCTCATCCTCTAAAGATAGATTTTGAGGATCCATCGGAGGAGAAAAACCTACATCTAGAAATTGCTCAATGTTTGGACACGAGGTCCGAAGTTTACAAAGCAAGCAATTTCGCCACAAATGATAATTTGTGCCAACAAAGATAATTGTGTCATTGTGCACTAAATTACTAGCCGACATCTTTACTCTCAAGGCGGTGAAGCCTAAAACAAGGAGAGACCTTGCTACGATACCAATTGAAAGATCGAGATGTCGCCTAGAGGGGGGGGTGAATAGGCAATTACAAACTCTTGCGGATTTGTCTTGTATGAATGCGGAATTAAACTATCGTTTAGTTAACAAGCACAAACCCTAAATATGCTAAGCTCAACTAAGTGTAACAATAGCAACTAGAGCTAAGCAAGATAGGCACAAGATATATGTAGCACAAGTGATAGCAAGATATATGTACTTCAAGCACGATGGCTATCACAAGGAAAGAGAGCTCGGGTATAGAAATAGCAGAGGCACGCGGAGACGAGGATGTATTCCCGTGTTCCCTTGCTTTGCAACAAGGTACGTCACGTTTGGAGGAGTGGAGGTCCCACGAAGGATTCCCGCGCCACGAAGGCTCACCCTATTCTCCGAACCACACCCACGAAGGATAATGGCCCTTTCCTTATGGTTAGCTTTTCCTCCGCTCCGGAGATGGCAAGCTCCACAACCACTTCACAAGCTCCACGAAGGAGAAGCCCGGGTCTCTTCACAATCTTCTTGAAGAGATCACCGGAGCACCAATCACCAAGCCAACTAGGAGGTCACCCTCCAAGAGTAACAAGCTCACGGTCTCTCACTCGAACAAATCGTGGTGGAGAGCTCAACACTATGCAATGATGCAAAGCAAGAACACGGAGGTGTTCAAGTCCTTCACACTCAAATCCCACCAAAGCAACGAATGCTAGGATGAGATTGGAGAGGAAGAACAAGGGGGAAAGTCAACTAAAGACTCCAAGATCTAGATCCCAAGAGATTCCCTCACTAAGAGAAGAAATGGTTTGGTGGAAGTGTAGATCTAGATCTCCTCTCTTAGATCCCTCAAGAATGAGCAAGAATCATGGGGGGGAACAAGAGAGAGAGCAAGTTCTTCAAATGGTAGCAATGGAGGAGAGAGAATAGGAAGAACTTCCTTGGCTCAAGGTGGAAGAAGCCTATTTATAGCAAAGGGAGAAATAGAGCTGTTGGGGAAAAAACTGTGTGCAAATCGCATAAAAAACGCCCAGAAAAAGAGCCCAGCCGGTTGCCGGGCCGGTCGACCGGCTCTGGGCAGCGAGAGCCCGGTCGGTGGCCCGGTCCGGCCGGCCCAGCACCGGGAGCGGCCGGAGGCGCAGGGCGGCGGACGGGCCGAGGCCGCGCGGGAGAGCCGGGCCGCGGGCTGGGCCGGCGGGGAGATGAGGCCCAGCACCGGCCAGGAGGCTAGCCAGCCAAGGGCGCGCGGGTGGGCCGGCGGAGCCAACGGCCCAGTTGCGCACGGCGGCGCGGAGGCTTCAGGCCGCGCGGGGGCGAGCGGCCGCGTGGACCGTGCGGCGCGAGGTGGCCCGGGTGCGGTGCCGGTCGGACCGGGGTGCGCGCGGGTGGGCCGGTTGCGGACCGGGCCCGGGACCGGTCATAGGCCAGAAAGCCCCTGGATCCCGGCCGGATGGCAATGGCGCCGGGCCGGTCAGCGACCGGGTGGGCCGGCGCCGAGCCCGGCTGGCCGGCGAGCCGACCGGCTGCCCCTTCCCATTTTTTTTCCTTTTCTTTTTATTCTTTTTCCTTTTTCCCTTTTCTTTAATAACTATTGCTCCCGAACTCCGAATCGCATGAAACCAATTTTGTTTGGAAGATAACAACAAATGCTATCTTATAGAAAGTGAAAACCCAAGAATCTGTAGGAGGATTTTATCATGAATATAAAAGGTAGAACCTTATATCATGAATAACAGGTAAAATCACCCAACCTCGAAAACGCAATAGAAGATGCATGTGAACTCCGTTTTCGATGAACTTGGGCTTGTTGTAAAGCTAGCAACAAGCTCAAGAACCTCACACCGAGAAATACCAAGAAGCAATAAGAATATGCAACGCATGCAAGGATTGAGCTCCCTAAGACGATGTGATCAAGTTACCCAACCGAAAGCCCCTCTTAATAGTGCGGCTATCTATCCTATAATCCGGTCTCCCATCAACCACCTCGAGACCGGTAAAAGGAAAACCTATCAAGGTCATACCTTTGCCTTGCGCATCCCATCACTTGATCATTGTCGCTTCGTGTATACTCACAAATGCTCCCCCATACACTATGATGGGAAAGCTTCATTGATGCACATCTTCACATGTCCATTATCACCAAATGGACGGCAAGCTCCAAGCATGTGATCCACTCAAGATGCTCATCTTGAACTTGCCCAACTCAACCTTGTATCTTCTCATACTCACTTGAGATAGAGCATGGCTAGTATTGGGTTCCACATAAGAACTCCATCTTCATTTCTTCTTATTGATCATGTCACATGTATATATCTTCATACCGATGATCTTGATGCCAATACACAAGATATACCTTTATCTTCATGGCATCCATACTTGAATCCAACACATGGAGAGCAAGTAGTACCTATGGAATATTCCTTCATATAAACTCAATGAAAACATTAGTCCATAGGGGTTGTCATTAATTACCGAAACCACACATAGGGGCAATGTACCCTTACAAGTATACACCGCAGTATACTTTGCAGAAGGGCCCCCTTTCCCCGGCCGCCGTTCCGTGAACGGGTGCTTGACGACACAACGACGCCGATCTGCCTCTCCGGCGCAGAACCACGGCAGTCCCTGCCGTCCGGTGAACGAGTCCTTGATGCAAAGACCGTGCCGGCCTGCCTCAGCATTATGCCGAGCCGTGTTGCCGCGCTTCGGGCCGTGTGTCCCGCGCCACTGCTTGTTCGCCTTCTTGCCGGTGAACCAATAGGCTGATCATTGGAATAAGGAAACCGATGACGGCCGGTCGCAAGATTAAATTGCGATCGGCCGTCATCGGCTCCTTATTCCAACGATTAGTCTATTCATTCACCGGGCAAAAAGGCGAAGAGTGCAGGCGCTGAGACACGGCTCGAAGCACGGCAACGAGGGTCGGCATGATGCTAGGGAGGCGACACCGTCTTTGCATTAAGGACTCGTTCACGTACTGGACGGCGAGAGAAGAAAAGTGGTGATGCACCGGAGAGGCGAGGTCAGCGTTGTTGTCTCGTCAAAGACTCGTTCACGGAACGGCGGCCGGGAAAGGGGGGCCCGTCTACAAAGTATATTGCGGCGTATAGGTGACCAAACATTCTAATCATCGGCACTAAAATGGAAGAAAGAGCCAAGTGGTATCTCAACTAGATATCATATGCCTCATACTTTGTTGGTCGAAAGAAATATTAACATTCCGGGATGGGGTCAGTGAGGCTAGGTAGAATGCACAAGAGATTGATATTTGTGCCATCGCACCAGGCTCACTGGCCCCACCCCGGAGTGTACAAGTGACCAAACAATTTAATCATCGGCACTAAAATGGAAGAAAGGCCAATGCAATTAAGAAGTAGCTAGTATGAACTAAATGGAATGCCTCATACTTTGTTGGTCGAAACAAATATTAACATCCAGGGATGGAGTAAGTGAGGCCGGGTAGGATGCACAAAATATTGATATTTGTGCCATCACACCAGGCTCACTTGCTCCACCCCCGAGTGTACTAGTGATCGACCAACCATCTAATCATCGGCAAGTACAAAAATACCAACAAACCAGCAACCATGTTGACATAAGTCAAGATGCTCAAACACACATAGCATGCATGAAGCAGATGCTCCAAAGGGATTATTCATCACTTGGTATATAGACCAAGTGATGCTTTGGCAAAAGAGAGGCCAATCAAGAACCGATAAATCAAGTAAGTGATAGATATGCCTAAACAAGCAACAACACATAGCATATCCCAGCTAACCGGATGAGACAAGTCTTGGTAGCCAAGCTGAATCACCTAGCACCACCTAGCCTTTTAAAACCATCGAAGCAGTCCTTTTTCTTCAAAGGATACCACGGTGGCATTCATTTACATGATCCCCTCTGTGGATATCTCTATTTTCATCAAAGCCAACAAGAAAAGGATACCACGAGTGTCATTCATTTACATGATTCCCTAATGTGAATATCTCTATTTTAGTATACCATCATAAGCATTCCATTTAAATCACACATTTTAGTATTTGTTCTTATCCAAGTTTTTGCCTCGGCCTTTGCATCATTGGCTGAGCCAAGACATCAAGCATCCGGCCAGGGAGCATTCTTTCTTTTTAGGGAACTA
The DNA here is from genome assembly GCF_022539505.1 of Lolium rigidum. NCBI lineage: Eukaryota > Viridiplantae > Streptophyta > Magnoliopsida > Poales > Poaceae > Lolium > Lolium rigidum. The sequence goes on along the minus strand of NC_061514.1, from coordinate 277,489,386 downwards.
TATGAACTATATGCACATGATCCGAGTAAGCATCCCCACTAATCGGAGCATTATAAGCATAGTAGCATACCATAAGCTCACAAGAATCCATCAAGTAAATCTTCACAAGGATACCACAGTAGCATAGTAGCATACTATAAGCTCACAAGAATCCATCATTTTCTTCACAAGGATACCACAGTAGCATACCATAGTAGCATTTCATGCATTTAAATGAACCGAGTAGCATCAAAACCAACCAAATGTCCAACTAGCAAGCAATACCAAGTGAGCAAGTCTTCATTACCTTGTACAGGTTCAGACATGGATTTATTTCCAACAAAGGATGGAAATCAAATTAGCATCATTGAATTAAATTGAATCATTACCATCACATGGTTCATCAATAACAAGTGGCAGTAAACCTCCACAAACAACAGGTACATATGATCCAGTAAGCCACACAGGCATAGCAAGTGATATAAGTTGACAATAACCAACACCAATATGTAGTAGCAGCATAGAAGTGTCACTGATATAGAACACTCCAATAAGCATCACTAGCTCACCAGTTAATGGTAAGCAAGTACAGAGAGGCATAGACAATTTCTATTGCTTAAGACAAGCAACAACAAGGATTAGCAAGCATAACAATATACTAACCACTAGCAATCCAAGCTCCAAATGGAACCTTTGGAGCAGATATATATAGAGCCAATATAGCATGTCACTCCAAATGAAACTATCCATATGCAGGCAACAAAGTAATTTATTCATATACTGCACATGAGCAGCATCACTGAATCAAAGAAACTAGTAGCAATGCATCCAGAGCAACAACATCAATGCATCCAGAGCAACAGCAATGCATCCAGAGCAGCAGCACAACCTAGAAGCACGAGCATTTCATCGAGCACTTTGTGCTCGCGCGGGAGAGGAAGAGGGAGGGGAGGGGAGAGAGTTCACCGACGACAGGGGTGGACGAGGAGGTTGACGACGACGGCAGCGGTGGAGGAGGAGGAGGACGCGGCGGATCCTCCACCTTCACGCGACGGCGGCCCCTCCTCGCCGTAGCGGCAGCTTGTGCTGCAGGTGGCGGGGATGGGAGGACCGTGGCGGCATGCGGCCCTCGCGGAGGAAGGCGGCGGCGACGGCAATGGCGACGACCATGGCGGCGCGCGGCGGATCGAAGGAGAGGGGAGAGGGGAGAGGTGAACAGGCGGGGGAGGGCACGGGCGAGATGATATAAGTTACCTTAATTCTGTGGCGCACCCGAGCAAGTGCGCCACAAAATCAACTACTTCTGTGGCACACCGAAGCACGTGCGCAACAGAAAGATTTATTTCTGTGGCGCAGCACGCCATGTGCACCACAGAAATACCTACACTAATAATTGGTGGTGGCAGGATGTGGGCTCCATACAATTTCTGTGGCGCAATGTTCAGCAGTGCGCCACAAAATTAAGCTATTTCTGTGTCTGTGGCGCATTTTCAGTGGTGCGCCACAGAACTAAGCTCTGCCTATAAGGGTTTTCCTACTAGTGATCACATCACCAAACCCTGCAAAAACAAGTTAGACGTCTCTAATTTGGTTTGCATATTTTACGTGGTTTAGGGTTTTCGAGTAATATCCAATCTACCTACGAACATGAACCACAACGGTGATACTAGTGTGATCAATAGAAAGAGTAAATTGGATCTTCACTATAGTGGGAGAGACAGACACCCGCAAAGCCACTTATGCAATACAAGTTGCATGTCGAGCGTGGAGCAAATCTCATGAACGCGGTCATGTAAAGTTAGCCCGAGCCGCTTCATCCCACTATGCCACAAAGATGCAAAGTACACGAACTAAAGACAACAAAGCATCAACGCCCACAAAACAATTGTGTTCTACTCGTGCAACCAATCTATGCATAGACACGGCTATGATACCACTGATGGGATTCGTAGCATAGAAAACAAAAATTTCCTACCGCAAGAACGAAAAACCAAGCCAAGATGCAATCTAGTAGATGGGAGCAACGAGGAGATCACGAGACTAACCCTTGAAGATTTCCAAAGCCTACGAGATTAGATCTCGTTGTTGCAGAAGATGATCACTTGCCGCTTTCAAAAGCGCGTAGAAGATCTTGACGGTGCCACAATCGGGCAGCACCTCCGTACTCGGTCACACGTTCGGTGTTGATGAAGACGACGTCCTCCTCCCCGTTCCAGCGGGCAGCGGAAGTAGTAGATCCTCCTCAGAATCCCGGCAGCACGACGGCGTGGTGGAGGTGGTGGTGGAGAACTCCGGCAGGGCTTCGCCTATGCGCTGCGGGAGTATTATGTGGAGGAGGAGAGGCTAGGGTTTGGGGAGAGGGGAGGGGCACTTGGGCGCCGGCCCTTGGATGCCCTAGGTGCCAAGCCATGGGCAGCCCCCTCCCTCTCCTCCTCATTATATAGGTGGAACCCCAAGGGTCTGCCCAAAGTCTTCGAATAAGACCCCAACAGAAAAACTGCCTTATGGATGAAACCTAGAGGGACATGGACTCTCCCCTTCCCCCTTTACTTGGCCGGCCAAGGAGGTGGAGTCCACCATGGACTCCACCCTCCCACTTGGTTGGCTGGTTAGGGTTTGTGGAGTCCCTCCGGGACTCCTCCTTCCATAGTGATTTATTCCGGATAATTCTAGAAACCACCTTCCATAAATTCACCGGATCATTTCCAAACTTGGAAAGTGACTTCCTATATATGAATCTTATTCTCCGTACCATTCCGGAACTCCTCGTGATGTCCTGGATCCCATCCGAGACTCCGAACAAAACTTCGAATTCCATTCCATATTCCATATCTACTTAAACGACATCAAACCTTAAGTGTGTCACCCTACGGTTCGCGAACTATGCAGACATGGTTGAGACTTCTCTCTGACCAATAACCAATAGCGGGATCTGGAGATCCATAATGGCTCTCACATATTCAACGATGACTTAGTGATCGATTGAACCATTCACATACGATACCAATTCCTTTTGTCACGCGATATTTTACTTGTCCGAGGTTTGATCATCGGTATCTCTATACTTTGTTCAACCTCGTCTCCTGATAAGTACTCTTTACTCGTACCGTGGTATGTGATCTCTTATGAACCATTCATATGCTTGCAAGCTAATTAGACGACATTCCACCGAGAGGGCCCAGAGTATATCTATCCGTCATCGGGATGGACAAATCCCACTGTTGATCTATATGCCTCAACTCATACTTTCCGAATACTTAATCCCACCTTTATAACCACCCATTTACGCAGTGGCGTTTGATGTAATCAAAGTACCCTTCCGACATAAGTGATTTACATGATCTCATGGTCGAAGGACTAGGTAACTATGTATCGAAAGCTTATAGCAAATGAACTTAAAGATGTGATCTTATGCTACGCTTAATTGGGTGTGTCCATTACATCATTCATCAATGACATAACCTTGTTATTAATAACATCCAATGTTCATGATCACGAAACGATGACCATCTATTAATCAACAAGCTAGTTATACAAGAGGCTTACTAGGGACTCCTTGTCGTTCACATAACACACATGTATCAATGTTTCGGTTAATACAATTATAGCATGGTATGTAAACATTTATCATAAACATGAAGATATATAATAACCACTTTATTATTGCCTCTTGGGCATATCTCCAACAGCCCTAACTTACAAGTTTGATCAGAAAAAAAGAATACAAGAACTTTTTAATATTATGCATCTACTTTGTTGGCGCCCTTCTATTTCTCAGTTTTGTTGTTTCGCCTCTTATCACCCTCTCTGGTGCTATGAAAAAATGAAGGAGGTATATGTAGATGGTATAAGGTCAAGACAGACACAGAGGTGCAAGATTCAGCAAGATCGGATGATCAAGGGGGAGTGGACCCACCACGATGCGTCATGGTAGAGCAGACAAACTATGGAGCCTCTGACTCCCCTCTTCTGTCTCATGCACTCCGTCTTTGGCTGTTTCTACCATTAGATGCTAAAATAATAAGTTTTCTTGGAAAATCCCATAAATACATAAAACTGTAGGGAAATAGAATAAATTAGGCAAATAATATGGGTACTATCATTACAAACTTCGAAAATACATAGACATATTTTTGACGTATCAGTGCCTACCGGCGGCCCGCAACATCAACTTACCGGTGGTTAGTCTGACCGTGCCGTGGGGATAAGCACGGCTGAAGTCCGAGGGATATGCTCCATGGATGTGGCCCATGCGGCGGTCCTCCCAAGACAACGGCGGCTGGACAGATGGTCCATGCTATATTTACATTCTCTATGGTACATAAGGATCATGGTCCATGTACCAGCGGCCTGCTCACACACAACATCATTGTGACCCACACATTGAAGAAGGATTTTGGAAGGGACAGAAAACACATCTGATATGTCACCATTTGGGCACAACCCATCGTAATACAAACCTTCACTTAACCCCCCCCCCCACCACCACCACCAGCACCACCGTCGGATGTCACTAAAATGATAAATCACATTAATTCGTTCATTCATAACCCTCACCTAGGCAGATTTTTTGTGTGGCTATTATAGCATCGTTGAAGCACTTTATTTCGTGATGGGCCAAAACTGTACCAAAATCATGGAAAAATTTGGAAACATCTATGTAGGAAAATATGAGTACGCAGCCGAACGGTGGCTATACCCGGGAAATACAGAAGCCGGCCAAAAGCGACAACCGACGCTTGCCCATTCATGCAGAACCAGTGCTGAGTAGGCATGAACATGGGACAATCGCCAGTTGACGAGGCATACAGGATGTTCACGAGGTGGCATGAACATGGTGGCATGAACATGTAACAATAGCCATTTGCACGCGCCTGCCAGACGATTGCTGGACGAGGATGCACATACAACCATGGCCGCCACACGATCGCCGCGTGGTAACTATGTGGAGCATTCCACTCCTTCACATGTGTAGTCTTGCCACACAGGCAGCCGTCCCCACGTAGTATCCATTCTCCATGGAACTTATATTAGATACGCTATGCGGACTATTTGAATTTGTTTTCATTGGGTTTATTGTGAATCATAATATTTGTTTCGGAATTTATATCTTGAATTTTGTTAATTTTGGATTTCTTTTAATTGTCGAAATAAAAACACTGGTTAAAACGTAATGTTATTTTGATAATTACTCTGATATAGGTCCTTTTACTTTTAGAATGAGAATTAAATAGGTGGATTAGTGGATGGGAGAGAGTGATGGATTTGAGAGCATTGTACCATATGCATGAATAATGACATAAGAGCTTACATATCCATATCTCAAAGCAAACAAAAGATTTATCATAAATTGAAATATGCATACATGTTCACTTTCCTCCAATCGATATATATGAAACGTGGATGCAATAGTCCGCTAAAGATTCATATTGTATGCGTTCTCATTTGCACTGTTAAGTAACTGGAACTGATTCAAACGTACGTGCACACGCAGACGAGAGTTGCTTCACCAACGGGTACCTAGACACCGTCGCCTAGCAAGGGATAGACTACTAAGTTATCGGTTTTTTGTTTCTCTCTCCTAGGGCTCGGGCGACTCTAATGGCGATCGCCTAGAACTAGGGTTAGAATCCACCTTTGAGACGTGCTCGCGGGCGCGAGTCCTCTCCCGTGTCTTCCCCACCCTCTCGGCCAACCCAGAAACCCTCACCTGCATTCCTCGCTGACTCGGGGCGATAAAGGGGCTCTCCTGGATTGCTACCCGCCCTTGGTTAGTTGTGGATCGGGAGAGTGGAAGATGACGGGTTCACCGACTGTGGAGGGAAGAGGCAAGACGGTGATTACTGCTTCCTCCATGGAGGCTGGAGGATCATCGAGGGGCAACGCATCTGCCCCTTCTTCAATGGCGGCGGCGCCTGGATCTGAGGATAATGTTTCAGAGATGATGGGCCGCCTGCGTCTTACGGCGGCGGAGGCCGAGGCGGTCGTGATCGACGACAGCGTTGAGGAGATTCCAGTCCATTCCAAGTGGACACTGGTTGGCAAGGTCCTCTCTCCTTCTGTGCTGCATATTAGTACGATCGCTTCGGCGTTGCGCCCGGCGTGGGGTAACCCACGCGGCTTACTTCTGAATCCTGCTGGAAACAATGTTTTCATTGCGGAATTTGCTACAAAGGCGGACATGGACCGTGTGTTGGATGGCCCGCCATGGGTTGTGGGTAAGCACGCGGTTCTCCTGCAAGGTTTCAATGTTGATCTCAAGCCGCAGGATATGGTGTTCAATAGGCTGAAGATTTGGGTTCGGATCATCAACCTACCCTTCGGCTACATGCACAGAAAGGCAGGTGCAACAATTGCCAGTTCTATTGGTGTGGAGGGCAGTACGCCGGTGGTGGATTGTGATGCAGATGGAAGGTGCTGGGGCAGCTTTATGCGAGTTCGGGCTGAGATTGACGTCGACCAGCCGTTGCGGCGGGGAGTCACAGTCTTTTCACAGCGTCGTCAAGCAACTGATTGGTTTGATCTCCAGTACGAGAATTTACCTCTTTACTGTTTCTCTTGTGGCATCCTTGGACACTCTTCAACTGAATGTAAAGATCCTGGAGAAAGGGATGCTGAGGGGAAACTCCCATACTCGGCTGACCGTTTGTGCGCTCCCGATGAAAGGAAGAAGAAAAATCAAGGAGCAAGGTCTTCGAGTGGGTCTGGTTCGACTGGGCATGGTCGGCCGTCTTCACCTGCCAAGGCAAGGCCAGGTCAGTCATACCATAAAGGTGGGGCAGCAGAAAAACAACAGAGGACGGATGATGTTGATGATGCCTCGTCCCCAGCGAAGAATAAGCAGGCACGTTCACGTACCAAGCTCCCCAAGGCTAGCACGGTTCCAAACAAGTTTAAAGATCCAGTTCAGGATGGGAATGCTCTTGTGGGCCAGAAACGTAAAAATCAGCAGGTTTATCGCCCAAGGGCCCCTTCCAAGCTGGCAGATGAGCCAGCGAATCAGCTAGCGTTGGTGATTCATCACAATACTTCTGTTGCTGTCGAAGGTGATGTGCACACCGACGAGACAGTGAGCGATGATTCTAACAAGAAGAGAAGGAATGATGTCAATGGATCGGCGGATCAGGCGGGCGGCGGGCGCTGTTGATCAGCCCCGCCACACGCAATGAGGATCCTATGCTGGAACTGTCGTGGATTGGGGTCGGACGCGACAGTTGGCGAGCTCCGCTGGCTTGTGAGAGCTCATCGCCCCTCCCTCCTCTTTCTTTCTGAAACGAAGATGAGGGATACCAGAGTACGGAGCTTTATGTGGTCTTTAGGCTATTCGGGATGCTATGCTGTGAGTAGTGTAGGTCTCAGTGGTGGCCTAGCATTATTTTGGTTGTCGTCTGTTTCTGTTACTTTGAAACCTTGTAATGCACGGTGCATTGATGTTCATATTACACCGGAAAATGGAATAAAATGGCGAGCAACCTTTGTGTATGGTGAACCTCGCCGAGAACGTCGTCCTGAGTTCTGGGAGTTTCTCCGTTTTATGCGATCTCAATGGGATGGCCCCTGGTTGTGTTGTGGGGATTTTAATGAGGTGTTGAGCCAGGATGAACATCTAGGGCCTCGTAATAGGACCGAAGCACAAATCAGCGCCTTCCAGGATTGCTTGCAGGATTGTGAACTCTTGGACTTGGGGTTTGTGGGCCCCAAGTATACATGGAATAATCGACAAGATTGTGACAGTAATGTGAAAGTACGTCTTGATCGGGCGGTCGCAAATGGTGATTTCTCCTGCATGTTTGAGGACTGTGTGGTGGATAATTTGATTACTACTGCCTCTGACCATTACGCTATCCTCATTTCCCTAGAGAAAAGGTCAAAAGAGGCTAACATAATGCCTGTTCAACGTGGCTTCAGGTTTGAAGCTATGTGGCTGCGAGCACCAGATTATAAAGAAGTGCTCGAGAAGGCATGGTCTGAGGGGTGTGATGGCTCTCGGTCCCTTCGTTCGACTTGGTCTAACCTAGGCCGGGTGGCCTCGTCTTTGAAGGATTGGAGCCGTGCCACCTTTGGTTCGGTGCGGAAGAAGATCAGGCAGCTCGAGGGCAAATTGCATGATATTCGAGAACGGCAGTACGTCCGTAGAGAATGTTAAGGAAGAGAGAGAGGTTGAGCACGAGCTATGTGAGCTCTTTGAGCGTGAGGAAATCATGGCGCGACAGAGATCTCGTGTTGATTGGCTCAAGGAGGGAGATCGGAATACCTCCTTCTTTCATGCGAGGGCATCGGCACGGCGGCGAACGAACAAGATTGATTCGTTGGTGCGTGCGGATGGTTCTAAGTGCGAGGCACAGGAGGAGATTAAAGGTATGGTACAGAATTTTTATGAGGACCTTTTTTCTTCTGAACCATGTGCTTCAGTTGATGCAGTTCTTGATGCGATTCCTCCGAAAGTGACGACTAATATGAATGATGATCTATGCAAACCATACACTGATGAGGAAATTGGTGCTGCACTTTTCCAAATGGGTCCAACTAAAGCATCTGGGCCTGATGGTTTTCCAGCGTTGTTTTATCAAACTCATTGGGATTTCTTTAAGGAAGAAATTTGTAATGCTGTTCGGGCGTTCATCTCTGGTGGTGAGGTGCCTGAAGGGTTTTGTGACTCTATCATTGTCCTTATTCCGAAGGTATCCAAGCCAAAACATCTCAAGAATTTTCGTCCTATCAGTTTGTGCAATGTAATCTATAAGATTGCCTCCAAAGTTTTGGCAAATAGATTGAAAGTGATTCTGCCTATGATTATTTCTGAACAACAAAGTGCTTTTATTCCGGGAAGGCTAATCACAGACAATGCTCTCATCGCTTTTGAATGTTTACATACAATTCGACATCAAGATTGCAAAAGACCTTTCTTTGCCCTCAAGATTGACATGATGAAGGCATATGATAGGGTCGAGTGGGATTATTTGCATGGATGTCTGAGTAAGCTTGGCTTTGCCCCTGCATGGATCCAATCAGTGATGCGATGTGTAACTTGTGTTCGCTATGCTGTTCGTGTTAACGGGGACCTCACTAATCCAGTGGTTCCATCCAGGGGTATTCGACAAGGGGACCCCATCAGCCCCTACTTGTTTCTTTTATGCACAGAAGGCCTGTCATGTTTACTGCAAAAAAAGGAGGACCGTGGTGAGCTCTATGGAATCAGAAATGGTAGACTCGGCCCCCCTATCTCACATTTACTGTTTGCAGATGACAGCATTTTCTTTGCCCGGAGTGACAGTAGGAGTGTTGAGGCCCTCAAAAATACATTGAAGACATATTGTGATGGATCTGGCCAGAAGATCAACCTGGACAAATCCTCGGTCTTCTTTGGTAATCATTGTAGCGAGTTGATTAAGAATGGAGTGAAGGGTAGCCTGGAAGTACATAGCGACATCCTTAATGATTTCTATTTGGGCATGCCCACCTCGGTAGGGCGTTCGCCAATGGCCACCTTCAATTTCCTCTATGATATGATGTGGAAACGTATTAATGGAGTAACAGATCGGCCTATGTCTAGGGCAGGCAAAGAAGTATTTTTGAAGGCCGTCATCCAAGCCATTCCTACATACGTTATGAGTTGCTTCCAGATTCCCGTCTCAACTTGTGATAAGATGAGGGCCTCTATTTCTAACCAATGGTGGGGAGTTGAGGACGGTAAGAAGAAGTTGCATTGGCGATCCCTGGGATTGGCTCTCCACTCCTAAATCCCTTGGCGGCATGGGTTTCCGTGAACTTAACTTGTTTAATCAGGCCATGTTAGGGCGCCAGGGATGGAGATTGCTAACGGAGCCTACATCACTGTGTGCGAGGGTACTCAAAGGGAGGTACTTTCCCCATACAGATTTTTGGCACGCTCCAAAACCAAGATCGGCCTCATACACCTGGAGGAGCATTTTACATGGTCGTGAACTTTTGCTGCAAGGTGTTCAGTGGGGCATTGCAAATGGACGATCAGTTAACATCAAATCTGATCACTGGATTCCGGATTGCCCACCCTATTTGTTAACACCTATCAAGCCCATTCCTGATGCAGCCACGGTTCAGTGCTTGATTGATGACCAGTCTAGGACGTGGATCCCTGAAACTGTCTATGCTTTCTTTGATAAAGAGACTGCGGATCTAATTATGCAAATACAGATCAGTACGCATGAAGAAGCTGATTTTGTTCGCTGGCCACATACCAATAATGGTATCTACTCGGTTCGGTCAGCGTACAATATGGCCAGATCAACAAACTTCTTTGTCTCGTCGGAGTAAGCGAGGTGGAGGCATGTCCTCGGCTGCTGTGAATGAAGAGAAGGAGTGGAAAATGATCTGGAAAATAAACGCACCTGGGAAAATGAAAATTCATCTCCGGAGATTTGCACACGACTGCCTTCCGACCGGCGTCCAGCTAATTCGGCGTCATGTCCCTGCCAATGATGCTTGCGTCTTCTGTGCTAGAGATGAGGATGTGGAGCATGCAATGCTCCAATGTCAATTTGCAAAACAGGTATGGCGGGTAGTAAAAGAGACCTTCAGTATTCAGCTTGCTCGTTCTGAGTTTACATCACCGAAATATTGGCTTTTTGATTTCCTCTCTCGAGCAACTGAACTGGAAGCCACCACGCTTGCTGTTGGTTGTTGGCACATTTGGGATGCAAGGAATGATGCTAGGAACAACCAAGGAAGCCAAGATCCAAAACGTACAAGTGCAAAGATTATTGCCTACATTGAGATGATTGTTCAGCACTGCTTCAAGACCAAACCTGGCACTAGGCGTGAGACCAGCAAACTTCAAAAATGGTCTCCGCCGCCGTCAGGAGAGGTGCTCGTGAACGTGGACGCAGCTTTGTTTGCTGATCGACGTCGCATGGCCATGGGAGCGGTGTTCAGGGATCACACTGGACAATGTCTGCTAGCAGCGAGTGAGCCGTTGCTTGGCTTCACGTCTCCGGAATTAGCCGAGGCGCTGGCGTTACGGCGTGCGATGGCTATTGCTAGAGACATGGGCTTCAGCAGGGTAATCTTTGCGTCAGATTGTTTGTCCCTGATTCTACGTGTTAAGGCTACAAGTCCGGATCGCTCCCAAATAGGATCTGTGGTGATGGATATTAAACACCTGGCAGCAGGCTTCAGGTCGGCAACTTTTTGGCATGTCAACCGCTCTATTAACGAAGCAGCACACATTTTGGCTAGAACTTGTGATGTATCTAGCTTAGGTTTTATCTCTGATTTTGCCCCGGATTGTATCCGGAAGACTATTTGTATTGATAATATGTGATCAATAAAGTGCTGTGTTCTCTCAAAAAAAACGGGTACCTAGACACGCCCCTGGACTGGATTGCCGGCATGATCAGCAACGTCCGCCTCCGCGACCTCCCGACGTTCATCCGCACCACGGACGCTGACGACACAATGCTCACCATCAACATCAAGCAGTGCGAGCTCGACGCGCCCGCCGCCGACGGCATCCTCCTAAACACCTTCGACGACCTCGAGCGCGCCGCGCTGGACGCCATCCGCGCGCGCCTGCCCAACACCTTCACCATTGGCCCACTCGGCCCGGAGGTGTCGCCGCCGTCTTACCTCCCGTCGCTCACCTCGAGTCTGTGGAAGGAGGACGACCGGTGCGTCGCGTGGCTGGACGCGCAGCCGGCGGACGGCTCCGTGGTGTACGTCAACTTCGGGAGCATCACCGTGGTGACGAGGGAGCAGATGGTGGAGTTTGCGCGCGGGCTGGCCGCCGCCGGCAGCCCGTTCCTGTGGGTCGTCCGGCCCGACATGGTGCGGGACGGCGTCGACATGCTGCCGGTGCCGGAAGGGTTTGCTGAGGAGGTTGCGGGGCGGGGGCTGATGGTGGGGTGGTGCGACCAGGAAGCGGTGCTGGGCCACCGCGCCACAGGTGGGTTCCTGAGCCACTGCGGGTGGAACTCAACGGTGGAGAGCCTGCGCGCCGGCGTGCCGATGCTGTGCTGGCCCTTCTTCTCGGAGCAGGTGACCAACTGCCGGTACGCGTGCGAGGAGTGGGGTGTGGGCGTCGAGTTGTCGCGAGAAGCCGGCCAGGCAGAGGTGGAGGCCGCCGTGAAGGAGCTGATGGGAGACGGGGAGAAGGCGGCGGCAATGAGGAGGAAAGCGGCGGAGTGGAAGGAGAAGGCCGCGAGCGCGGTCGCGGCAGGCGGGTCGTCGCAACGGAACCTCGACAGGTTCGTCGACGAGGTCTTGCATAGTTCTAGCTAGTTAATGTTCCGGCAGTGTGTTGTTTGTGACCGGGATCGGAGTGGGCCTTCTACGGTTCTACCATCGTGGATTCGTGGGTGATAGACATGAAATTGCTGTTTCAAACTTTGTTTTTTTCGATAAAGGATGCTTTATTATTTTAAGAAACAATTACATCCAGCCTCTGCATAATCAGGATGCACACCCGTTTAAGTGTCTGGAGTCAAAAGATATAAAAAACTAGGCGAAATACATATCGAAGCGATGAATCATATAACGCCTAAGGTGAGGGTGGGGCTTCAATCCGTAGACTATGCTGCCACCCTTAGGAAAAAAGTATCCCTCGTCATAGCCTCCAACCGTGTACAGACCTCCGTAAATAGGTCTCGGTTCTCCACTCGATGAAGAGGTAATCACGAACGGAGAATACTGTACATCTGTAGATGACCTGCAACAAAGAACAATTTTTATCGTTAAAAATCTTGTCATTTCTACTTAGCCAAAACGCTCAGATAACTGCTAGCGTCCCCACCCTAAGAAGCAACTTGAACCTTGAATCGATACCGTGAAGCCAATTGCCAAAGACATTGGCCACACTAGTCGGGGGATACAGGGTAGACGCTACTTGGATGACTGACCATATAGATCTTGCAAATTGGCACTGGAAAAATAGGTGTTTAATGGTTTCATCATGATGACAGAAAACACACCATGAACTTCCGTGCCAATTCCTCTTAACAAGATTGTCTTTGGTAAGAATAACTCCTCGACGAAGATACCATCCAAATTTTTTAATATTTAATGGTATCTTCATCTTCCAAATTTTCTTATTATTATCAACTGGTATATCAGAATGAAGGATCGCATTTTATAAAGATTTGACTGAGAAAGTGCCATCGACATGAAGATTCCATCTAAATTCGTCCGGTTCAGGCGATAGGTGAATATCTCCCAGCCGGTGAATTAGAGTATTCCATGTCAGTAGCCTTTATCCAAGCAAAACCCATCTGACCGTCACATTCGGGGGTGAGGTAGCCATTACTGTGGCAATGGTATCACCTTTGCGACGAATAATACTATTCAAACTTTATTGTAAACTGCAATAAACTTTCATTCATATTGAAATTGGGTCAATATCTTTACCTAGACGAGAAGATATTTGCTCCTTCAGTTGAGAAAAGTTGATTGAGCTTTTCCAATGTTAGTTTGCTCGGTAGTCACAGAAAAACTCAATCATCCTCTCTCAACAAACCAACAAATTAGGAGTGTACAGATCAATTCCGGGTTAGTTTCTTTATCGAAAAAATGTATTGTTAGTTGATCATTATTCTTTTCTGAAACTCGACATTGCTTTGTTCAGTTTCTGAGTTCGAGTTCAGAGTGCACCAGGAATTAAACTAAAATGTAGTCGTTGAATTAATTTTTCCCACTTTGATGCGTGTCGTATGCATCATCTGTGATTTGTATGTTCTCCTGCAAAATTAAAATACAGTCGAATTAAGTGAGCATGTGCATTGCTGAAACTGCAGTCTAGACTCTAGACCGATATATTCAGTCTAGTACTTCTCGTGGCGGCTTGCTGTATTTCCATTTCATGCCTCTCTAAACCACACATGTGTGTTATACACGAACTTTGAGTCTTTGAACATGTTCAGAATTTCAGATCCGAAAGCAAGATTTCAGGAATATATGGTTGTGAAGGTTACAAGGCCTATTTTCTACCCCAAGGCCCAATTAGTAACAGTGGGCCTTGTGAGGTCCATCTCTCTCTTTTTGCCTGGTCCAGCATGGAAAACCTGCTGAAGTTTTTTTTTTTTGAGAAACACAGTACAAACGCAGGCGCTCACATACACGCGCATACACTCACCCCTATGAACGCACACACGCACACCCTACCCCTATGAGCACCTCCGGAAGACCGAGCCGACGGATTGTGTTGTGGGTATACTTCATGGGTATGCCATCGACAGTGCTTAGATCCGATGAAGCCCGGGTGCAGGGGCGGGCCCAGGATTTTGGCAGTGTGTATTCAAAATTTTCAAAGAGTACTTAGATTATTTTTTGACCATCTAAAGTCTAGTGTTTGGCATGTATAATTGATTGTAGCATCATATAGTTCTAACGCTATATCATAGACTCATGGAACATATCGTAAAATGAGTATTTTCAACATAAAAAGGTATCAATTGCTAAGATAACAAACAAGCAACGGCTCAAATATACATAGGACAAAAAATGGCAACACACTTAGGCGTGTGTTCCAGAAGAAAAGATAGGTAAGTATACAAATTACAAGAAATACGGATTTCAGATAGACTTAATCGGAACTGAAGTTGTTCTGAATTTCTACATACCTGAAATCCTCAAGGATTGCAAATTGGAGAGAGAGGAGGGAGACATCCCACAGCACCGCATGCTCACAATAGCGACCAGATTAGGGAAATTGGAGAAGGGGAGACGAAACTCGGTTATCTGACCCAGCATCAGTGCAACACGCCGGCCCGACGGTCGAACTGCGGTCCGGCGAGCGCGCCCGCGAAGCACAGAGGGGAGAGGCAGGAGGAGCGGCGGCCGGGCGATTCAAGAACTCTGCACGAGGAGATAACGAGCGACGGATCGGCGCGGCGACCGTTCGACAATGTCTGGTGCGAGTGATAGAGCTAGTTGGGCCAAATAGCTAACTGGGCCACTTAGAGTAGGTAGGAGACAGCCAGCATAAACAGGAGGCCTTTTGGGCTGAATACTCTACCCACGCTCTCATTTCCGTATTTTTTCCATCTGTATGAGTGTTATTGCCTGTATATGCCTAGTTTTTGTCAAAAAAGATTGGGTATTCAACTGAATACCCTTGAATTGAAGTGGGCCCGCCCCTGCCCGGGTGGCCCACAGATGGTGATGAGGCATGTGGCCCATCGGGCGGCCCAGTTGCTGTTGATCATGAAGGAAGAAGTCCAGCCCAGGATCGCAAGTCCTGATCCGTACCGACATTAGGAGTAACCCGGATCCGTGGAGGCCCATGAGGAACCCGGATCCAGATACGACGTGTATGGAAGGCGGATCCGTGACGTGCACGGCAAGATATTGTACCGTAGTTAGGCTATCTGTAATCCGGCTAGGACTCTCCGTGTAAACCCTAGATCCGTGCGCCTTTATAAGCCGGATCCCGGGAGCCCTAGAGGCACAACCACAACTCATTGTAACAACGCGAAAGCGCCCGCATAATTCCAAACAAGCAAGCAGAGGCCCCGTCATCGTGCAGGTGTTCCGAAGCCGGGTAAATCGCGTACCACCGTCCCGTGTGCACTCCGCCCTATGGCCCCTACTTCTCTCCTCCTCGTGAGGATCCCTCCTCCGAGGCACCGTCGATCAGGCAACGACAGCTGGCGCCACCGTGGGGCCTGCGGCGTCCGGAGGCCGGAACCGGGAGGGTTCCGCCAGGGGAAGCTACGACGACACCATCGCCGTGGGGCGTGTCCTTTACGCCGGAAATCCGCCGATCGTCCCTCCGGATGAATGTTGGATTCCGGCTAAAACCGACCCCGTCAAGCTCTCCATCGTCCCGGCTTGGCGGCATACACATCTTCATCGGGGAAACCGTCGATTCCGACGGAAACCCACCGGTGAGTAGCGCCGACGCGACCGCCGCCGAGCAGGACGAAGTCGGGAAGATCCGATTCGAGACGCGGGAACTTCCTAGTGAAGATTCCGCCTTAGATCCGAAAAAATCAAAACCCACCCAATCCGCCCCCGAGCAGAAGTAACGCGTGGAAGACCAATGCAGATCCGCCCGGGTCTCCCGTGTGTTAGAGAAGCAAAGGTGTCACTTCGTACACTTCTTGGCCCATACCGCCGGAACCGCCCCTCATGGAGCCGGAGCCGGTCCCGAAGGAGTCGAGGCCCCGGAAACAACGCCGCTCCGGATCGGCAAGAGGTCTGTCGGAGAAAGCGAAACTCCGGTCGAAGAGTCGATTTTGGGAAATCTAAGCCCAATCTTCGGAGACACCCAGTCCATGGACACCGCAGAGTTTGATCGCAAGGTGACGGAACTCGGATACGGCGAACGACCCTAAAGTCGATTCCGTCCACCCAAAGCGTGTACTTGCAACCGTAGCGGCGCTCGGAGAAAACGGATCGAAGAGGCAGCACTCAATCCGACCCCCAGCCATCCCACCACGGATCTCCAATGTCACGGGAGCGGCCCCGTAGGGATTCTTCCTCGAGAGCCTCCCGTCACCCGAAGAGATAGTTGCACAAGCACGCATGGATTTGGTCGCAAAGTCGACGTCCTCAACAAGCCAATAACCCCCGGCGACGCCGCGATCCGAGAGGCTTTAGAGGCCACTAGAAAGGAGATGCCGGCCACGACCAAAAAGTTTGCCAACACCGCAACTCGCTATATTGGATGAGAGGGAAGAAGTCGCACGGATCATGGATCGCTTTGAAAGACAGGATCGCGAAATCACCGCAACGCTCGAGCAAGTCAAGAGTATGAGAAAGGAGTGGGAGGTGAAAATGACCTACGCACGAGCGGAGGCCGATAGAATCGTCGGAGAAGCAATCCCTCCCCGCAGGATCAACTTCGCAACCCTCGCCGAACGCAGCCCGCTCGCCACCCCAAAGGACAATATGACGAAAGCTGCAGAAATTCTGAAGAAAAGTGACGAGGAGATTGACATCAACTACTTGCGCACGCTCGTCGCCTCAGCCGGTTAAGCGCAGAGCAAGGCGGACACTTCGCGCAAGTTGGAATCTAACCCGGAGCATTGCGTCTCCACCGCGTGTAAGGACGCCCACAACAATCGCCATCGAGATGACGAGTCGCGAACCGGATCCTCGGAACGCTGAAGGAAAGCCGTGGAACACCCAAACCCGATCCCCGTACCATCAAAGACGCCACCGTCGGATCCGAGAAAGGGAAAGGATGCAATGTACTGGACGAGACAAGTACCGCAACGCCTCTCCTCCGCCCTAATGGTTACCCGCGTCCCCCTCGTCGCCGTAGTCCAGCCGGAAACACCGGGCCGCAAGGGCATGGTGGAATTGTTATCCGCGACATCGTGATGCCCTCCGGAAACCGGAACAGGGAGTGCACGCCGGAACCTCGCCGGAATCAGAACAACGATCGTGAGCCCGAGCCTAGGAGGAGCCGGAATGAGGAGCGCGACCCGGAGCCCCGCCGGAGCCGGAACGACCAGGGCAGCCAGCGTCACGGCGAAGGCAGCCACGGGAGCCGGAGCCGCGACCGGGAGGGCCGGGGAGAATCTGGAGGCGGAAGCAAGAGGTCGGATCGGCCCCCTCGCAGGTCTCCCTCACCACCACCTAGCGGTGGCGGCGGAGGTGGAGGCGGAGGCGGTGGCCGGAGATCTCGCTCTCGCTCACAGTCCCCCGTCACGGCTCGCGCGACGCGCGGAACGCCTCAACGAATACGTGAACCGACTACATCGGACCAAAGTGCTTTGGCAGGATGATTCGAGAGGAACCAAAGCCAAGGAGCTCCCTCAAGCTACCCGGAAATCTGAAGCATTATGATGGCACCGAAAGGCCGGATACCTGGATTGAGGATTACTATAATGCAGTAACCTTTGCCGGAGGAACCCCTAATATCGCCTCGCGCATGCTCCAGCTTGTACCTTGTAGGACCAGCCCGGATCCGGCTCGGCCGACCTCGAGAAAAACTCTATCTTTTGCTCGGTTCGACCCGAAGACCGCTTTTGAGAAACACTTCGGAGGCACCTACAAAAGACCTCGCCACGGCAAGCGACTTACAAGCTTGTATCCGGAAGAAGGGAGAATCCTCAAGAAACTTCCTCACACGATGGTTGGCATGCGGAACGAGTGCGAAAACGTCGACCACACCACTCGCCATGTACGCCTTCATTGGCGGACTCACGGATAGGAGGATTGCTCGAGGCATAAGCTTACATGTTTGGCTAACGCCAACAACCGACTTTGGACGAGATGATTTCCATTGCCGGTGATCACACCGCCGCCGATGACGACGCAGGCGGTGATATCGCAGCTACGAGCAATCCCCCGCACCAACAAAAGAAGAACCGTGATAACGGTAATAGCAGCGGCCACAAACGCAAAAACCCCGATGACCGGAAGAGTGGCGGATCCGACATGGTCGCCATGGCGTTCCAACGCGGAGGTTCGGGAGGCGGAAGAGGACGCGGCCGCGGAGGCGGAGCCGGCAGGGTCGGCAGCAGATGGCACCGAGGTCACCGCCGGCGGATCCCGCGCCCGCAAACCTACGAGGAGTACGGAGACATGCCCTGCCCGGCCCACTTGGATCCGGCTACGGGAAGTCCACTCACACCAACCGCAATCGCAAGTGGGTCAACGACCTAAAGAACGACCCGGAGGCGGGATACAAGCGAGCCCGGAAGCACCGCCCACGCGGCAAAGGAGGCAAGGGCAAGAACAAGGACAAGGAGGAGGACAGGCTTCCGAGGCGATGGACGAGGATGATAACTCGCCGGATCCCAAAGCCGGATCCGCGAGTAAATCCAACCCCTTCGAGAAAAAGAGCGTGGGGGCTTACCACACCTTCCTCGGAACCCCCACGATCCGCGCTACAAAGTCGGCTACCCGGATCCCGAACGCCACGCTTCCGGCCGTGCCGCAAGATGTCGGTGGTCGGAAGTTCCGTGCACATTTGACAGGGGAGGATCATCCCGCCATTGTGCCAAAAGAATACTACGCCTTGGTTGTAAGTCCCCGCATAGACGGGTATGATTTCTCCAAGTGCCTCATGGATGGCGGAGCCAGCTTGAACATCATGTACCCGGAGACTCGGAGCGGATGAACCTCACCAAGGAACAGCTCAAACACAGCAACACTGAGTTTCACGGCGTGGTTCCGGCTAAGAAGGCGAATTCCCTTGGCAGCATCACACTTCCCGTGGCTTTCGGCGATGTTCACAATTTCCGCGAAGAGAAGATCACGTTCGAAGTTGTGCCCTTCAAGAGCTCCTACCATGTCATTTTCGGCAGGCCCACCTACCACAAGTTCCATGCAAGAGCGTGCTATATCTACAACAAGCTCAAGATTCCGGGTCCCAATGGTATGATCACCATAACCAGGAGACTACAAAAAGGCTCACGAGTGCGAGTTGGGCGAAGCCGCCTTCGCAGAGTCCGTCATATCCGGAGAAGAGCCGAAAGGCTACCGAGCCTCGGTGGATCCGACCGAAATGCGGACCACCAAGAAGCGAGATCTCCGAACACAAAAACTCCTTCGGGGCCGCGATAGAGACCAAGAAAGTCAACTTCAAGGAAGGCGACGATTCCAAGCAGGTCTCGGTCGGAGCCAACATGGACCCCAAATAGGAAAGCGCGCTCGTCGAGTTCCTCCGCTAACATAGATATCTTCGCATGGCAACCTTTCGACATGTCCGGAGTACCTAGGGAACTCGCCGAGCACTACCTCAACATAAATCCGGGGCTAAACCGGTGAAGCAAGCTATGCGACGCTTTGGAGATAAGAAGCGCCGCGCCATAGGAATGGAACTAGCAAAGTTACTAGAAGCAGGTTTTGTAATAGAAGTTATCCACACCGATTGGGTCGCGAATCCCGGTCCTTGTACCCAAAAAGAACACCGAAATACTAAGAATGTGCATCGATTACTCGGCTTGAACAAGCATTGCCCGAAGGATCCGTTCCTCTTGCCGCGCATTGACCAAGTCATTGATTCGACGGCGGGGCGGAACTCTCGTGTTTTCTTGATGCGTATTCGGGTACCATCGGATCCGGATGAAGGAATCCGACCAAAAGGCGACTTCATTCATTACCCCGTTTGGTACTTACTCGCTATGTTACTATGCCTTTTGGTTTGAAAAACGCAGGTGCCACCTACCAACGTACGATGCAGCGGTGCCTGAAGGACCAAATTGGCCGGAACGTGCACGCCTACGTCGACGACATCGCGGTCATGACCCGGAAAGGATCCGACTTGATCAGCGACCTCACAGAAACCTTTGAGAATCTCCGTCGGTACAAGATGATGTTGAATCCGCTGAAGTGCGTCTTTGGCGTGCCAGCCGGAAAACTCCTTGGCTTCATAGTCTCTCACGGAGGCATTGAGGTTAACCCGGAAAAGATCAAGGCAATCCTGTGTATCAAACGGCCAACTTGTCTCAAAGATGTGCAACGACTAACCGGTTGTGTCGCAAGCAATCGGCAGGTTTGTTAGCCGTCTTGGCGAGAAGGCGCTACCTCCGTACAAGTTGTTGAAGAAAACGAGACAAATTTGTTCCGGGACGACGCAGCTCGACGCAGCCTCTTCGAGGGTTGAAGGAAATACTTACCTCCCCACCTATCTTGGCAGCCCCAGCGAGAATCGTAGCCAATGCTCCTTTATCTGGCAGCTACCAACAAAGTCATCAGCCTCGTCATCGTGGTGGAGCGAAAGGAAGAAGGTCATGAATATGACGTTCAGAGACCTGTGTACTACATAAGAGAGGTGCTGACGGAGTCAAGGCAAAGATACCCTCACTTTCAGAAGCTAGCTTATGGAGTTTTCCTAGGCAGCCGGAAGCTGAGACACTACTTCCAAGAGCACCCGCAGATCAGCTGTGAGCAAGGCTCCACTCGTCAACAATTCTCAACAACGCCGACGCAACAGGACGGACGGCTAAATGGGGCATTGAATTATCCGCCTTCGACATCGCTTACAAGCCAAGAACCGCGGTAAAATCCCAAGTATTGGCAGATTTCGTTGCAGATTGGACGAAGCTCCGGATGCAAGTCCGGAGCCGGAACCGGAAACATGGGTCATGCACTTCGACGGATCCAAGCAGCATCAAGGCTCGGGAGCCGGCGTCACCTCGAAGTCCCCTACCGGAGAAGAACTCGCAAGATGTTCCGCAGATCCACTTCGAAGCTACAAATAACATGGCGGAATATGAGGCTCTACTACATGGTCTGCGCATCGCTAAGGAAATTGGGATCAAGCACATCCTATGCTGTGGAGATTCCGACTTGGTGGCACAACAAGTAGCCGGAACCTGGAACGCCAGAAATTCCGTCATGGCAGCCTACAGAGACGAAGTTGATGAGATCGCCAAGTGCTTCCTCGGATACGAAGTCAAGTACGTCAGGAGAGACGATAACACAGCGGCAGACATGCTATCCAAGCTCGGATCCGGCAGAAAGCCAATTCCGCCTGGAATCTTCCTGGAGCATCTCCGGATACCCTCTGTGAAGGGCGCTAACCCGGAAAACCCAGAAGTGGCAGTGTCTCCGGCCAGAGAGGTATTGGCTACCATTCCGGCTTGGACACAGCCTTTCCCGGACTACCTCATCGATCGAAGTTGCCGGAGGACGAGGTCCTCGCGCGCCGGATCATCGACGAGCACGATCCTACACAATTGTTGATGGACAGCTCTACAAACGAAGCGCAACAGGGGTGTTTCTCAAATGCGTCTCCAATCAAGATGGCATTGAAATCCTCGGAGAGATCCACGCAGGGGACTCGCGGGCACCATGCCGCCCCAGGTCACTCGTTGCAAAAGCTTTTCGGCTAGGCTTTTATTGGCTTACAGCCTAAAGAAGATGCCGACAAGATAGTCAAGACCCGCCGAGGTTGTCGGTACTACGCTACTCAACCAAACGCTCCAGCCCAAGAGCTGAAGACCATACCTATCACCCGGCCATTTGCGGTCCGGGGGCTCGATATGGTTGGTAAGTTAAAAAGATCATCTCCCGGTGGTTTTGAATACCTCCTGGTCGCTGTTGACAAGTTCAGCAAATGGATCGAGGCTAAGCCAGTGAGAAAAGCCGATGGTGCTACGGCACTAAAATTTGTCTGCAGCCTCGTGATGAGATTCGGCATCCCACACAGCAGAATCACAGATAATGGCACAAACTTCGCTCAGGGAGAATTGAAGGATTATTGTGAGACAATGGGAATTCGATTGGACCTCGCATCTGTGGCTCACCCACAATCCAATGGTCAAGTCGAAAGGGCAAACGGCCTAATATTATCAGGAATCAAGCCACGCTCGAGGAACCGGCCGCGACGAGCAGCAGGAGCTCGGGCCGACGAGTTGGACGCCGTCTTGTGGAGTTTACGAACAACCCCTAACAGGTCAACAGGGTTTACCCCATTCTTCCTGGTATACGGATCCGAAGCCGTAATTCCCTCCGACATCATCCACGATTCGCCGCGAGTTTCCGCCTATAATGAAGAAACAGCTGACGAGGCCAGACAGCTATCTGTGGACCTGATCGAGGAAGCTCGGAACCTAGCTGATCAGCGCTCCGCCATCTACCAGCGAAGCTCCGACGCTATCACGGCTCGTCGAGTTCGGAAACGCTCCTTCATGGCGGGAGACCCGGTCCTCCGCCTTCGACAGGTGAAAGACCATAAGTTGCAATCTCCATGGGAAGGACCCTTCGTCATTAGCAAAGTGCTTCATAACGGGTCGTACTACCTTGTTGATTTCCGCGAGCCGAGGGATAGACTCGCTAATCGGCGCCGGAAACGCAAGCGTGAGGATCCGGATGACATCTACGACGAAACAGATCGCCCTTGGAATATCGCACAGCTACGTCCTTTCTACACTTAGCATATTCTTTCCGAGTTACAAACTCTGTAATAGTTATACATGATCAATGAAATAAAGCTTATGGTTCACTCTTTGAGTCTTTTACCTCCTTTACTTGTTCATTTTTAGATCATGTATGTTTTCCGACTAAAACCGCAGAGCTGGATTTTTCCGCCTAGGCGTGTACAAAAGTTGTGATTTTCAAAAATCGTCCTTCAGGACGTAAGCTTAAGTTTTCTGATTAAGTGTTGTCTGTTGCGAACTCGTGGATTCCTAGTAGCGATTTCCGCACCTACGCCCGGGGGCTTGTTTCCGCGGTTATTGACGGATTGCCATTGGGCTTCGTCGCCGCCGGCGAACGTTTCCGGCTAAGGTCTTCCGGCTCGCGGAAGGTCAAGCGGGCAAGCCGGAAAACAATGAAGTCGACACTTGCTTTCCGACATAAAACGAAACATGCACATAACATTAACGGATAGCAGGATAAGTGTTTCCGCCCCATGCATACTCGTTTTGTTCCTAGCTACTTAAGAATTTAAGTCTTATTACAAACCCACTCTGGGGCCAAAATGATGCAACTTGTTTCATTGTTTAACTCAGGAACTCTACTCGGAGTCCTCCTCTTCGCATTGCCGGTAGGTGGAGCCGTCGTCGCCGTCACCGCATCCAGCCTTCGGAGTCGTCACCGTAGTTTCCTCCGAATGCTCGCCGCTTGACCCGGATCCTTCCCCGTAATACTCCGGCTCACCCGCTTCTCCCTCCGCATCGGAAAATCCTTCGGGCGGATCGTGCTTGTTATACCGTAACGAGTGATCCACTCGCCCGACAAACAACTGTTCATAGCCTTCGGTTTCCGCGAGGAGGGCACCCATGTCGGAACCCTTGGGGGCTCCGCGTGCAACATTCGCCGTGCTGAGCGAGGGGAAGTGAGCCTTGCAGGTGGCCAAGACTAGGGAGGCGACTCCGCGTGCCGAAGACTCCTCGCCGCTTTGATGAAATCCGGCACCAGCCCTCATAAGTTTGGTCATCGTATCGATGACCGTGGTTTTGGCCTTCTTCGCAGACAGAGCCGTGGCGATTCCGCGACAAAGCTTCAAATAACGCGTCAATTGATATCCGCGCTTCATCGTATGCCTCCGTCCTCGTAAGGTTTGACTCTTTTGACCATTCAAAGCCAAGGCTTGCTCGTGGAAGAAAGAGATTCGAGTTCCGTTAGAGAGGAATCATACAAGTTAGTCGGAGCAACGATACGGCAAAATGCTTACGGAAGATAAGTTTGTCAATAGCCTCCGCCTCCTCCTCCGAACTCGTTCTTGGATATTATGGAAATCACGAGGCCCTGGCTTTTCTCCAGTTTGTCATTCAGTTCCGCCAAGTCGCTGGCGTGCTTCTCGGAGAGTTTTTTCCTTGCCTCAGTTTCCTTTTTAGAGGATTCATGAATGAAGGTTTTGAGGGACTCGTTCTCGGCCTCAAGCACCTTGACTTTGGCGGAAAGCTCATCAAACGAGGAGTGCTTGGCAGATTCTTCTGAAGGCAGAAAGTTGCACACATTATGCATCCCGAACTATGACAAGACAAAAAGTGAAGACCCGGATCTTGTACCTTTAAGGCGGGTCTCAAGCAGCTCGGATAGCCTTTTGGCTGTTTTCCGCGTTCGGCGCAGCCCCTCGATCTCCGTGATCTGCTCTAGCACGTGAATGCGCAGATCTTCGTGCAATTTCCGTGTGGTCTGTGAAGCAGCAGGGAGTTAGCCGGATATTTAAAATCTTGGGGGCTAGCGAGGAATTCAGTCTTGAGATATAAAAATTTTAAATTTCCGTCTAAAGTACATTCTGGGAAAGCATCGTATAATACACGTTACACGGAACTATATCACCCAATGCTTGGGGGCTAGTATTACCTGCCGCACTTCCTTGTGCTTGGCGAAAAATCCTTCAAGTCGCTCTCCGACTCGGCGAGTTCACGCACCTCCTCGTCCGGTTTTCCCCATACCTTGTTCAGCATGGCGGAAACTTCCGCGTGACGTTGTGCAAGGGTAAGTTTTTGGAGGGACGGAGTTGGTTGGAGGTTGACTCGGGTCGCGTTGGTAACTTGGAGGAGCTTAGCCTTTGCTCCCTGTTCTTCTTCGTGGGCCCGTGAAAGCGGAGCTTGGCTGATCCGGCGGAGGAATTGGTGACGAGGTCCCCTTGGCGGAGTCGCCATGATGAACGGGATCTTCAGTGAAGGTCATCAATGTCGATGATATCCTTTGGATCCGGCTTGGTGGCGGAGGAAGCCTTGGGCGGAACTTCAACCTCAGGAGTAATGGGAAATGAAGCCGGAGACGGCTTGGCTCTCTTCTTGAGGACCCTTGGGGCCTTGGGGGGCTGGCTTCCGGAGCTTCGAAAAAACATAAAAGTATAAGAGCAAGCGTTAAACCAGAACTTGGGTCTCGGAAGTGGACGTTTACCTCGGAAGGTTTGAAGAAATGCCGGATGGCAGGCTGCCCCTTGTTGCCGGTATTAATCGGCGAGAGGCGCTTCTTTTCCGCCTCCAATTTCCGGGTGGCCGCAATGCCGAGCACTTCGCGGGCGCGTTTTGCATGGGGGCCGGAAGGAGCCGGCTTCTTCCTCTTAGCGGGGCGGGAGGCCTCGGGAGCTTCGCCTCCGATGCGGCTTCCGGATCCGCGTTACCGGTGGATGGGACTCGGAGGAGAGTTCCGAGTTCATTTTCCTCAAGCGCCTCGAGCTAATGCAAAGTTAAACACTTAGATGAAAAAAGTTTGAAGGAAAACAACAGACCAAGGTCAAGACGACGTACCGCGGTTCCGGATCCATTCGTGTGGATGTCCTTGTTGCACACGTGAACATGGAGATCACGTGAGATCTTGATGAGGACCCGGATCCTCTTGTCGATGGCGTCGGCGGAGAGATTGTCTTTGGTGGCGCGCATTGGATCGCCGCGCCCGTGTATTCAAACATCGGCGTTCCTCGTGTTGCAGCCGGCTAGATCCGCTTGGTGAACCAGGAAAGGGTTAAATCCTTCCCCGTCAGCCCCTCCTCCGTGAGCTTGCGGATCCGCCTAACGGCGCGGGCCGGGCTTGAGGCGAGTCGGAGAAGTGGGGGCAAGTGCGTCCATGATGGAAGCTCGGTGGCGGGGCAATTCTTGAAAGGCGGAAGTTTCTTTTCGCTCGCGGGGTCGGAGACGTCCTTCGGATAGAAGAAACCCCCGACTCAGCACCTCGTGGATTCGTGGCGGTCGGTGGGGGGTAGACGCGGCCCGGGCGGATCATAAAGGTGATGGATCAGCATGTAGCAAGTTCGGCGGATTGCCGGATCCTCTCCTTCTTGACAGAGAAAAAGTATTGGAACAGAGAGATCTCGGGGGTTACCCGGAGATGGCCTTCGCAGAGGGCGACGTGGTTGCTGATGGCAAGCACGCTGTTTGGAGAAATGTTGTGGGGCTGAAGTCCATACGTCTTCAGAATCTCCAGGAAGAAGTCCGAAGGCGGAAATGAAAATCCGCGCTCCACCAGTGCCTTCGTCAGCACCATCTCGTCGTCCCTCGGAGCCGGAGCTAGTTCGTTTGGAACTGACCTCCAGCTTCCGGGTTGCAGAAAGCCCTCCGACTCAAGGTTCTTGTTGACGTCAGAAACCCACTGGCGGGCAGAGACGGGCAACACCGTAGAGCCGGGAACAACTAGGGCTGCGGCTGGCCCTAGTCCCTCTGAGCGACGGCCCGCAAAGCCTTCTGGTCGCACGCACCGATGTTTATCACAAGGGCGTGCCACCTGACCTATACCCGGTCGGAAGGTGTGGATGATGCCTCGCTTAGTTTCCTGCAGGGCACACACGTAAACGTTAAATACGAGCCTCGATCGGCTCTCGAGGTTATCCGTGAATCGGCTCAAAGAGCCGATCCACCCATGATTCGACGAGGTGTCCGAATATATGGTGGTCCTGCTTGATCAAGGTAAAGCTAATGAGATCTACGACGATGTGGGGTTCTCACCGCATAATCGGATCGTCCTACTCCAAGTTGGGCCTCGCGGCCACGCACGGTGATCGTAAGCCGATCCTAAACAAGGCCTAAAAACCAACACGAGGTTGATCCTCGGAACATCCTGCTTAGGGCCAACGAACGACACCCTACGTGCCGCCGGATCCTCCCCCCCTTCGTAAGGCCTAACTATTGCAGATATTAAACTAATCCTTGTAGAACAAGGAGCAATCGTAACGGATCAGATCTACTAAACTATGATCAAGCGGGGTGCCGCCCCTACGCCTAAGATAGGCGTAAGGGCGGCTAGACATGCAAGGGTTGCACTACGAAAGCATGTAACATGAAGAACAATGCTAACCCTAACATGTCTAAGATAACTACGTTGCTCGCCATCAAAAAGGCTTCAGTACGAGCAACGCATGAACAACGTAGGCAGGCTTGTGCTGCCTAGATCGCAAGATGCGATCTAGGCAGCATGATGCTTACTGGTAGAAACCCTCGAGACGAAGGGGTTGGCGATGCGCCGAGATTTGTTTGTGGTTGAACGTTGGTTGTTGTTTATTCCATAAACCCTAGGTACATATTTATAGTCCAGACGGACTTTCTAATGTGGGCGTGCACCAAACCGTGCACGAGTAAGATTCTAACTTCTAAACTAAGATGCGATCTAATATGTTACGTATACATGGGCAATTAAGCCCAACTTGGTATAAAAGGCCGATTCACGTATCTCTTCTATATATATATTCTTCAAATCCATCTTGATCGCGGCCCACCTCTGACTTGGTCAAATTCTGGTGATAACACATGCCCCCCCTGGTTTTGGTAATGATAATTTCAAAACCACTCTTTTTTTTCCTCCGAGGGGTCGTGTCATGGCAGGGCAGAACTGTCGCAGCATGCTTCATCACGACGACTTGCCTTCCCAACTTCTCTGCACGATTTGACAGTTTTGGCACCATGTCCTCGAGAACCGCTCGAAAATTAAAACCCCCAACCCCTTTTATTTAACCGCATCGAACAGCTTCTCCCCTTCACCCCTTCCGCATTAGCACTCCAAAAACTCTCCCCGCAACCATGTCTTCTTCCTCTTCCTCCTCTTCTTCATCGGATCTTTCCCACGTGTCCTCTCCCATCCGAGAGTCGACGCCTTCGTGGGGTACGCAAGCGGCGTACGACATCCTCGCACCAACGAAGTGGGACAAAGAGGACCACGACTCCTCCGTCAGGTCCGAGGATGACAAATCCCCGACCGACGGGAGAGCGACCTCCGCTTCCTTGCCGACGGGGAACCGGAGGAGGAGAGCGATGACGATCGCATCTCTCGGCGGACTTCACCACTTCCGAGGAGGTGAAGGAGGAGGAAGAGGAGGAGGAGGACGAAGACAGCTCCTCCGACGAGCCGCCGGCCAAACGCCGCCACCTCCGGCCCGGAACCTCGGCCGACGTCGACGAGTGACGACGACGCGGACGAAGAGGATGAAGACGACGAGGGTCCTGCCGGCGGCCGCCGGAGCAGCCGATGACGAGCCGGTAGGGAGCAGCGCCGGCAGCGGGCAATGACGGCGACGACGACGACGAGGGCAGCAGCGGCCCCTAGATAGGGTCTTAGCATAGGGCCAGCGATAGCGCGACGGGGCAATGTATCCCCCTAGTATTTCCTTTTGAGAGCAATCAGCTCTTCTATGTAAGAAATCGGCTTATTAATGAAGAAATTCCCAACTCGATTTTGCCGATTCCATTTATGATAATTTAGCCGATTGTCCTTCGTTCGGTTCTGCCGATTGCCAATCTGGTCAATGCCCAACAAGCCGATGGCATCGCATCGGTCTCTCACGATAGATTTCGAGATAGATCCACCCGGACCCAAACTCCTTGTCAAACAAGGCCAAGCCATAATCGCGCAAATCCTAGGAGTTGTAAATGCGGATCTCTCAAGATGGCATGTTAAACTTAGCGGCAAAACTCCCGAAATAATGTCCGGTCTCCTTATTAACTTTTAATTTCAGACATTCTTCTGCCGCATTATCCTCTCCGAATTCTGCTCGCCCAGCTCCGGCAGCTTCCTTCTGCAATAATCACTGTCTCTCGAACGAGCTGTCACGAAGAGTGAGCCAACTTCGACAAAATTGGTTAAACCTCGAGGGCGAGCTGCCCCCCGAGCCTCAGCCAAGGCGAGGATAAAGAATGGACCATCACCAGCTTCCAACTGTGGCGCCGTATCTACCGATTCCAACAAATCGGTCCCCAGATCATTGATATTTTGGGGCGGGCTCAACCTCGTCCAAGAGAGCTATCCTGCAGGGCCACCAGCCGATCACCTTCCTTCGTCGAGAGACTATACAGCCGATCCAGCAGGCTATGATAATTTTGCAACCTTAGCACCATTCTTCGGGTAAGTTGTGGTGCGAGTTTAGCCGATTCCAACGAAATCGGCTCCCCGGAGCAGAGAACCTTCAAGGTGAGCTGCCCCCCGAGCCTCAGTCGGGCGAGAATAGCAGTGAGCTGATCACGTCGATCATCCTCGGTTTCCAACTTGCAACGCAGTATCAACCGATTCAACAAAACCGGTTCTTTAGAGTGAGGAAATTTCAGGGCGAGCCGCTCTCCCCCGAGCTTCTTCAGTCCAATCCTTGCGCCTTGCTGATCAGATCAGCTCATCATCTTTGGCAGGCTGCAGCAACTTCTGGCGTCTTCACATTTCTGACGCAGCAACTTCTGGTGAGAACGTCTTCGCATTTCTGACGCCCTCCAGACTCTGGGCGCACCATCTCCAGGAAGTGACAGTTACTGAGTCGAAACGTGGCAGTCGATGGCGTAGTACCTCTTAAGCCGCTCGAAATATTTTGAATTTTTTGAATTTTTTCGGCCGACTTGTGCATCGGCCCCCATACTCCAATACCCACCATCAAAGGATGAGACTGCTTTTCCTCGTGTTTTATCTTTCTATGTGCCCCCCGAGCCGATTCTGTCAAGAGAATTGATGGTATCGGCTCTGTTGGATCATGTGTTGAACCCAGGCAGACTGGATGTTGAGGATAATTTTGGCTGATCGCTAGAATCGGCCTCCCATTGCTTTCTTGGTGAAGGTTTTGTGATGTCCCTTCACAAATCTTTTGGGGCCGATCACAAGGATCGGTCTCGCCACGTTTATCCATCGACATTTGCTTTTGTTACATGGTCAGGCCGGTGGATAAAACCAGCCTAACCCCGTTCTTTGTCACGTCGATGCGCTCACAGTCGTTCAAATTGATACCTGAGAGCGGCTCTTGGCCTCGATGTCTCCCAAATGTCCATGCCGGCCGTTGAAACCTCGACCGAATCATCCGCACGGACGACTTCAACTTCATCTCCATCCCACCGTATCGTGCATTGGTGCATCGTGGATGGAATGCAACAGTTGGCGTGGATCCAATCCCTCCCTAGTAGGACAGCGTAGGTACTCTTGGCTGTCGACGATAAAGAACGTCGTAGGGACAGTTTTTCTTCCTACGGTCAGATCCACATTCATAACACCTTGCGCGTCAGATGCTTGGCCGTTGAAATCGCTCAGTGTTACGTTGGTCTTGATCAGATCCGAGCTGGAGCGTCCCAACCGACGTAGCATGGAGTATGGCATAATGTTGACTCGCCGCTCCGGTGTCTACCAACATCTTGTTGACAGGCTGCCCATTGATGTAACCTCGCACGTACGTGGCCTTCGGATGCCTCGTAACTCCTTTCCTTTGGCTTCTCAAAGATGACCGGCCGTGGGCCGCAGTCTAATTGCGCCACGGGTGCTTCATATAACCTTGGAGCGCTAAACTCCGATGGAAGAATGAAGACCATGTTTGTGCCGCCGATGTATCATCATCGGCTTTCCTCTCGCTTGGGGCGCCACTCTTTTCTTTGTGGCCGACCCTCTTCATCCAGGGCTCGCCGGATTTTGGCGGCCAGATCAGGCCGTGCCTTCCTTAGCGTGTGCAGGTACAATCTTTCAGCTTCTTCCAACCCACGCAGACGCTGAACCCTTCGCTTTTGGGAACGGCTGAGCCCATCAGGGCACCACCGGGCCGATGATACTTATCTTCTTCATCATCGTCCTCTAGTTCCTCGAGATCTTCTACCCGAGCGGGCTCGAGCATACTTGCTCCGAGGTGGGAGGGGCCCTAGACGCTCGAACACGGACACGTTAGCGGAGTCCTTCTTCCTCTCGTTGGCATTCGGGCAGTTCTCGATTGTTGGCAATCGGCTCATTCCCGAGTCCCAGCAATGTTTGAAGAACGGACAGCTCCGAGTGCCTATCCATGTTATCCTGCCCCCTTGACCTTCTTTCGCCGCGACGATTGTACCCGTCGTCGCTTCTATCATGCTCGACGGTACCTCCCGACCTTTGCCTCGGACCGACAATTCCTTTCATCATCTACGTCGTAGTGCCGACGTCGGTCGTGCTCGCTGCTCATATTTGTGGAGGAGGTGCTCGGAGAGTGGACGCCGATACCGCACGCGTCTTATCCTCTCCCCGTCGGGTACCGCCTGTCATCATCTTGGGGCCGGTCGCGTGGATCGGCCTCCTCTTCATCGTTGCCACGGGAGTGGCTGCTCTCGCTTCGTCTTTGCCGTGGCGGCTTGCAAGCCTCTGCCATGTTGACACCAAAGGAGGACTTTGGCTGGCCTATGGAGTGGCTGAGATCCACCATGTTGACGCCGGGCGACGGACTTGAGTCTCTATCGAGCTTGATATCGTGCGGCCAGGTCTTCTCAGAGGAGCCGATGGGCTCGGCTTCGAGGGTTGCCTTGATCTCGTCATGCTTCTTCTTGAGCTCCTCGGGCAGATCCTCGTACTTCAGCCGACCTCGGTGCGTTCTTCCGACGGGGTGGACAGGTCCACTCCATCGAGTGCGCCTTCAGGTGTGAAACCCTTCCAACCGACGCCATGGGAGCGGGTTCGGTGGAAGGAGCCGATGAGTTCGGCTTCGAGGACTCGCCTTGATTTCGTCGTGCTTCTTCTTGAGGTCATCGAGCAGGTCCTCGTACTTGACCGGAGCGCTTCCGCCATCTCGGATGTAGACGGCGACGTGGTGGATGTTGAAGGGTGTCCCACCGGGCGTGCCGAATGTGTTGACGTCGAAACCCACCGGCGGGCAGAGACGGGCAACACCGTAGAGCCGGGAACAACTAGGGCTGCGGCTGGCCCTAGTCCTCTCGAGCGACGGCCCGCAAAGCCTTCCGGTCGCACGCACCGATGTTTATCACAAGGGCGTGCCACCCGACCTATACCAGGTCGGGAAGGTGTGGATGATGCCTCGCTTAGTTTCCTCGCAGGGCACACACGTAAACGTTAAATACGAGCCTCGATCGGCTCTCGGGTTATCCCGTGAATCGGCTCAAAGAGCCGATCCACCCATGATTCGACGAGGTGTCCGAACATATGGTGGTCCTCGCTTGATCAAGGTAAAGCTAATGAGATCTACGACGATGTGGGGTTCTCACCGCATAATCGGATCGTCCTACTCCAGGTTGGGCCTCGCGGCCACGCACGGTGATCGTAAGCCGATCCTAAACAAGGCCTAAAAACCAACACGAGGTTGATCCTCGGAACATCCTCGCTTAGGGCCAACGAACGACACCCTACGTGCCGCTGGATCCTCCCCCTTCGTAAGGCCTAACTATTGCAGATATTAAACTAATCCTTGTAGAACAAGGAGCAATCGTAACGGATCAGATCTACTAAACTATGATCAAGCGGGTGCCGCCCCTACGCCTAAGATAGGCGTAAGGGCGGCTAGACATGCAAGGGTTGCACTACGAAAGCATGTAACATGAAGAACAATGCTAACCCTAACATGTCTAAGATAACTACGTTGCTCGCCATCAAAAAGGCTTCAGTACGAGCAACGCATGAACAACGTAGGCAGGCTTGTGCTGCCTAGATCGCAAGATGCGATCTAGGCAGCATGATGCTTACCGGTAGAAACCCTCGAGACGAAGGGGTTGGCGATGCGCCGAGATTTGTTTGTGGTTGAACGTTGGTTGTTGTTTATTCCATAAACCCTAGGTACATATTTATAGTCCAAATGGACTTTCTAATGTGGGCGTGCACCAAACCGTGCACGAGTAAGATTCTAACTTCTAAACTAAGATGCGATCTAATATGTTACGTATACATGGGCAATTAAGCCCAACTTGGTATAAAAGGCCGATTCACGTATCTCTTCTATATATATTCTTCAAGTCCATCTTGATCGCGGCCCACCTCTGACTTGGTCAAATTCTGGTGATAACACATGCCCCCTGGTTTTGGTAATGATAATTTCAAAACCACTCTGTTTTTTCCTCCGAGGGGTCGTGTCATGGCAGGGCGGAACCGTCGCAGAGATGCTTCATCACGACGACTTGCCTTCCCAACTTCTCTCGCACGATTTGACAGTTTTGGCACCATGTCCTCGAGAACTGCTCGAAAATTAAAACCCCCAACCCCTTTTATTTAACCGCATCGATCAGCTTCTCCCCTTCACCCCTTCCGCATTAGCACTCCAAAAACTCTCCCCGCAACCATGTCTTCTTCCTCTTCCTCCTCTTCTTCATCAGATCTTTCCCACGTGTCCTCTCCCATCCGAGAGTCGACGCCTTCGTGGGGTACGCAAGCGGCGTACGACATCCTCGCCCCAACGAAGTGGGACAAAGAGGACCACGACTCCTCCGTCGAGTCCGAGGATGACAAATCCCCGACCGACGGGAGAGCGACCTCCGCTTCCTTGCCGACGGGGAACCGGAGGAGGAGAGCGATGACGATCGCATCTCTCGGGCGGACTTCACCACTTCCGAGGAGGTGAAGGAGGATGAAGAGGAGGAGGAGGACGAAGACAGCTCCTCCGACGAGCCGCCGGCCAAACGCCGCCACCTCTGGCCCGGGAACCTCAGCGACGTCGACAGTGACGACGACGCAGACGAAGAGGATGAAGACGACGAGGGTCCTGCCGGCGGCCGCTGGAGCAGCGATGACGAGCCGGTAGAGAGCAGCGCCGGCAGTGGCAATGACGGCGACGACGACGACGAGGGCAGCAGCGGCCCCTAGATAGGGTCTTAGCATAGGGCCAGCAGTAGCAGACGGGGCAATGTATCCCCCTAGTATTTCCTTTTGAGAGCAATCAGCTCTTCTATGTAAGAAATCTGGCTTATTAATGAAGAAATTCCCAACTCGATTTTGCCGATTCCATTTATGATAATTTAGCCGATTGTCCTTCGTTCTGGTTCCGCCGATTGCCAATCTGGTCAATGCCCAACAAGCCGATGGCATCGCATCGGTCTCTCACGATAGATTTCGAGATAGATCCACCCGGACCCAAACTCCTTGTCAAACAAGGCCAAGCCATAATCGCGCAAATCCTAGGAGTTGTAAATGCAGATCTCTCAAGATGGCATGTTAAACTTAGCGGCAAAACTCCCGAAATAATGTCCGGTCTCCTTATTAACTTTTAATTTCAGACATTCTTCTCGCCGCATTATCCTCTCCGAATTCCGCTCGCCCAGCCTCCGGCAGCCTTCCTTCCGCAATAATCACCGTCTCTCGAACGAGCCGTCACGAAGAGTGAGCCAACTTCGACAAAATTGGTTAAACCTCGAGGGCGAGCTGCCCCCCGAGCCTCAGCCAAGGCGAGGATAAAGAATGGACCATCACCAGCTTCCAACTGTGGCGCCGTATCTACCGATTCCAACAAATCGGTCCCCAGATCATTGATATTTCGGGGCGGGCTCAACCTCGTCCAAGAGAGCTATCCTGCAGGGCCACCAGCCGATCACCTTCCTTCCGTCGAGAGTCTATACAGCCGATCCAGCAGGCTATGATAATTTTGCAACATTAGCACCATTCTTCGGGTAAGTTGTGGTGCAGAGTTTAGCCGATTCCAACGAAATCGGCTCCCCGAGCAGAGAACCTTCAAGGTGAGCTGCCCCCCGAGCCTCAGTCGGGCGAGAATAGCAGTGAGCTGATCACGTCGATCATCCTCGGTTTCCAACTTGCAACGCAGTATCAACCGATTCAACAAAACCGGTTCTTTAGAGTGAGGAAATTTCAGGGCGAGCCGCTCTCCCCGAGCTTCTTCGGTCCAATCCTTGCGCCTTGCCGATCGGATCAGCTCATCATCTTTGGCGAAGCTGCAGCAACTTCTGGCGTCTTCACATTTCTGACGCAGCAACTTCTGGTGAGAACGTCTTCGCATTTCTGACGCCCTCCAGACTCTGGGCGCACCATCTCCAGGAAGTGACAGTTACTGAGTCGAAACGTGGCAGTCGATGGCGTAGTACCTCTTAAGCCGCTCGAAATATTTTGAATTTTTTGAATTTTTTCGGCCGACTTGTGCATCGGCCCCCATACTCCAATACCCACCATCAAAGGATGAGACTGCTTTTCCTCGTGTTTTATCTTTCTATGTGCCCCCCGAGCCGATTCTGTCAAGAGAATTGATGGTATCGGCTCTGTTGGATCATGTGTTGAACCCAGGCAGACTGGATGTTGAGGATAATTTTGGCCGATCGCTAGAATCGGCCTCCCATTGCTTTCTTGGTGAAGGTTTTGTGATGTCCCTTCACAAATCTTTTGGGGCCGATCACAAGGATCGGTCTCGCCACGTTTATCCATCGACATTTGCTTTTGTTACATGGTCAGGCCGGTGGATAAAACCAGCCTAACCCCGTTCTTTGTCACATCGATGCGCTCACAGTCGTTCAAATTGATACCTGAGAGCGGCTCTTGGCCTGATGTCTCCCAAATGTCCATGCCGGCCGTTGAAACCTCGACCGAATCATCCGCACGGACGACTTCAACTTCATCTCCATCCCACTCGTATCGGGCATTGGTGCATCGTGGATGGAATGCAACGGTTGGCGTGGATCCAATCCCTCCCTAGTAGGACAGCGTAGGTACTCTTGCTCGTCGACGATAAAGAACGTCGTAGGGACAGCTTTTCTTCCTACGGTCGGATCCACATTCGAACACCTTGCGCGTCGGATGCTTGGCCGTTGAAATCGCTCGGTGTTACGTTGGTCTTGATCAGATCCGAGCTGGAGCGTCCCAACCGACGTAGCATGGAGTATGGCATAATGTTGATCGCCGCTCCGGTGTCTACCAACATCTTGTTGACGAGGCTGCCCATTGATGTAACCTCGCACGTACGGGGCCTTCGGATGCTCGTAACTCCTTTCCTTTGGCTTCTCAAAGATGACCGGCCGTGGGCCGCACGATCTAGTGCGCCACAGGTGCTTCATATAACCTTGGAGCGCTAAACTCCGATGGAAGAATGAAGACCATGTTTGTGCCAGCCGATGTATCATCATCGGCTTTCCTCTGCTTGGGGCGCCACTCTTTTCTTTGTGGCCGACCCTCTTCATCCAGGGCTCGCCGGATTTTGGCGGCCAGATCAGGCCGTGCCTTCCTTAGCGTGTGCAGGTACAATCTTTCAGCTTCTTCCAACCCACGCAGACGCTGAACCCTTCGCTTTGGGAACGGGCTGAGCCCATCGGGGCACCACCCGGGCCGATGATACTTATCTTCTTCATCATCGTCCTCTAGTTCCTCGAGATCTTCTACCCGAGCGGGCTCGGCATACTTGCTCCGAGGTGGGAGGGGCCCTAGACGCTCGAACACGGACACGTTAGCGGAGTCCTTCTTCCTCCGTTGGCATTCGGGCGGTTCTCGATTGTTGGCAATCGGCTCATTCCCGAGTCCCAGCAATGTTTGAAGAACGGACAGCTCCAGTGCCTATCCATGGTATCCTGCCCCCTTGACCTTCTTTCAGCGCGACGATTGTACCCGTCGTCGCTTCTATCATGCTGACGGTACCTCCTGACCTTTGCCTCAGACCGACAATTCCTTTCATCATCTACGTCGTAGTGCCGACGTCGGTCGTGCTGCTGCTCATATTTGTGGAGGAGGTGCTCGGAGAGTGGACGCTGATACCGCACGCGTCTTATCCTCTCCCCTGTCAGGTACCGCCTGTCATCATCTTGGGGCCGGTCGCGTGGATCGGCCTCCTCTTCATCGTTGCCACGGGAGTGGCTGCTTTCTGCTTCGTCTTTGCCGTGGCGGCTTGCAAGCCCCTGCCATGTTGACACCAAAGGAGGACTTTGGCTGGCCTATGGAGTGGCTGAGATCCACCATGTTGACGCCGGGCGACGGACTTGAGTCTCTATCGAGCTTGATATCGTGCGGCCGGGTCTTCTCGGAGGAGCCGATGGGCTCGGCTTCGAGGGTTGCCTTGATCTCGTCATGCTTCTTCTTGAGCTCCTCGGGCAGATCCTCGTACTTCAGCGACCTGGTGCGTTCTTCTGACGGGGTGGACAGGTCCACTCCATCGAGTGCGCCTTCAGGTGTGAAACCCTTCCAACTGACGCCATGGGAGCGGGTTCGGTGGAAGGAGCCGATGAGTTCGGCTTCGAGGACTGCCTTGATTTCGTCGTGCTTCTTCTTGAGGTCATCAGGCAGGTCCTCGTACTTGACCGGAGCGCTTTCCGCCATCTCGGATGTAGACGGCGACGTGGTGGATGTTGAAGGGTGTCCCACCGGGCGTGCCAGAATGTGTTGACGTCAGAAACCCACTGGCGGGCAGAGACGGGCAACACCGTAGAGCCGGGAACAACTAGGGCTGCGGCTGGCCCTAGTCCCTCCGAGCGACGGCCCACAAAGCCTTCCGGTCGCACGCACCGATGTTTATCACAAGGGCGTGCCACCCGACCTATACCAGGTCGGGAAGGTGTGGATGATGCCTCGCTTAGTTTCCTGCGGAGGCACACACGTAAACGTTAAATACGAGCCTCGATCGGCTCTCGAGTTATCCCGTGAATCGGCTCAAAGAGCCGATCCACCCATGATTCGAGACGAGGTGTCCGAACATATGGTGGTCCTGCTTGATCAAGGTAAAGCTAATGAGATCTACGACGATGTGGGGTTCTCACCGCATAATCGGATCGTCCTACTCCAGGTTGGGCCTCGCGGCCACGCACGGTGATCGTAAGCCGATCCTAAACAAGGCCTAAAAACCAACACGAGGTTGATCCTCGGAACATCCTCGCTTAGGGCCAACGAACGACACCCTACGTGCCGCTGGATCCTCCCCCTTCGTAAGGCCTAACTATTGCAGATATTAAACTAATCCTTGTAGAACAAGGAGCAATCGTAACGGATCGAGATCTACTAAACTATGATCAAGCGGGGTGCGCCCCTACGCCTAAGATAGGCGTAAGGGCGGCTAGACATGCAAGGGTTGCACTACGAAAGCATGTAACATGAAGAACAATGCTAACCCTAACATGTCTAAGATAACTACGTTGCTCGCCATCAAAAAGGCTTCGAGTACGAGCAACGCATGAACAACGTAGGCAGGCTTGTGCTGCCTAGATCGCAAGATGCGATCTAGGCAGCATGATGCTTACCGGTAGAAACCCTCGAGACGAAGGGGTTGGCGATGCGCCGAGATTTGTTTGTGGTTGAACGTTGGTTGTTGTTTATTCCATAAACCCTAGGTACATATTTATAGTCCAGATGGACTTTCTAATGTGGGCGTGCACCAAACCGTGCACGAGTAAGATTCTAACTTCTAAACTAAGATGCGATCTAATATGTTACAGATACATGGGAAATTAAGCCCAACTTGGTATAAAAGGCCGATTCACGTATCTCTTCTATATATATATTCTTCAAATCCATCTTGATCGCGGCCCACCTCTGACTTGGTCAAATTCTGGTGATAACAGTTCTTCAGCTCCATCTCGGTGGTAGTACAAGGCCACCATTTTCCTTTAGCTTCAGAATCTCGCTTCCGAGCTTTCGACTTCTTTGTGACCTCTTCTGCCTGGTGCTCCGTCTGACCCGCCCCGGAGGTTTTTTCCGGGTGAGCAGAGGTCCCCTCAGCCTCCTTGCCGGAATCCTTTGAAGGATCCAGCCTGACTGGAACGAAGGGAGGAGGGGCGGAGGAGATCGGGGTCGCCATGATTGGTTCCGAGGTGGGAGGCGGAGTCGTTGAAGACATCTGAGGAAAAAGGGTTTGGCGGAAACTTGCTTTAGTCGGATCCCACATCGTCTTCCCCAAGTTCACCCCTACCAACTACGGCGCGAAGATGAAGCTCGAGGACTTACTGTAATGGCGATTGCGGTGGTCGTAGTCGCCGGCGATGAGTTTTCCGCGCGGTGGCTCGCCGGAGTTAAGAACACGAAGAACACCGCGGTGGTGGACTCGCTCCGGCGATGCTCCGGCGACTTTTCGGCAGGTTCCGGCACGGCGGAGGAAGAGCTCACGGGCGGCGCTCGGCCGAGAGGTGAGAAGGGGGGTGAATGAGGGTAAGGGCCTCGACGGCGGATATTTATAGGCTGAAGGGATAAGATTCGTGCTCCGCATCCTCGTGGTCGGAACGCAAGCGTCGCACCGTTGGATGCGCGACACGTGTCCCAAACCCTAACAATAAAAATGGCTAGAGATAAGTTACCGCGGAGATCGCGCGAAAATGGCGCCGGAATTGGCGGAACCGTTTGAGTCTTTTAAGATTCCGGGTAATTGCGTGAGGATAAGTTAGTTCTCATTCACGAGCAGGGAGTAACCCGGAAATGTTCTTTGGAATGTCGATGGATGAAGTCCCGCGGGAAGGGAGCATTTTCCGACTAATAGTTGGGAAAAGAAGAAAATGCGAAGTTGGAGCTCTTCAAGTTTCTCCGCGTTACCAACGTTTGCCGGAGATCATGATGGACCAGCAAGGCGGAAACTGCAGTGAAACTCGGAGAACTGCGGGGGCTATCGTTGTGGGTATACTTCATGGGTATGCCATCGACAAGTGCTTAGATCCGGCAAGCCCGGGTGGCCCACGAGATGGTGATGAGGCATGTGGCCCATCGGGCGGCCCGGCTTGTCGTTGATCATGAAGGAAGAAGTCCAGCCCAGGATCGGTAAGCCGGATCCGTACCGACATTAGGAGTAACCCGGATCCGTGGAGGCCCATGAGGAACCCGGATCCAGTACGACGTGTATGGAAGGCGGATCCGTGACGTGCACGGCAAGATATTGTACCGTAGTTAGGCTATCTGTAATCCGGCTAGGACTCTCCGCGTAAACCCTAGATCCGTGCGCCTTTATAAGCCGGATCCCGGGAGCCCTAGAGGCACAACCACAACTCATTGTAACAACGCGAAAGCGCCCAGATAATTCCAAACAAGCAGCAGTAGGCCCTGTCATCGTGCAGGTGTTCCGAAGCTGGGTAAATCGCGTACCACCGTCCCGTCTGCACTCCGCCCTATGGCCCCTACTTCTTCTCCCCCTCGTGAGGATCCCTCCTCCGAGGCACCGTCGATTAGGCAACGACAGATTGGATCTTGAAATTGACGAAGTCACCACAGGCGCCTCGCTGTCGACGGGAACGTCGCCTCCCACTGAAAGAATATTCCGCCTTTATGAGACACACAGATGTCAAACCTGGGGTTTGAACTCTGGTGGGCTGGGGGTACAACCACCCTCCTAACCACCCAACCTGGTGAAGTTGGAACTATCACATTCCCCTCTCACTCAAAACTTCTCAGATCATGTCCATCTTGGTTGGTGACAGGCTCGCCAAGCCTTTCCACCTTTCCACCTTGAGTCAGGGTAGCACCAAAGGGTCAGGGTGGGGGGGGGACCTAAACAGAACAAAATGGATACATTTGGTGTCCAAAATGAGTAGAGAGAATAGCCAAAATACCACACATGAAAACCGGAAGTGCCAAAATACCACACATGAAAACCAAAGTGCCAAAATACCACTGTTTTCAATTTTTCAATGCCAAAATAGCACTACCGTCTGTTCTTAGAGAAGCTCCGTTAGACAAACTGTGAAATATTTTCTACTTACCAAAACTACCCATGTGGAAAGGTAAGAGAAGGAAAGGAACCTGAATAGCTAGACCCATCCCCAACCTTTCGTGCCTGTGCAGACTAGAGTCGAGGCACAAGTCAAAAAAAAAAAGAACGGAGGCGAGCCATGGCGGCGCCGGCTCCAGCGCCTCACTCCCGCACGCCCGGCCGCTAGGGACCCCACCGACGAGCCACTCCTCCGCCTCGTCGCGACTCTCTCAACCCCGGCTGCCACTCTCCCGTCCTCCGCCGGGAGTCCCCCGTGCACACTGCCGCTAACCCTAGCGGTCGCCGCTCTCTACTCGCCCCCATGCTCTCGTGCCTGTGCTGCAAGAAGAGGAAAAAGGCCACGCCATACCTTGCTCCGGCTCTGCCTCCATATGTTGTCAGCCATGGGAGATTTCCCACCTCAGTAATGATCTTTTCCCCCTCATTTTTTAGCCTCAGATTGTTGTGTAAAAAGTATTAAGGCTAGATTGCGGTGCTGTTTTTTGTATTTCGGTGTTGATACCAGCGGTGCATTTCAAGTAGAAGTAGATGTTCAATCAAACTTGACGATTGCAGATGGCAGAAAAGTTTATAAAAGAGGCAAAACGTGGTCGTTTGTTGTGGATCGTGGTCTGTCCGTGGAGCATATAAAGCAGGCTGTAGAGGAGAAATTCCAGTGGTCAAATAATCAATGAATGACTATTTGGTATGGGTCGGGTGATGATGTTGTGCCTTTGATTTCTAAATCAGAGATAGCACAATTGTTTGATAGATGTGCTATCTCGAGGATAATAAGATTTGGTGTGACAATTGAGAACAAAAGGCAAAATAATGGTCCTGCTCTTGTCACTGTTATGATGTGAATGATGAGCCTGTCCATGCTCGTTTCTTTGCATGGCTGAAACAAGCATATGAAGGGGAGTACAAGGATGATGAGCCTGTGGGATTTAATGAAGAGAAGAAATATTTGCCAAAGGAGAAGGCCGAGCCAGAGGTAGTTGTTGCAAGGGTTCCATTGGGCTAGATGTTCCCAACTCTTATAATCCGCAACATGTGCTAGGCGATGATGAAACTTCACTCGCTAAGTGGCTCCCATGTATATAAGATAAAGAATGCTAATACTTTCAAGGTCAGGTTAAGATATTTCTTACCAACTTCTGTCACATTTATGAATCTGATTTTGTTCTTTTACATTGCAATTTAGTTTATAACAAATTTTCCTTGTTATTGCAGGTATCAAAACTTCCTTTCCTCCATACTTGTGGGAGTGCCAATTGCAGCAAAGGAATGGGCAATAGATATTGGTTGGCTAATAGAGGGAAAGCTGCAATTCAGCATGATGCCATAGTGAGCGCAAAGCAGCTTAGAAAAGCTTTACAGAAGGAGTTTGACATTAAGCTTCAGTACAGTGATGTTTGGAAAGGGAGAGCTCGTGCATTAGATCAATTGCAAGGTACATACAAGGAGAATTTTCAGTTGTTATGGAGTTTTAGAGCTGAATTGCTTGCAGCTAATCCTGGAAGTATATTTGAGATAGACATAAGAACTGCCACCAACAAAAAGGGTGATATTGTGCACTACTTCGATAGGTTGTTCATTGCCTTCAAACCGTGTATTGATGGGTTCTTGGCAGGTGTAGACCATATTTGGGAGTTGATGCAACTTTCCTAACTGGAAAATACACAGGATAATTGGCTGCTGCAATTGGTGTGGATGGACATAGCTGGATGTTTCCCGTAGCATTTGGCATTTTCGAGAAGGAAAATGCAGAAAATTGGGTGTGGTTCATGTAACAACTGAAATTGGCCATTGGAGATCCACATGGGCTTTTCATCCATACCGATGCACGTAAGGGGTTGGGGAATGCTATTTCTAAAGTGTACCCGAATTGTGAACATAGAGAATGCATGATGCATCTAATGCTTAACTTCAAGAAAAAGTTCAAAGGTGACATATTAGGTAATATGTGGCCTGCATCATGGACATATGAAGTAGAGAAGCATGCGGCTCTAATGGCAGAAATAGAAGCAAAAAGCCCTGAAGCAAGTAGGGTGCTTTTAGACCCTCAATGTGACTACTTCTGAAAGTGGCGATCGAAATTTGCATTTGGGCCCCTGCAACTCCCATGATTTTTCCTGATCCTCATCACCCTTCGCGTCCAAGAACTGGTGGCCAAGAGAGCGTCGCGCTGCGGAGCCAGCTGGGTACGGTCGCCCAATATGTTTTGGGTTATTCTTTTCTAAAATTAGCGACAGCTTTGCTGAGTTCTCGGGTTTAATTAGTTCAGAGTGCAAAAGGAATAAAATTAAAATGTACTCGTTGTGTTAATCATTGCCTCTTTGGTGCATGTCGTATGCAGCATCTGTTGTTTGTATGTACTCGTGCAAAACTATGCAGTCAAATTAAGTGAAAATGTGCAATGCTGAAACTGCAGTTGAGATCGACATATTCAGTCAAGTAGTTATTGTGCTAGCTTACTGTATTTCCACTTCATGCATCTTGAAACCATCCACGAATTTGAGTCTCTCAAAATGTCCAGAATTTCAGATGCAGATCAACAGTCAAAGTGTGCAAGATTTCAGGAATATATGGCTATGAAGGTTACAAGGCCATTTTTTACCTCAAGGCCCAAGCAGTGAGAGTGGGCCTTTCGAGGCCCATCTATATTTCGGCCTGGTCACGCATGGAAATCCTGCCCAAGTTTGAATTCTGGTACATACGCCTCTGACCTCTCACTCAAAACTTCTCTGAAACAGATCATGTCCATGTTGAGTCACACTGTACCCCAAAATAATGGTTGGTGACTGGCTCGCCAAGCTTTTCCGTCTTGAGTCGGGGTTGGGGCTTACCTTTGGTCATCTGATAGGCCAAGTTTAGCTGAGAAGGTAGCAGTCTAGCTAGGGAGAAGCATGCGCATGGAAGGCCATCTGGCCCTTGCTGTTTCCAAGAGATAAAGTTTACTGCACCATGGCAGTATGACACTACACACATTCCATTAGTCTTCACCGGATCGATCACGCACTAACTAAAGTTACATGCTCATCCACGCGTGCATGCATATATACACATATACATGCACCAGGTACTAGTACTGAGTGTAAGTGTAACTACCAATCTACCATGGATGGCGGATGGGGTATTAGTGGCGAGGCCGTTTGCCATCTCCAATGCGAGATCAGCTCGGTCGAGGTCACAGGCGCCCTCGGCTGCGCCGGCGGCAACCGCGCGCTCTTCCTCCGGTGCCACGTCCCGGCGGGCGGCGGGAGGACGATCCAGGTCGACAGCCAAAGCGCCGAGGCCCACGTCGGCGACGTGGTCTCGTGGCGGGACGTGGCGTCGCTGACATGCGACGGCTCGGCCGCGTGCGTGCGAGAGCTCGTGGACACCAGGAGCGTGGTGTTCGAGATGCGTAGGAGGCGGAGGAAGATCATGGGGCGCACCGGCGGGTCGGTGCTGGTTTGCCGCGCCGAGGTGGCGTGGAGGGAGGTCGTGGCCGTGGACGCCGGAGACGCGGCGGTGGAGCGGCGAGTCGCACTTACAGTCCCCGCTCTGGGAGGCGGTTGGACGGCTCGGGATGATGCTTCGCTTGCGCCGGTGATGTCGGTGAGGATGAGCGTGCGCGTGTCGGAGACGGCCGAGCCCGTCCGCCGGAGCACTGGCTCGTACCGGGAGACCTGTGGCGGCGGTGACTGGAGCGTGGGCTCGGAGGA
Source organism: Lolium rigidum (assembly GCF_022539505.1). Classification (NCBI taxonomy): domain Eukaryota; kingdom Viridiplantae; phylum Streptophyta; class Magnoliopsida; order Poales; family Poaceae; genus Lolium; species Lolium rigidum. The sequence continues at coordinate 277,445,097 of NC_061514.1, read as the reverse complement.
TGTGTTCGGAGTTGTTGCTTTTGGCGTAGCAGATGACGCGGGCGAGTAGTTTGGACTTTGGGAGTTCCACGGGTGGTGTAAGTTGACATGAATTTGAAGAGGGGAGTTTTTCTAAGGGTATGATTATTTCTCCGTCGATTGAAAACTAGTTTCGTTTTCATCTGACCTCAGTTGATGTCATCAAAGTTCAGTTGTGACTCATATTGCAACTCATGACTAGCATAAATCACGATGCAACTCATGACTAGCATAATCAGTCGATTGAAAACTAGTTTCGTTCTCATGATGACATGAAAGTTCAGTTGTAACTCATATTACAACTCATGACTAGCATAAATCACGATGCAAATCGAATGGTATAGCTCAGAACTAGCAAACCCCTTTTCTAAGAAAACACATTTTATTCAGTTTTGCAAATTCTAACTTACCTCTCATGAGTCGAGTCCTACGTCATCGGCTTTGCATCGTGATTCGTGCATTTATTTGTTGCAATTGAAATTATTTCAACTCCAAGTGAGATTGCTAATAGGAAATATATCTTGTGCGGTTGAATTGCTTCATGATTTATGCTAATTGTGAATTGCAAGTTAGGTTCGATGACATCGCTTAATTGATAACTAAGTTAATTCTAATTCAATTAAAATAGTGGCGACTATTTTAGTAAGTGAAAGAAATCTGGCAAGTAGAAAAAAACCTCGTATGTTTTTCCGATGATATTCTCTTCGTGGGTCGTGAAGAAATGTGATGTCGTATAAAAAAAGGAGAAGGGGGAATTTGAAATCATTTGTGAGTGGTTCTAGAAGTGCTAGGGTGGAGGCGAGGCGGTTGGAATTCGTCTAGTTCCTAAGCACCCAAGGTGTGGCCTAGAGAGGCATATAAATTTTGCAATCAAGTGTATATTGATTATGATATGTAAATATACAGTGATGCGGAGTATATAAATGTGTAAATTGCTAACAACTACAATTGCATACTGGACCATCTAGCTTGTTAGTGAATTATGGCATGGGGAAAGATAATTTGTTGGTTTTCCTACATATACTTCCCCTTATGCTCTAGGCGAGGAATTTATCCATCATCTAGTGCCTAAGCGTGCTAAAGGGTCGCCTTTTCCAACAATGTTTGTGACCCGTCAGAGCAACTTGGGCCGCAACCTAAACCTAGCGTGCCACCGTTTCCCTCCCCTCACTACTACGAGAAGAGGTCCCCAAACAGTTGAGTGCTAACCAATGAAGGTGACAGCAAGGATCGTTCACTGCAGCGTGTTGCGTGGTTGTCCTGGTCCACCTCCTTCTTCTCTATCGACATGGCAGAGAATATCTTGCACTCTTCGCCATCGGTATGCAGCTTTTTCTCTACGTGGGTTGCGGCGACGCATCTCTCAAGGTTAGACCGGTGAAACGGCATAGTTAGGTTGAGTGTATGATCTCATGATAGCCTTGTTCCCTTTCTATGTCATTCTATGTCATGTGGTGCGCATTTCCTTTGCTAACCATTTGGCGCCTTTGAAGCCAAGGTGAGGGGAAACGTGCTTTCAGCCATATTAAAAAAAACTTCCAACTCCCTTTTGAAACTTTATAGTAAGATTTAAATTAAACTACATAATTATCTGAGATTTCAACTTCCGACTGAACCTGCACGAACTTCGAATTCATGTATATTAACATTTCTACCCAAGAATCTGAATAAATGGGAATGAAAAAAAAAGAGCAAGAACTAACAGTACGTGTGAACTACCACAAGAAGTCCTACCAATGAGGTTTGAGCCTCTTAGATTAGGTGATTTTATACAGTTTTCTAAGACGTTTTAGCAGTTTATAGATTCACTCATCCTTGTTTGTTTCTAGTCTATTTTTAGTGTGTAGGTTCACTTCTTTTATATTGTATCTAGTCTAAATTAAAACAATCCAAAATATTTTATATTAGTGAACGGATGGAGTACTCAGTAGCTATGATTTCCTTTGATCTTTTCATTCATTCTTCCTTTCTAACGTGATGAATTATTTTTACATAGAAATTGAGTTGTAGGCGAAGCTACTCCATCCCACCCATAACAATTGTTGTGGCTTTAGTTAACAATGTTATGAATGTATCTATGTTTAATTGTTTTTTATAATTGTAAAATGTTACATTTTTACTAAATGTTTATGGTAAAAAAAATTATTACATCGAGCCTTCTAGCCGGCTTGCAAACTTCATCGAGCAGGCTCGTCCAACCTCGAGCCTTGATCGGAAGGTTGAGGCTTGGCTTGTCCAACCTTCGAGCCTAGACGAGCTCGAGCCAAGCCTTGTCGAGCCCGAGCTGAGCCTCGAGCTTCGAGCTTCAAGTCCACCCCTATCCGAGGGGCATGTAAAAAATTCATATTTGACGGGATTTTTTTTGGGAAAAACTCATATTTGACGGTTAGATCAGTTGGTTGCGGACTTAGTCGTGGGCCATGATAGTGGGCATCGCTGACCTGTTGCTGGCCCGAGACCCAGAGCAACATTCCTTCATGGTTGGCAAACCCACGACCCACCTATAGCTGGGCTTGTGTCTCTGTATCCTCCTTCGCAAATCATAACTGAAGGTGTCTATTTTTCCAAATGAGTTTTTTTCTCGTGCGATTCCGAATGAAGTTGCTGAAGAAAAACAAAGGTGATCCCAGTGTCAAAAAGGTTCAGGCATGTGCGTCGGTGCGTGATCTATACTGTTTCCTTTCTTTCCCCGGTTGCACTGCTGGAACCAATCATCCTGTATTCATCAAGTTGAAAATAGGCAAGCAGATATGATCACCGACCAAATACGCAGTCCATCATCGCCTCCTTAATTTACTGACAGACCTACACCACACACGATTCTTCAGAAAGAGGAAAATCATGGCGGGTTACAGGTACGCGTAGCACGTAAAGCTGAGACCAGACAGGTAAGGCCCGAGCCCAAAGTCGCACGAACCGACCTGGCCACTCTGCACGCAGGCTGGCTAGCTCAGAGCAGCTCACCGCATCCAAAGCTCCCATGTGCGCGCCACACGCAGCTGCTCCTTGGATCCATCCCGGCCGTCTGTCACATTGAAATCCACCTTGACTCTTCCCCGTCCCTCTCGCAGGTGGCGGTCTCCAAAAGTAACGGCCCCGCTAGTGTGAAGCGCCAAGGCTTTTTCACCCCTCATTTTCACTTAGGGCATCTCCAGCGGCGGGAGTCAAAACGGCACGATGTGGAGTAGGCGGGCGGTGGAGTGCGCAAGGAGGCGACAGCATCAGCGGCACATGAGGCAATGGAGCTCGTTGCGGCAGAGACCGAGCGGGTCGCAGAGGAGGGAGCATTGGGCGGCCGAGATCGGCAGAGCGAGTCCACGGGTGGTGCGCACCGTCCGCCACTCCATCGCCCTACAATGCCGCTAGGAACGCCCCATCTAGGCTGCGTGGCCGGCGATCGACGGGGCCAAACCAGCCGGCAACGGCGGCCTCGGCGATAACAGGGAGTAGACGTAGGCTAGCCAACAATAGAGGCGGTCTTTTAATTTTTGTTTAATTACATGTGGCCCTTTTTGTAACCAGCTATCAGAACTTAATTTTTGAAACTTTGTTTAGTGAAATGTGTTCACACGGCCTGATGACCGAAGGGCAGACACTCACACGGTCCGCGTGTTCTTCACGTAGACGCATCCGTTTTCTAAATTTCCTGAACGGATGGACCACGTTAGACGGATCAGTCTCTTTTAGGTTATGCCGCTGGAGCGTGCACACCGGTGCGTTTGTCCGCGACTCCGCGTGGACCGTTCAAACGCGACATGATAGTTTAGATCGCATCGCTGGAGATGTCCTTAGGCCCCTGCATTTCCCTTTTTTATTTCCAACGCTTCGAGACTTCTGGTCTGCTGCTTGGTGGCACATTTGCGGATAGGCCCTCTTGCGGTGCGGTGCAGTGCTGCCAGTGCGTGCATGTGAGCTGTGTGCATGACCACTGACATTGCAGGGGATCCAAGCAAAGCCTCCATCCTACTTGAACGCCAAGAAAGAATAAGAAGAAGCTACAGACATACAGCGAGGCTTCAAGAGGGCGCCCAAAATGGCCATGCAAGCATGCGCATCTTCCGATGTTTAGTCGGTACGTTACCATTTGCTAAGGCGTACGTGTCGATCGGCGGAGCATCAGTAGCAGCTTATCGTTTTCACGACGACACCATTCATGCTAGTGCATGGAGAGAATCGAATTAATCCTCGCACGAAACTGAACGTGGAGTATGACCTGAGCAGCACTTACAATCATTGCTGCGAGAGTAGCTAACCCTAACCAGCTCGACGTGCACGTGAGGACGTTGAAATCCTAGGGGTTTTGTTGGTTGGTGTATACCCATAGATCGATTTGATGAGGTACTTGATCTTCTGAAATGTCTAGACGACCATGAATGATCTTGCGGTGTATGATTTGAGCCAACCTACTATCCACATGATGATAAGTCGGAAATCTGAATATGCACTTCATTTTTTCGGAAGAAAACCACTAACGATCTATTAAATCATCAAAAATAGTACACAGAGCTTAACGAATAGGTCACTGGAACCACCTAGTGACGACTATAGACATTAGGAGCCGAAACCGCGCCGTCGTACTTGCCCCTCCATCACCCGAGCTGGACAAATCATATCATAGTAGAGCTTGTTGTAGTACATGAATGGAAAATCGTCGTGCAATGCCCCAAAAGAATTAGCGTACCAGGGCAACAACCAGCGCCAATGATGAGACTCATAGATCGAAATAGCCCGTCTTGAAACCACACAAACAAACACGACCACCGACTAGCTACCAGGAGAACAGTCAAACCCGCAACTCCACCGTCCTCTGCTAGCACTAGACGCATCACCGGAACAAGTGTAGGGTGAGAATGACTTTATTCTAACTTCAAGATATCGCTGCCCCACACCATCCCAAAAAAAATAGTAAAAAATGTAAACAAAGAACTAGAACCCTCCCGCCGACGAGGTGGCATGGTACACCACACCAGTAAGTCCCCAAGGCCACAGGCGGCGGAGCGAACAAGTGACATCACCGGCGAGGGGGGGTGGGGGCAGTGGCAGACCTAGAAAAGATAGTGAGTGGGGGCACTTCTCTAAATTTGCCAAATTTTAATGAATCTTCTTCAGACTATTTACAAATACCAAGGGAATTCAAAATTTGAGAGGGGGGGGGGGGGGGGGGCTAGATCTCTTTTCTCCCTTCGCCAGCCGTACCATTTCCCATAGAGTATAGTACTTGATCTTCTGAAATGTCTAGATAACCATGAATGCGCTCTTGCAGGGTACGTTATATGCCAAACCTACTCACATGCATCAAGAGAAAGATTATTCATTTATTATTCGGCATATGCACTTCACTAGCGTACTTTCTAACAAAATTATGATTATTCTTTCGTACGTTGCACCCCACGTACTTACATTGTTGCCGTCGTTTGTTGTTGAGCACCAATGGCACTGCACGAGCGGCCGGCAAAAGGAAGATATCAGGTAGACAGTGCACACGGATGAATCATGAACAGACGAATGTATCGACCCGGCCGGTATCGATCCACTGAGAAAAGACCAAATTAAAGCAAGCTAATTAGGCCCTGATCGACCAACCTTAATGAACGTTAAGAGAGAATACTTCTCTCGGATAGTGACATTGATCGATGCATCGTGTAATTAAGTGCTAATACGACCACATGGAATGCTTCTACGTAAAGCTAAAGCTACATGCATGTATACACCTGTTGACAACTTGGGAGTTGGGACTGAGGTAGTAGCCCGATTGTTAGGGCCCAGTTATCCGGAGTATAATAATGGTAGGTTTCGATTTAGTTAAAGTAGTAGTAAGCTGAAAGAAGAGATCGATGGCTAAGTCAGCTGACACGTCAGGAACACCTGCAGCTTTTCCTCCCGAACATGCAAAGATGCATGATGGTTACAATTGATGTTCCACTCATGCTTGGTGCCGATTTTCCAAGAGTTCAGCAATCTAGAATCCTTGCGGATATTTTTCACTTATAATTTGCGCCACTTGATATACTTAGTGCATTTTCCTGTGGTATCGAACACTTCCTACCCTAATTTCTGTAGTTTTCTTATCGACAGGACATGTCACTCTAATGTTTCGTTTTCCCTATTCGTATGATCTACGGTTTTTGAGTGAGTTGAGTAAATGAGATTCGTTCTTCGATTGACAGGGTCAAGCTTGTCACTAATGGCCGATATCAGCTCCTCAAGTCTCAAGAACTATTCTCTACCATGTTCCCAAATCTTAATTAGAGTTTTCATATACCCAGGCCACCAATAAGGCACCGGTTTTATAGACTGTTCATTTAACTAAATAGTTGAAAACCCAGATTTAGTAAAATCTAATTTTCTTTATTCTTCAAATAAAAAATCTTCTTTTAATGAAATGATGTTGATTCAGTCTTCGATTAAAAGAACTAAGGGACATGGTGCCCCCCCCCCCCCCCCCCCACCCTTTCCCATAATGCAGATGTGCTCGATTTTACTAATAAGCATAAAGTTCTCACAGAGATATACCTTGTTTCGAGAATATGGGTATATATATATGGTACCGAAGTTCAATCGCGTCAGGTTTGGAGCACCGCCAAGCGGACAGGTACACCAGCAAAGCTGAGCCAACACAACGCACAAAAACGCGTTGTAGTTTTGCATTAGGAAACTTATCTAGCTTGCTAGATATGGACCTTACTAAGCGAGCCTACATGATAAATTATGCAAAAACACAAAAGATATGCTATGTGGTGGTTCTGTGATGATTTTGACAACGCAGGTGTGGTGCTTTGAAATACTTTACATAGTTTGTTGTTTGGTCCACCTAGCTAGCTATGTCTTCTCTCCAAAAGGCTACTTACCTAATCATGTTTTTAGCGCGTAAGCCTTCCTCAAAGATCATCGTATCTTTTCTTCCTTTTCCATATATAGAGCAGCCTCATCATGCATGTATCGGCTCAAAAATAAGAATTTTTCGATTAAGAATGTTTTATTACTTAAGAAGTTTAAGCATTACACCCGCATAGCTAAATTGTACATAGCGATTCAAGATGTCCAGAATTAAAAAGTAAAGAAGAAGAAAGTAAACACAAAAGTTCATCCGGCTGAAAGGTAAAGTAGATATGAGGAGCTGCAATTCTGCGATTATGCAGCCACCCATATTGGTAATACAATCCTTCGCTATATCGTCCAACCGTGTAGATACCATCATAAAGAGGTCGTGATCCTCTGTGCACTAAAGCGAGGACCATGAACGGAGTAAAGTCGTACACCGGTATATAACCTACATAAGAGAAAAAATTATCATTAAAAACCTTGTCGTTCCTACATAGTCACAGCGACCATAACACGGCAATCGCTTCCCACCCTGATAAGTAACTTGAACCTAGAATCCGCCTCATTTAGCCAATTACCAAAAATGTTTGCAATGCTTCTAGCGAGTATAAGGTAGAACATATCTGAATGGTTGACTATATAGCAAAGTGATACTGGAAGATAGGGTGTTTTATACATCCATGCCAATTGTATTTTGCCTAAAAAATAACATAGTTTCAAATTTACCATATGTTGGTTCAAGGTCGGCCAATAATTAAGATAGTTCTAAATCAATTCTAGGAATATAGTCTAATTTGTACATGTGAGAGTTGCATGTAAGGATGGCAATTTTACCTACGGGTACGGGTACCCGCAGTTACCGTACCCACATGGACAGGGTATGGGTACACTTTTATGCCCATGGGTAGTACCCATACCCTGCCCGTTAAGTCATGGGTAGGGCATGTGCATAGTCTCGTACCCGTGGGTATACCCATACCCTGCTCGTTTATTGTCAAATTCTTACGTGACACGTCTACTTTTATTAACTTATGAGTTAGAATATGAGAATGTGATTTTTATATTATATTAATTGTTACGTACTCAACTACCTATAATTGAGTTCAGATAATTAATTTTTTTAATCAAATTTGTTATCGATAAATATAAAATTGTGATTAACTTGTGTACAATTGAACCTACCCACCGGGTATCCAGTGGATACGGGTACCTGCCGGGTATGGGTATGGGTAAAGTTTTATACCCATGGATACAGGTATGGGTAGAAGTTTGTACCCATTGACTATACGGGTATGGGTATGGTATTGCTCTACCATGTCCATACCCTGCCCATATCCTGTCCATTACCATCCTTAGTTGCATGTAGGTAGGTGTGTAATTGCACGTTTTTTTTTATTTGCACACGAATTGCACATGAAATTTGGTGACATCATGTGCCCGGTAATTCACTTAGTTTTGGTCAAACTAGAACTAGCCACGTCCTTAAAATTTACTTACTCAATGTCACTGATGTTTTCAATACAGCAGCTTCATCATGCATATAGAACCTTCAAAACGTTCACATTGATTCCACATTGATTCGATCCTGTTGCCCCTTGTGAGTGCTGACTGCTGAGTGGATACGATGAACCACCGAAAAAGGTATGAATTACACCATCCTTTATTTTGTTGATTGACTCATTACGCAGCACCGCGATCACTGTTTTATCATAATTAACCACCATCTCTAGGTTTCCAACTACCAACATATATATGACCTGATCGATAGATAAGCTCAGGGTCCCACGTAGTTTTTCTCTTCATTTGTATCGGCCCAGAAAAAGGAACATGCCCTTTCTTCATACACTACACATCGCTTTGTCCGATCGGTATCGCGCATGCATCGGTTTGGTGCCGCGAGGTTCTGCGTACGAGAAAGTCGTTAATTAACACGACCGACCGATCTGATAGCGGTTGCACCACTCCGTCTGATTTTCTGTGGACTCGTCATCATCAAACATGCCTGCCCATGTGTGGACATTTTCCGAAAACTCATACCCACTTTGATCCATATTAGTTACCACTAATATAGATGTATGTAGATATATTTTAATTTTAGATACATCAATAATAGTGGCAAGTAATATAAATTAGAGGGAGTGCAAAGTTTACGTGTCATTATATTAAGCTTGCGTCTGCGATAAAGATTTGTACAAGAAGCGAGAAAACCACGAAAACCAAAACCATGGCCACCACATCCTAGTATCCTCCTGCCGCCTACTTCTAGATGACATCCATGCGAGCCAAGTGAAGTCGATTAGCTCCAGCAGGACCTGAGTAGGCACTTCTTCGCGGTCGAAGACTCTCGGGTTCCTATGAAGAGACACTGGCCTAGAAACTAAAAAGACGAAGCAGTTGAACGAGCGACGCTCTAGCCAAACCTCCAAGTAGGAGGATGTAAGGGTATTTTACCCTTATCCATTATTTTGGTAACTATGATACCGTGCTAGAGTATTTAGTCTAATACATGTCTACAAGATTATTCCCAGGTATTAACCAAAGAGGTATAATGGTGTATCAATGGAACAAGAAGACAATGGGAGACCCCCCACTTCGATGAAAAATCAACAAGGGAGTTTCAGCCTCGGCCGGTCAGTGGCACGGTCAGACCGGCCCCAGGACCGGCTCCGTCCGGTCACTCGCCCGGTTGGGCCGGGTGCTGGGCCGGGCGCCCCGGCGCCAACCGGCCCCCATGCTTGTGCCAGCCGGGCGATGTCCAGTAAGGTCGGAGAAGTCATCCGGTCGGGATCCGGGGCCGATCCGGTCCCAGGCCCGGTCGGACCGGGTGGTGGACCGGGCGCCTCGGCGCCAACCGGCCCCCACGCCTGTGCCAGCCGGACGATGTCCAGTATGCCAAAGAAGCCGCCCGGTCAAGATCCGGCCCCCACTCCGGTTTGGACCGGCTGGCCCGGTCCCTGGCCCGGTCCGACCGGGCCCTGCGCCAGACAGCCCGGCCCCAGGTCCGGTTGACCAGGTGCCTCGAGGAAAATGCTGATGTGGCAAGTCAACAACGACCATATTTCAAGTGACACTATATATACCCCTTCTTCTACCTCTGAAGGGGTAGGCACTACACTACAAGTTGTTCTTGAGCTCTCTCTCACATACTCCATTGTTAGAAACACCAAAAGCCTTAGATCTCCCTCCTCCTCCACCCAAACTCAAATCCCTCCGGGGAAACGATAGAGGAGGACACGATGTACTGTTCTACCAAGCCAAATCTCATTCCCCCTTGTATTCATCAAGAAGCTTTCTCTCTAGGGTTCCTTGGAAACCCTAGGTGGGCAAGAGTGGTCCGGAAGCATCCGGGCTGCTCCTGACAAGATTGTGAAGGTTTGGAGGCTACCTCAAAGTCTACCACAAGTGAGTGAGCTATTCCTTCGTGGGATAGGCTCCGGAGAATAGGGTGAGCCTTCGTGGCGTGGGGAATCCTTCGTGGGACCTCCACCCCTCGAAACGTGACGTACCTTCTTGCAAAGGAAGGGAACACGGGAATAAACCCTCGTCTCCGTGTGCTATCGGTTATCTCTAACCGATCTCCTTACTTGTGATATAACTGCCTGTGAGAGCCTTCATGTTCGAGTTACTTGTATCCTCATATAGGTTGTCTCACCTAGTTTTCATTAGGCTCACCTTTATATTCCGCAAAGCCTAATATTGCAAAGAAAGAATTAAAATCTGTAGAAACCTATTCACCCCCCTCTAGGTTTACCATCTCTGAACTTTCAATTGGTATCAGAGCCTGGCACAAATGACTGTCATGCTTAAGAACCTGACTAGTGGAACCTCTAGTGGGACTTCGGTTCCTCCGGAAGGTTTCCATCAAGTCAATTATGACTATCCCAAAAACACTTCACCCATGCCTCATATAAACCATAGTGGGAATGTTCCCCATTTTGATGGAATTCACTTTCCTTTTTGGAAATATGCTATGGAATCTCATATTCGTAGCTGCAGTGTGGAGTTATGGGAAATCATTATTGATGGATACCGGAAGCCACATGATCCCGCTCGGTTGACCTCCACCGAATTCTACAACCGTCAACTCAATGCCTCCGCACGTGACAAGATTAGGAGTGGCATCAACCGCAAGCTCCTTGATCAAGTCAATGACATTGACTCCGCTAAAGAGTTGTGGGATCGGATCGTAGTACTCTAAGAGGGAACCGATCTGATCCAATCAGCTCTTTATGAGTCCGCAAAGCAAGAGGCCACCATGTTCATGATTAGAGAAGGAGAATCCGTGGCCGATGCCTATGCAAGGCTTGGTGCTCTTAGAGTGAGGGTCAAGGGACTTGGATGTGAGAAGTACAATGACGGCTTTGAGATGAATGAAGCATTCATAAAGTCCAAGGTCATTGCCAGGATTGCAGTCAAGCAAGAAGACACCAATGTTGCACTCAACTTGCAAATCATTACCAAGAGTGCTGATCTGAACTCCGATGATCTAGTCTCCTATGTGGCAGCCAATGAAAACATGGCCAAGACAGGAAAAAGGCTCATGGCAATGAACCGTGTTGATGAAGACTCACGCAACCTTGCCCTCAAGGCTAGGACTGTCCATGAAAGAGAAGAAGACTATGAGATTGAAGAGGGTGAAGAGATGACGACATCAACTAGTGACATAGCGACCGACTTTGCTTTCTTTTCCAAGAAGTGCAAGGCAAAGTTTTCAATGCTCCTCAATGAGAAGAAGAAGAGAACTTTCTACAACTGTGATGAAGATGGTCACTTTGCAAATGAGTGCCCTTATGAGAAAAGGGTAGACAAGCCAAAGTTTGTCAAAGGGGTCAAGCCAAGATTGAAGCCAAACCCTATCAACGATCGATACAAGAAGAACAAGGGAAGATCCTTTGTTGGGCCGAGTACATGTCCGATGAAGAAGAGGAAGATGAGGAGAAGGAAGCCGGAGTGGCCGGTTTGGCTTTCTCCAAGCCCGGGTCACTCTTCACATATGACTACTCCAAGGATTACTCCACGGAGAATGATTTTGGTTCTTCCTTCATGGCAAGAACAACTCAAGATGATGACTCCGATGACTCTCCCACCTCTACAATCGTTGGATCTTGTCTAATGGTAAGAGAAACAAAGGTAATGGAATCAACACCTTCCTTATCTAGTGTTCTTGATGATGAAACTAAGAATCAAGAAGAGCTAACTATGCTTAAGGAACTTTACAAAGTTAGATGCACCCTTCGTGGTGAAGCTCTTGTCAAGTTTGATTTCTTGATGGACTCCCTCAAAGAAAAGGACGATTCCATTGAGGAATTAGAATATCATTTGAATGATAAGGAACGGAGATTCAATCTCCTAAGACAAGAGCTAAAAACCGAAATGTGCATATCTCAAGGCCTTAAGCAACAAATTGAAACTTATGAACTAGATAAAGTTAAGTACCTTGAAACTATTGAAAGGCTCAATCATTGACCCAAGAGCTCAATGCCTCAAAGGAGGAGCTTGAAGTTGCTCATGCTTCTCTCACTAGGGATCTTAACCACCTTGAAAGAGCTAACAAGCTTGTTAAGGATGAGCTCAAGAAACTTGGAGAGAACCATGATCTACTCCAAGAAACCTACAAGAAGGCTCTTGGATCAATGAATGATCCCATTGTTGATAAAAATGTTGCTAGTTCCTCCACCTCCTTTACTAGTGAGCATGCTAAGCTTGTTGCGGAACATGTTCGTTTACAAGAGGAACTATCTTTGCATGTTGAGACCAATACATATCTTGAATCTTTGGTGACCAAATATGGTCTCAACTATCATCCTAATGAATCTTCTTGTGAGCAAGCAACTATGCTTGAGTAAAATGTTAGGTTAACAAAGGAACTTGCAAAGTTCACCACCGCCAAGAATAAGATGGGATTGGATGAACTCTTGAGTAAGCAAAGGTCAAACAATCAAAAGCTTGGACTTGGATATGTTCCCAAGTCCTACAAGAAGAACAACTACAAGAAGGAGAAGCCCGCTCAAGAAAAGAACAAGAAGGTTACTAATGATGGCAAAGCCTCAAAGGGCAAAGCCACTAGTGGTGACCGCACGGGGCCAAACAATCACTATGCTTTATTTATTGATTATTATGGTGATGTTTATGCAAACTATGTTGGCCCTCGTAATGGATATGCTTATAGAGGGTACTCAATTTGGGTACCAAAAGATATTGTTGACATTGCAAAGGAACCCATTAATCAATGGGTTCCTAAATCCTCTACTTGATTTTGTAGGGGTATTCCTCCGGTGGTCCAACATGGGTGTTTGATAGTGGATGCACCAATCATATGACTGGAGGAAGAGGTGTGTTTGATCAATTCATTGAGGATATCAACAAGAAGTCAAGCATCACCTTTGGTGACAACTCAAAGGGAAAGGTACTTGGGTATGGCAAGGTGGCAATCTCTAAGGACTTGTGCCTTGAGACGGTCATGCTTGTTGAATCCCTTGGCTATAACTTACTTTCTATATATCATCTTGCCGATGCCGGTTACAATTCATATTTTACTAATTATTGTGTGAAAGTCTTTAGGAGTGACAATCTCAAATTGGTCCTTGTTGGATATGTGGAGAACAACCTTTACGTGGTTGACCTCTCGAAAGAGAGCCCCTCTCCCTCCACATGTCTAATGGCGGCCAAACATGACGAAGGTTGGTTGTGGCATCGTCGCCTTGGTCCTGTCAACATGAGAAATCTTAAACAACTCCTAAAGGGTGAGCACATTGTTGGACTAACCGGCATTTATTTTGAGAAAGATCGTGTATGCAGTGCATGTGCAGCCGAAAAACAACTCAAGAAGAGTCATCCTATCAAGAGCATCGTCACCACATCTAGGCATTTGGAGCTCCTTCATTTGGATCTCTTTGGGCCATCACATTATGATACTCTTGGTGGAAACAAGTACGGACTTGTCATTGTCGATGATTACTCAAGATACTCTTGGGTCTTTGTCCTCAAGTCTAAGGATGAGACCAATAGAGAGTTCATTACCTTTGCCAAGAAGGCTCAACGGATGTATGAATCTGAGATCAAGGCAATAAGGACCAACAATGGCACCGAGTTCAAGAACTACACTATGCAAGAGTTTGTTGATGATGAGGGCATCAAGCATGAGTTTTCAGCTCCGTATACCCCTCAACAAAATGGTGTTGTTGAAAGGAAGAACTGGACTATCATTGAGATGGCAAAAACCATGTTGAGTGAATTCAACTCACCCCACAACTTTTGGGGAGAAGCCATCTCTACAGATGTCCACTACTCCAACCGGCTCTTCCTCCGCCCCTCCACAACAAAACCCCATATGAGCTTCTCACAGGTAACAAGCCTAATGTCATGTACATTCGTGTCTTTGGATGCAAATGTCTTGTTAAGAACAATAAAGGGAAGTTTGGTAAATTTGAAACTAGAACCATAGAGGGCATATTTGTTGGATATGCGGAGAACTCCCACGCCTATAGATACTACAACAAGTCCACTGGGACTATTGAAGTATCTTGTGATGTGGTTTTCTTGGAGGATAATGGCTCCCAAGTGGAGCAAGTTGTTCCATGTGTTGCAGGTAATGATGATGATCCATCTAGTGTCATCAAGCTTATGGGCATTGGACACATCCGTCCCATAGAATTTCATAATGATGATCAAGATGATGAAATAGAAGTATCAAGTTCAGCCCAAGTAGAGCCTAGCTCAACTCGAGTTGAGCCATCAAGTGCAACTCAAGATTTATCCTCTACTCAAGATGAGCCACATTCCGAAGAACAAGAAGAAAGCCCTCAACCCACTGAGCAAGACCATGATGATGATCAAGAAACATCCTCAACTCATGTTCAAGCTCAAGTTGTCCCTCATGATCAAGTATTAGCAAGAGATGAATTCATTGATCATGAAGGAACCATTCGGAAGATCAAGCCTGCTACAAGGGCAAGTGACATGAAAGTAGATCAAGTCCTTGGTAGCATCTCAAAAGGAGTGGTAACTCGTAGACACCATGCATTACTTATCACTTATTGTCAACATCATGCTTTTGTGTCTAGTTTTGAGCCACTCAAGGTACATGAAGCCTTGGTTGATCTGGATTGGGTAATTGCCATGCAAGAAGAATTGGAGTGTTTCACTCGTAATGAAGTTTGGTCTCTAGTTGAGAGACCCAAGGATCATCGCATCAATGTTATTGGGACCAAATGGGTATTCAAGAACAAGCAAGATGAGAATGGCATTGTCATTAGAAATAAAGCAAGGTTAGTGGCGCAAGGGTTTGCCCGAATAGAAGGTATGGATTGAGGATACCTTTGCGCCGGTAGCCCGTCTTGAAGCTATTCGTCTTTTGCTTGCATTTGCATCTTTCCACAATTTCAAACTATATCAAATGGATGTGAAAAGTGAATTTTTGAATGGTCCCCTAAAAGAAACTGCATATGTAGCTCAACCCCCGGGTTTCGAAGACCCACGCCGACCCAACCACGTGTATTTACTCCATAAGGCACTCTACGGTCTCAAGCAAGCTCCACGTGCTTAGTATGAGTTCCTTAGGGATTTCTTACTACATGATGGGTTTTGCATGGGTACGGGTCGATTCCACCCTTTTCACCAAACGGGTTAAAGGGGGTGGCTTATTTATATGTCAAATATATGTTGATGATATTATATTTGGTGGAACTAACCCCAATCATAACAAAGCTTTTGAGCTATTGATGACTAGGAAATTTGAGATGTCCATGATGGGAGAGTTGAAGTTCTTCCTAGGATTCCAAGTGAGGCAACTTGCAAAAGGCACCTTCATATCTCAAGAAAAGTATGTGAAGGACATGCTCAAGAAGTTCAACATGACCAATGCAATCCCAATGAAGACACCCATGCCTGTAAAGGGGAAACTTGTCTCATGTGATGGTGAGAAGGATGTGGATATAAAGGTATACCGTTCCATGATAGGATCCTTGCTCTACCTTTGTGCCTCTAGGCCGGATATCATGCTAAGTGTACGGATGTGTGCTCGTTTTCAATCTGCTCCTAAGGAGAGCCATTTGATGGCGGTCAAACGGATTCTAAGATACCTTGTTCTTACTCCTACTCTCGGGCTGTGGTATCCAAAGGGGTCAACCTTTGAACTCATTGGCTATTCGGATTCCGATTGGGCCGGTGATAAGGTTGACCGGAAGTCTACCTCTAGGGCATGCCAATTTATTGGCCGGTCATTGGTGAGTTGGTCATCCAAGAAACAAAACTCCACCGCTTTATTCACCGCCGAAGCCGAGTATATATCCGCGGCATCTTGTTGCACTCAGTTGTTATGGATGAAGCAAACCTTGAAAGACTATGGTATGTCTCTTGGTATGGTGCCTCTTCTATGTGACAACGAAAGTGCAATAAAGATCGCCAATAACCCGGTTCAACATTGTCGCACCAAACACATTGACATTCGCCATCACTTCCTATGTGACCATGTTGCCAATGGGGACATTGCTCTCACTCATGTGGGGACAACATACCAATTGGCAGATATTTTCACTAAGCCTTTGGATGAAGCCCGGTTTGTAAACTTGAGAGGAGAACTTGGTATTCTTGATCCTAAAAACTTAGATTGAATAACTTCTTGCACTATATTCTTGCATTTATCTAGCTATCTAGCTTAGAGGCACAACACATATGGGGATAGTCATCTTACCATATCTTGGTATGATGCATACCTATGTGTGCAACATAAATAGACTCAATGTCATTATATGGACCCAAGCATGTCTCTTCTAGGTCTCATGACATTTGCGCTTTCACATAGGGGGAGTAATCCCCCGCCCCTCATTAAGCCTCAATTGAAAATTGATTCGACTATACAAGGCTAAATGATCTTATTGCAAAAACTATTTCAAAATGATTTATGACTCTTGATATATTTCGAATCATGCCCATTGTTGCAATTTGCATCTTGTTTGGATTTTCTCTCCAATGGGTATGCCTAGAGAACCTTGTGTTTCCAACCCTATGTCTATGCTCACCTCATCATCATCTATCTATCTATATGTACATGTCATCATCTGAGCATTCACACACAGTTGCACAAAGAATAGGGGCAAAATGAGGCAAAATGTGTCAAAACTGGGGTGGCCGGTCTCTGGCCCGGTCGGATCGACCTCTGCGCCGGGCCACCCGGCGCCAGGCCCGGTCAACCGGGCGGCACGCTGGTCGTGCGGGTGGTTAAGGTGTCAGGAAGTTACCTCTTCGTGGTCTTCTTCCTCACTTCCCCCCTTCAACCACAAACTCCATGAGCGCCGCCCCCTCCATCTCCACCTCTCCCTAGGGCTTTCCCACCACTAGAATCCCCTCAAACTTCACCCCACCATAGATCGGGCACATTAGGTCATCTCCACCAAGGGATTTGGTCTCTTTCAAGCCACACTTGGAGATCTTGAGTATTTGGCCCTCAAGCCTTCTCTTATTGTTCTCTTTGTTCCTTTGACCAAGGAGGACCATGTCTTCGGGTAAATCCCCTCTTCCATTCCCTCTCCCTCTCTTTTTCTCACACATTGCATATTCTTGAGGAATAGTTGAGAAAAATCTAGGGTTAGGGTTAGGGTTTGTAAGTCCTCATGCCATTAGAGTGTCTCACAACACTATGCACATATTCCACTCTACTGCTATAGTATATGTTCAAGTTTATGAGTTTTTGCATGATTTTGTGGTTGAATTTCTGGGCAAATCTAACAAATCGACAGCACCCGGCCCCAGGCCCGGTCAACCGGCTGCTCAACCGGCCGGTCCGGCGCGTGGCCCGGTCGACCGGATGGTAGACCGGCCCATCCGGTCTCTCGTCCGGTTGGACCGGACCGTACGCCGGGTCGCCTAGTTCTTCACACAACTTCATCAAAACACTTGAATATACGCTATGCTCTTTGGCCTCCCTATTTCCTAATGACATGTACACTTACCCCACTTCTATCCTCGCTCTATTTGCTGATTCACAGGTGATTGGAGTGGTGATGACCGTGGCACTGCTGCCAAGAGGGGAAGGCCTACGAGGCCTCCAGGATGCCGTACTAGCGGTCGCGTGCCTTCTAGAGCACCTCCGCCTACTGGTCCAGGCATCTCAACTGGGGGAAGAACCAAGTCAATTGCCAAGAGAAAGAAAGACAAGCAAGCAACACAAGATGATGACCTTATTGAGAGAGTGCCAAATTACAATGTTGGCGCAGTACATGTTGGTGCCTGGAGAAGACTTCGTGAAGCGAACCCCTATCGATTCGAGGAACCCACTTACCCTCATGGAGATAGATTTTTCTGGACCATCACTCAGCAGAATTTGTGGGATGACTACTACAACTCTCCAGAGTGCATGAAGAATGGTCTTATTGTGATGCCCTAGGCCATCAACACGGATGTTCTTATGATGCATCAAGCCACCAAGTATCGCTTTGTGATTGATAACTTGAAAAGGATGGGGCTGTTTGATCTCATGTGCTTGACGCCTTCTGAAGGGTACTATTGTCCAATCCTTGTGAGGCAATTTCACTGCACTGTGTTCTTTCATGATGACCCAGCTCGCACTATGACTTGGATGACTGGACAAGAAAAATACAGTTGCAACTATCTTGATTTCCGTGAAGCCATGGGGTTTGCTGGTGGCCGTGCTCATGGTTTCAAGATATACTCTCAGCGCACATTCACTCATGGGGACATTTCCTTATGCTATCCTCTGGAGCCCACAGCTGGTCCTCCCACTATCTCTGGCATGTATTACTCCTACCTTGTACTTGCCAAGCTATTCCGTGAGACTCTCATCAACAAGTCTGGAGATTCAAGTGAATGTCGTGCATACCATCTGAACCTGATGTAATACTATCGTCCTGACAACCAGAAGACCATTGTTGGTTGTGATCTCATCTACTATGAACTGAGGCGCTCTGTTCGCGAAAGGATGACTCCAAATTATGCTCAGTACGTTCAGCTGCTCATCGATAAGGTTGTGCCAACACCTTACAATAAGAAAGATGAAAGGGTTAAGATGGAACCTTTCAAGATGCCTATACAAGGAGATAAACCGGAAATCCCAGCCATGATGCCTTCTGAGCGCCGGTCCAAGGAAAGGCATGACCCTGCTAGCTCCAGCTACTCTAGGCGCCCCCAGCGTGGTGCCTCAAGGTTCTTCTCCAGCTTGTGGAAGATGTGCAAAAATACCAATGATGTTGCACATCAAAGCCTTGCCTTGAACCAGGAAACTCGGAGGCGCCAAAATGACTTCATGGCTGCCAGAAACACTCATGTTCCTCCTCCTGGACCTGAGATGGAGCCTGTGCATGCACCTTCTTGGGAGATGCCTCCTATTACTGATGAGATGCTTCAGAACTTTGATCTCTCTGTGTATGCTCACGGTGGTCTTCCTCCTCGATATGCTCATGAACCTGAGACTTCTGGATATGGAAACAATGATGATGAAGACGAGGACCAGTACAATGAAGATGATGATGATGAAGAGGATGATGATGATGATGATGGTGATAGCAGCTCTCCAGTCGTGGGGACCGAGTTCTATTGATGGGAGCGCTAGCATCCCTCCTCTTTTCTTCGCCTTTTTGGTGTTCCGATGCCAAAGGCGGAGAAGAGAGTAGAGTCTAGGATCACGGGGTCCTTGGTTTTACAAGCCATGCTTTGACATTTTTATTTGCTTCTTATTTGGCTTGTGCTTATTTGCTTCCTTTTTCATTCCAAGAACCATTTGCTACTTTAAATAATTTGTGTATGGACATGTGCTTATATGCTTAATCTCTATGTTAGGATGATTATGTGTTATGCTTATATATCTTGATATTCACATATCCATACCATGCTTGTTTCCTAAAGATATTGGGGAGCTTCTCATATTCCACAAATGGTGCACTTTGCATTGAAACGCAAATTCTCCAAGTGCACACATTATGAGGGAGTTGTCTCAATATCTCATATGGAATCAAGGTTTAAAGCTTATCATAATATCTATATGTGACTCTAGCTCGGTTTGTCATCGTATACCAAAAAGGGGAGATTGTAAGGGTATTTTACCCTTATCCATTATTTTGGTAACTATGACACCGTGCTAGAGTATTTGGTCTAATACATGTCTACAAGATTATTCCCATGTATTAGCCAAAGAGGTATAATGGTGTATCAATGAAACAAGAAGGCAATGGGAGACCCCCCCACTTCGATGAAAAATCAACATGGGAGTTTCATCCTCGGCCGGTCAGTGGCACGGTCAGACCGGCCCCAGGACCGGCTCCGTCTGGTCACTCGCCCGGTTGGGCCGGGTGCTGGGCCGAGCGCCCCGGCGCCAACCGGCCCCCATGCTTGTGCTAGCCGGGCAATGTCCAGTAAGGTTGGAGAAGTCATCCGGTCGGGATCCGGTCGCAGCCCCGGTTTGGACCGGCCGATCCGGTCCCAGGCCCGGTCGGACCGGGTGGTGGACCGGGCGCCCCAGCGCCAACCGGCCCCCACGCCTGTGCCAGCCGGACGATGTCCAGTATGCCAAAGAAGACGCGCGGTTAGGATCCGGCCCCCACTCCGGTTTGGACCGGCTGGCCCGGTCCCTGTCCCGGTCCGACCGGGCCGTGCGCCGGACGGCCCGACCCCAGGTCCAGTTGACCGGGTGCCTCGAGGAAAATGCTGATGTGGCAAGTCAACAACGGCCATATTTCAAGTGACACTATATATACCCCTTCTTCTACCTCTGAAGGGGTAGGCACTACACTACAAGCTGTTCTTGAGCTCTCTCTCACATACTCCATTGTTAGAAACACCAAAAGCCTCAGATCTCCCTCCTCCTCCACCCAAACTCAAATCCCTCCGGGGAAACGATAGAGGAGGACACGATCTACTGTTCTACCAAGACAAATCTCATTCCCCTTGTATTCATCATGAATCTTGCTCTCTAGGGTTCCTTGGAAACCCTAGGTGGGCAAGACTGGTCCGGAAGCATCCGGGCTATGGATTTGCTCCTGACAAGATTATGAAGGTTTGGAGGCTACCTCAAAGTCTACCACAAGTGAGTGAGCTATTCCTTCGTGGGATAGGCTCCGGAGAATAGGGTGAGTCTTCGTGGCGTGGGGAATCCTTCGTGGGACCTCCACCCCTCCAAACGTGACGTATCTTCTTGCAAAGGAAGGGAACACGGGAATAAACCCTCGTCTCCGCGTGCTATCGGTTATCTCTAACCGAACTCCTTACTTGTGATATAACTGCCTGTGAGAGCCTTCGTGCTCGTGTTACTTGTATCCTCATATAGGTTCTCTCACCTAGTTTGCATTAGGCTCACCTTTATATTCCGCAAAACCTAATATTGCAAAGAAAGAATTAAAATCTGTAGAAACCTATTACACCCCCCCCCCTCTAGGTTTACCATCTCTGAACTTTCAGAGGAAAACATAGGGATAGTAACTTTTAGGTTGAATCTCCGACCTTATTCCGGGAATACAAAAGTGGACTCTAACCCATTATTTCAAGGCAGACGCTAACCATCAGCTGGTTGTAGCTACAACCGGTTTATCTTTTACATGCATGGATGGTTCCCAAGCCACTGGAAAAAAATCTTGAAACAGCTGTAAAAAATCCCAAACACAATTTTTTATGTGTATATAGCATTTTCAGAAAATAGAATATCATTTTGCAACATTAGTCCGTGAGCCTGCAAAACTTACAACATGTAGCAAAATCTTTTGTATCATTTCAATTATGCATATGAAGCAAAACAAAAAAAAGTGTGTGATAAACCCATTTGTTTGTAGCCAAATGTAAAACACATGCCACCGTCTGCAGCAAAAAATGCTTAATCGCTGAAGCAATTCTCTGTGGTCTAGCCTGAGACTCTAAACCGAGATTTCAACTTCTCCACTAATATATAGCCCAAAGTGAAAAAATAGTAGGGAATCATGCTTGCATCAGATCTATTCAAAACTAGTCATACCGAGCACAACGCAGGAAACGAACATTACATAAATGCACAAGTTTAAAGAGCAAAAAGCGTTACACCATAGTGAAGAGCGGTCATAACACATTGACGAAGTAGGATAGGACAAACGATAACAAAAGTGAATACTGGAAGCATGCCTTCTGAGACTAGTCACATCGATCCTCAAGTACAATACAACAGTGGTCAATCTTGGTGCATTGCGCTCTACATAGATCATATTGCCTTGAAGCTCAACAAGGTTCGACATAGTGATAGCATGCAAGAACACAAGATTGGCAGAGCATAAATTCATGGAAGTAGTATCTAAGTTTTATATCAATACCAATGGGATACCGGAAGGTAAGTATTATTGTTGGCGTTTCTATCACATCCAAGGTGTCACGGTGTCTTGAGTGAGTTGACTGCTAGTGTGAAGGTGGAGGTAGTGAGTAGAAAGTAATTGCTGGAAAGTGATTGATCAAACAAAAAGAGTAAATAAGAAACAAAGTAGCTAATTGTGTTTGGATTTTTCTTGCAGATGAGAGGTTAGGCGCGGAGAGGTTCGGTTCATAGTGATGTGCCAAATGAATAAATATAGGAATGAACTTGGGATGTAAAAGTAACTCTGCATACTTGGATACAAGTATACAAGCAACCCTTGAGTCATCTATTTCCTCCATGTCGGGATAAATTGACACTATTGTCCAATCAGTTTCCGTCATCAACGGTCAGCGTAATTATTAAGGGTGTGAAACCAGACAAATGCAATAAGGTTAATTGTTACTCGTTCTGCTTAAGTTTTGTGGACTTCTCGTTGATATCTCCATTGTCACTAGAAGGTCGATGAGTTGTTAGACAACAAGTGTTCTTCTATGTAGATATCTAGATCAAGTTGTCTCAGCCCTTAATTAGACAACAAGCATTATGCACATCATAGATGATCAATATCATGAACAACAATAACAACATCTTTCACAAATGAAAAATAATAATAAGAGGCATGTCACATCTCACCAATCCCCTAATCTCCCACGTACGGGATTTACTCGCACATAAGAGAAGAATTGCACAAAGAAATAATGATTATGTAAATAGAGTTCAACTCTATATTACCGTAGCAAGCTAAAAATAAGATTAATCCAAATCCAATCTCAAGAGCCTCAAAAATAGAATAGAGTTTACAACCCTTGTTCTTACAATCTCTATGTGTTGATGATGATTGTGGAGTGAAGGATCTTAAGGAGAAGGATCACGACAAAGATCGAAGGATAGTTTTTATTTTCTAGATATCTTCTTCTCTGTTCCTGGGCGGATTATGGTGGATGTGAATGTTTTTTGTTGTTCTTGCCTCAACGGACATAGTAATATAGAATGATAGCGAGGAGTCAACGAGGCACTTACAATATCTTACCAAGTTGATGTGATAAAAAATTCCTTAATTAATCATGCAACCTTAAACAAGATCATAGATATATTCGAATGGTTGCACCTAGTATCGAATCCTAGCCACATGTAACTTGTCATCAGTTAAACCCTTATTTCAAAACAAGTCTTAGGTTTTTGGCTAGGAAAGTGAAATTCAAATCTTAAGCCCCCTCTTCTTTCTTGAAGAGAGTTTAAAACAATTGCTCTCCAAGTTATATGTAATGAGATGGTGTGAGAGCAAATAAAACATTAGAATAACTTGGTTCGATGCCACATAACTAAATGTACGCTCTCCAACATACTTTATTTTCCTTGTTTTCCAAGAACTCATGCTTATTAATAATCAAGGTCATGCCAAAAGGGGTAAAGTTAAAAGCCATACTGAGTAGACTTAGAAGGAACACTCTTGACCAACCTGGGTTGTTTATTTGAGGCTGATGCATGTAAAATGCATATATAAACTTTGTCCTTTACCATATTAAATTCCCACATATTTGCAACGTATATGATGATAATACCATGTTTTACATTGATTTATGAGGATTTACCAATGATCCTTTATTTGGTTTATAGTTCTGCAGAAAAGGAATTCCCTGTTTCGCGTATTTTTCACTTTCGGAGGCCTATACGGAGTCAAATTAACCAGAGACTTTTTTAGCGTCATTTTTTCATCGGGAGAAGCACCCTGGAGCCTGGAAGCACACCTAGATGGGCCTGAGGCCCAAAAGACACCAGGTGGCGCGCCCAGACTTGTAGGGCACGCCACCCGAGGTCTTTCGGCCGTCGATCGTCCAATTCACTTGATTCTTTCGCCCACCGATGTATTTTGACCTAAAAATCACTATATATGGTCCCGAAGAGTTCTTGGAAGGAAAGCGATGCCGAAGATAGAAACTCAAAAACAGAGATTGTAGCTCCGCCTATGCATAACCAAACTGAAATTGAAAACCGAACCGAAAAAGACCTAACCGTAACCAAAATGTGGTTTTTTCAGTTATAGGTTAGCTAACCATATATGAAATGGTTAATTCGATTTAAAACCAAAATAATTCAGTTAAACCGAATGAAACCGAATTTCCTAAGGAGCGAACATATTTTTGTATGATGTCCGAGCCTAACTTCAGAGTACACTTCTATAAGGGATTGGAATTGCATTATATGCAAGGAAGAGTCTATAGCATCTTGGTTTGGAGGTGCAGTTTGCGCGATCTGGGCATGCGTCCATAGTTCAACAACCATCCTTGTCTTTAATTTTATTTTGTCCGTAAGTTTTTTGCATTTTTGTTTCTTTCTCTTGTAAAACATTCAGTTTCCATCATAAGAATAAAAAGTACAAAATATATGTCAATAAATTTATGTGTTAATCAAAAATTCGCATCAACTTTGGTTAGTTTGGTTATTACCGAAACCGAACCGATATTTTGTGGTTATTACCGAAACCGTACCGTATTTTTATACGAAACCTATTTACCAAAGTATTGAAACTGTATTTACATAAAATTCGTATTAACCGAACTGAATTAACCATATTAACCGAACGCGCAGCTGGAGCTGCAGCAGCGAATATTGGAGGGGGAAACTTCGTCGGGATCACGGCCAGATGGATCTCCACCTTCTACAACGTCTTCATCTTCATCACCATGATCAAGAGGGAGTAGTCTACCTATGAACTATGGATTTGTGGCAGTAACTTGATCTATTTCTCGCATGTTCTTCATAGTTCTTAGTGCCATATGAGCCGCCCTACATGATTATGGCCATATTTGTAATACATATGTGGTGGATCCTTATTCTATGATATTGTGCTATGATATCTGATCATATTATGTGCAAGATGTATTGATACATGCATATTATGTACCCCGTTGTTAAGTATTTGTTCTGATCCAACTTGTATGCAAGAGCGTGTGTGGCGTGATGTATGTATTAGATGGAGTAGAATGGTTTTAGTGATTGAATAGTGACAACAAATTCATGATCTATTATGGTTTTGACTTTTCTTTTGCTACCGCACTAGGGATACAGTGAATTCATGTGCTATGTTCGTCATGTGACAAAAGTGATGATCTTTTTTGTTGAAGGTAGCATATTTGATATTCAAACATCATGTCAAACTACTTATGGCTATGCTCTATTAATTCTTAATAAAACATTGCTTGGAGTTTTTCTTTTTTTTGGAGTATAAGAGAGATGTGTTGCATCATCTCTATGTTAGGATGTGATGCCCATATGAATGCGTATCTTTCACATGTTACTATTTTGGATCTTCATATCTCATTGATGAATTGCTATTGTCCACTACAACTTAAAAGAGAGAACAGTCAAGTGAACCCATGAACCCGGACCACTTTTTATCATAAGAAACACCTTTATATTGCTTTTATCTTATTTTCTATTTCCTGCAATATTTTAATCCAAAAATACAAAAATATCTACTTTTCTTATTTGCATTCAAAACACCAAAAACAATCAACCCCTTTTACTGTTTTTTACTTAGTTACTTAATTCTATCTAGTTTTACTTGTTTTACACAAAACCTTGTGCTTGACAACCACACAATGGAGTTGGGGACATAAGGCTTTTATTTTACTTTGCAGGATTGCTAGAAGAAGAGAGGGGGAGAAATCTATTTGCTCAGTTCCCGAGAGTTCGATATTAACCCTCGAGTCACCATTGTGGAGAAAATTGCTTCCTAGACTACACACTCTGCACTTGAAGTCCCAATGTTTTAAGATATTTTTCTACTGTTGTTGCTGGTGTTGTAAGCGCCATCAAGACATTTTCTAGCGCCGTTGTCTGGGAACTAACTGGAAGAGCTACATCATAGTGGTTGCTGCGTAAGAAGTATTTTCTGGTGTCATCGCCGTGAAGAAGCGTCCTAGAACTGCATCTCACCTAAGCTTGGGGAGGTTGCACCACTGTGAGCTTTCTTATCTCTTTTAGATTTTGAATCGTATTTTACTTGTCTTTTTTTTAGTCTTTACCTTTCTAGTTCTTTTTCATAAAACACAAAAACCCATAAAATGAAAAATGTAATATATGAAAAATACTCATTTTATTGTTACTAGTCAAGATAAAAAATGTCACGTTAAAAGAGGAGTATAAAAATGCTATGATATTTATGAAATATAGAGAATCATGTGAAGGGAAACGACTAAAAAGTTTCTTAAGACTGCTAAATAAAGCTGCTCTTGAGTTTCTTGCACATTATGGAAGGTCTTGTAATTTTTGTTGTGGTGAACATTTTGACTTCCAACGTAAATTCCATGAACAACATACAATTGCCTCCTATAATACTTATAATTATGTTCATGTGATGGAAGAAGTAGACAATTTGTGAACTTTATGGTAGCCTTTGAATTAAAGACTTTCCTTGATGAAATCCGTGAAGCAGCTGGTGAGACTCATGATTGTGATTTTGAAGTCTCTATTATCCTAAATCATTGCATATACGACTTTTCTAATAATATTTATGTTCTTGACTATAATGAAAAGAATCGTATAGCCCGAGAAAACACTAACTCTTTACATGAAGAAGAAAATGAAGAAGCTATAGTTCCATCTAAACTTGGAGAAGAGTGAGATCTTACATCTTCACCATCAATAAGTGATAATAACTCTAAAATTGAATATGCTCTAAATGATGGCCTATTTTTGCTTGATAATTCTCCATGCTTAGAAAATACTATGTTATGTGAGGATAAATAATGATAAACTTGTTGTTTGTGATAATGATCTCATTCATAAGAATTTCATGTTATTATTAAAATCTCGTATTCACACAATAGAGGAGAAATATGCTTATGTTGAGAAATACTTGTATGGTTTGCAATTATCTTATGCCTATGGAAAATCTTCTTGCAGCCATGATATCATAATTAAAAGTGGTACTAATAATTATTTTGAAAGAGGAATGCATTATTATGAATCCTTAATAAATTGAATGATCCTCTTTATATGCCATAATTCTCCAAGATTCGTGATTCAAATAGTTACACTATAAATTTTCATGCAAGTAAGTGCAATTATTATGAAAGAGGAGGATACAAGCACCATCTATATGCTAATGATAAAATGCATTTACCTACTGTAGATATGTTTTGGTATACTCTTATTTGTTGTGATTCATTCATATATAAAATACCAACGCATAAGAAGAAAGTTAGACTTCTTTATTACTTAATGCATAATTTATGTTGTGTACTAATGTGCTTTAAAGTGTTAAATATATTTATTGGTATGATCACACCATGGGACCCTGGTATTTTATTATCTTATATTAATTCTAAGAAGAAGGAGGTAGCATCATTCCGTACCACTTGACTCAAGTAAGTAAGCCTAGCTATATAGCTATAAAGAAAGTGCTTTACGGAAGGCAACCCGAGATGTTTTTATATTTGGTTTTTTAGCATGTTAGTTTTATTTTATTTTACTCTCTGGTTTTTAAATAAAGTATCAATTTTTTACCCATTTGGATGTTTAAAAGTTGCAAACATAATATGGAGTTGTTGTTTTCTGCGCTACACTTTTTAGTGCACGATTTTTATGATTTTTTTGGTAACTCCTAGAATCTTGCTAAATTCAGAGTAGTTGTAACTTTTCATACTCTATGGGTCTGTTCGGTTTTTAGATGGAGTGGAATGGAATGGAATGGTTCCGTTCCATTCCATTCCATCCCATCCCATTCCATTTCATCTAGTTGTTCGGTTGATTTCAGAAGATGTGGAATGGAACCGAATCTAATTAGTCTAAACACTCAATTAATTAGACCCTAATTTAATCTAATTAGTCTAAACACCCGATTAATTAGACCACAGGAGAGGAGCAAGGTCGCACGGCCTAAGAGGGCCCCGACCTTCGGCCCGCCCGCGCCCGGCGACCTCCGCGCCCCCGCCCGCGTCAGTGACCGTCGGAGCAGAGGCGACTTCGGAGGAGGGCGGCCCGCCGATGCGCGGGAGCTCGAGGGAGGAGCTCGTGGGAGGGGAGGCCGGGTGGCGCGACGAACTCCCGTCGTTGAGGGAGAAGTGGGGCGGCGTTGCGACCTCAAGGGGGCTGAGGGAGGGGCGGCCCGCCGGCGCGCAGGAGCTCGAGGGAGGAGCATCTGCTCCGCCACGCGCACCGCGGACTCCCTGGACCGCGCCAGGCGGTGGAGGATGGAGGAGGGGAGGAGGATGGGGTTGGGCCGGAAGAGAGGAGGCGGGGCCAGGGAAGGAGGCGAGGGTGGCGGCGGGCATGGCTGAGGGCGGCGGTGAGGAGGCCGCGCTGCAGCATCGCCGGGCCGGGGAAGCTTTGCGATTAGTTGGGGCGGGGGCGCGAGAGAGGGATTAGCGAGCCGTTCCACCTCGTCCGGTCGATTTGCCCGGACGGGTGCGTTCCGCCTCTGGGCCGAATATTCCCATTCGGGGAACGAGCTCATTCCATCCTATCTACCAACCGAACGCGAGAATGGCTCCCAGGAATGGAACCGTTCCATTCTGTTCCATCTAATTCCACAACCGAACAGACCCTATATGCACGTAAATTGACTAAAATTCCTGACGTGTCTAAGTCGTGCTAGAAATTCAGTTTTCCTGCATTAAAAATATGGACACATTCTGCCTTTCAATGTTAGATCCATTCTTTTGAGTATCAAAATGATTTTTGCTTGGAACTTTTGATATGCTAGAATGAGTAGAACATTATTTTCTCTCTCTTTCATGAATATATAATTTTATTTATGATTAAAACAGAAGCAATCATGATTTCTTTGTACCTCTAATGTCACCCCATACACTACAAGAAAAGTTGCCATGGACGACGAAGTTGAAGTCGCGCCGTGGTTGTTGGTGTACCA
>NC_061514.1:277403701-277415961 GCF_022539505.1 Lolium rigidum | reverse complement strand
TCTCATGGATAATTGTCAACATAGAGTAATATAACAAGTACAATATGCAAGTATGTAGGAATCAATGCACAGTTCACACAAGTGTTTGCTTCTTGAGGTGGAGAGAGATAGGTGAACTGACTCAACATAAAAGTAAAGAGAATGGTCCTTCAAAGAGGAAAGCATCGATTGCTATATTTGTGCTAGAGCTTTTATTTTGAAAACATGAAACAATTTTGTCAACGGTAGTAATAAAGCATATGAGTTATGAAAGTTATATCTTACAAGTTGCAAGTTTCATGCATAGTATACTAATAGTGCCCGCACCTTGTCCTAATTAGCTTGGACTACCTGGATCTTTGCAATGCACATGTTTTAACCAAGTGTCACAATGGGGTACCTCCATGCCGCCTGTACAAAGGTCTAAGGAGAAAGCTCGCATTTTGGATTTCTCAGCTTATGATTATTCTCAACTTAGACATCCATACCGGGACAACATGGACAACAGATAATGGACTCCTCTTTAATGCATAAGCATGTGGCAACAATTATTATTCTCATATGAGATTGAGGATATGTGTCCAAAACTGAAACTTCCACCATGATTCATGGCTTTAGTTAGCGGCCCAATGTTCTTCTCTAACAATATGCATGCTCCAACCATAAAGGTGGTAGATCTCTCTTACTTCAGACAAGACGGACATGCATAGCAACTCATATGATATTCAACAAAGAATAGTTGATGGCGTCCCCAGAAGCATGGTTATCGCACAACAAACAACTTAATAAGAGATAAAGTGCATAAGTACATATTCAATACCACAATAGTTTTTAAACTATTTGTCCCATGAGCTATATATTGCAAAGGTGAATGATGGAATTTTAAAGGTAGCACTCAAGCAATTTACTTTGGAATGGCGGATAAATACCATGTAGTAGGTAGGTATGGTGGACACAAATGGCATAGTGGTTGGCTCAAGTATTTTGGATGCATGAGAAGTATTCCCTCTCGATACAAGGTTTAGGCTAGCAAGGTTATTTGAAACAAACACAAGGATGAACCGATGCAGCAAAACTCACATAAAAGACATATTGTAAACATTATAAGACTCTACACCGTCTTCCTTGTTGTTCAAAACTCAATACTAGGAATTATCTAGACTTTAGAGAGACCAATTATGCAAACCAAATTTTAGCAAACTCTATGTATTTCTTCATTAATAGGTGCAAAGTATATGATGCAAGAGCTTAAACATGAGCACAACAATTGCCAAGTATCAAATTATTCAAGACATTCTACCAATTACTACATGTAGCATTTTCCAATTCCAACCATATAACAATTTAACGAAGCAGTTTCAACCTTCGCCATGAAAATTAAAGGCTAAGAACACATGTGTTCATACGAACCAGCGGAGCGTGTATCTCTCCCACACAAGCATTTATTCAAACAAAAACAGAAACAAGAAACACACAGACGCTCCAAGTAAAGTACATAAGATGTGGCCGAATAAAAATATAGTTTCAAGAGAAGGAACCTGATAATTTGTCGATGAAGAAGGGGATGCCTTGGGCATCCCCAAGCTTAGACGCTTGAGTCTTCTTAGAATATGCAGGGTGAACCACCGGGGCATCCCCAAGCTTAGAGCTTTCACTCTCCTTGATCATATTGCATCATACTCCTCTCTTGATCCTTGAAAACTTCCTCCACACCAAACTCGAAACAACTCATTAGAGGGTTAGTGCACAATAAAAATTCACATGTTCAGAGGTGACACAATCATTCTTAACACTTCTCGGACATTGCATAAAGCTACTCGGACATTAATGGATCAAAGGAATTCATCCAACATAGCAAAAGAGGCAATGCGAAATAAAAAGGCAGAATCTGTCAAAACAGAACAGATCCGTAAAGATGGATTTTATTAGGGCACCAGACTTGCTCAAATGAAAATGCCCAAATTGAATGAAAGTTGCGTACATATCTGAGGATCATGCACGTAAATTGGCTTAATTTTATGAGCTACCTACAGGGAGGTAGACCCAGATTCGTGACAGCAAATAAATCTGGAACTGCGCAGTAATCCAAATCTAGTATCAACCTTTCTATCAACGACTTTACTTGGCACAACAAAACATAAAACTAAGATAAGGAGAGGTTGCTACAGTAGTAAACAACTTCCAAGACACAAATATAAAACAAAGTACTGTAGAAAAATAACACATGGATTATCTCCCAAGAAGTTCTTTCTTTATAGCCGTTAAGATGGGCTCACAGCTTTAATGATGCACTCGCAAGAAATAGTAGTTGAAGCAAAAGAGAGCATCAAAAGGCAAATTCAAAACACATTTAAGTCTAACATGCTTCCTATGCATAGGAATCTTATAAATAAACAAGTTCATGAAGAGCAAAGTAACAAGCATAGGAAGATAAAACAAGTGTAGCTTCAAAAATTTCAGCACATAGAGAGGCATTTTAGTAACATGAAAATTTCTACAACCATATTTTCCTCTCTCATAATAACTTTCAGTAGCATCATGAGCAAACTCAACAATATAACTATCACATAAAGCATTCTTATCATGAGTCTCATGCATAAAATTATTACTCTCCACATAGGCATAATCAATTTTATTAGTTGTAGTGGGAGCAAATTCAACAAAGTAGCTATCATTATTATTCTCATCATAAAATATAGGAGGCATAGTATAATCACAACAAAATTTACTCTCCATAGTAGGTGGCACCAAAAGACCACTATCATTATAATCATCATAAATAGGAGGCAAAGTATCATCAAAGAAAATTTTCTCCTCAATGCTTGGGGGACTAAAAAGATCATGAAAACCGACTTCCCCAAGCTTAGAACTTTCTACATTATTATCAACAATGGTGTTCAAAGCGTTCATACTAATATTACTACCAGCATGCAAATAAGATTCCATAGGCTTTTTAATTTTCGCATCAAACAATCCATGTTTTAAATCAAGAAATAGAATAAGAAGCTCACTGTTGTCCATTATGCCAAACTAGTGTAAACAAGAAACAAAAAGATGCAATTGCAGGATCTAAAGGAAATAGCTTCGAGCACAAACACAATGGCGCCGTAAGAATCATGTTACGGAACCGGAGTATGAGTGCCTTTTTACCTTTCCTCCCCGCAACGGCGCCAGAAAAGTGCTTGATGCCTACGGGAGCTTCTATTCTTGTAGACAGTGTTGGGCCTCCAAGACCAGAGGTTTGTAGAACAACAGCAAGTTTCCCTTAAGTGGATCACCCAAGGTTTATCAAACTCAGGGAGGAAGAGGTCAAAGTTATCCCTCTCATGCAACCTTGCAACCACAAAGCAAGAAGTCTCTTGTGTCCCCAACACACCTAATAGGTGCACTAGTTCGGCGAAGAGATAGTGAAATACAGGTGGTATGAATAAGTATGAGCAGTGGCAATGGCACCAGAAAAGTGCTTTGCCCAGGACGATAGAACAAACGAGTAGTAACGCAAGCAATAGTAACGCTAAAGAAAACAAGTAAACAAGCAGCATGATAGCGATATTTAGGAACAAGGCCTAGGGATTAGACTTTCACTAGTGGACACTCTCAACATTGATCACATAACGGAATAGATAAATGCATACTCTACACTCTTGTTGGATGATGAACACATTGCGTAGGATTACACGAACCCTCAATGCCGGAGTTAACAAGCTCCACAATTCAATGTTCATATTTAAATAACCTTAGAGTGCATGAAAGATCAATAAGACTAAACCAAGTACTAACATAGTATGCACACTGTCACCTTCACACTATGTAGGAGGAATAGATCACATTAATACCAACATAGCAATAGTTAACTTCATAATCTACAAGAGATCATAATCATAGCATACACCAAGTACTAACACGGATGCACACACTGTCACCATTACACCGTGTAGGAGGAATAAAACTACTTTAATAACATTGCTAGAGTAGCACATAGATAAGTTGTGATACAAACACATTGCAATCATAAAGAGATATAAATAAGCACTTCACTATGCCATTCATAACGAGTGAATAAGTATTCCGTGAAATATAGCCTAAGAGACCCACACGGTGCACACACTCGTCACCTTTACACACGTGGGACAAGGAGTCTCCTGGAGATCACATAAGTAAAATTCACTTGACTAGCATAATGACATCTAGATTACAAGCATCATCATATGAATCTCAATCATGTAAGGCAGCTCATGAGATTATTGTATTGAAGTACATAGGAGAGAGATGAACCACATAGCTACCGGTACAGCCCCGAGCCTCGATGGAGAACTACTCCCTCCTCATGGGAGCAGCGAGCGGTGATGAAGATGGCGGTGGAGATGGCAGCGGTGTCGATGGAGAAGCCTTCCGGGGGCACTTCCCCGTTCCGGCGGCGTGCCGGAATAGAGACTCCTGTCCCCCAGATCTTGGCTTCGCGATGGCGGCGGCTCTGGAAGGTTTCTGTGGGTTTCGTCATTTGTCATAGGGTTTTCGCGACGGAGGCTTTAAATAGGCGGAAGGGCAGCCTCGGAGGGGCTCGGGGCCACCACACCATAGGGCGGCGCGGCCCCTCTCGGCCGCGCCGGGGGTGTGGTGTGGGGCCCCCGGTGGCTTCCCTCGCGGCTCTCGGGTGTTCCGGATGGTTCCGGGAAAAATAGGAACCCGGGTCTTGATTTCGTCCGATTCCGAGAATATTTCGTTACTAGGATTTCTGAAACCAAAAACAGCGAGAAAACGAGAAGCGGCACTTCGGCATCTTGTTAATAGGTTAGTTCCAGAAAATGCACGAATATGACATAAAGTGTGCATAAAACATGTAGGTATCATCAATAATATGGCATAGAACATAAGAAATTATCGATACGTCGGAGACGTATCAAATACCCCGATGGTGCAATGTTGAAAGACGTCCCCGATAAGCGTGGTTATGGTCTAGCTCATTATTCATAATCAGTTAAACCCAAAACATGCATATCGGTATTTTCCTTCCAAACCTTACTTTCTTATGAGCTTTAAATTACACAAAAAAGATATTTTAAAAAGGTTGGAGGCATAACCCACGCATTATACTTGGAATAGCAAGTGCCATATAAGTAGGTATGATAGACATTGGATTTGAGTTGATCTTGGAAACAAGTCTATGCTTCTGTAAGAATTCAATTTTTTGGCTAGCAAGAGGTCTAAAAGCATGCAATGGTATTCCTAGAGCTATTCATTCATCATTAAATAGTGATACTTAAAATTAAACATCTATGTATACTAATAAGAAGTAGCACTGAATAAGGCACGTAGCAAATCATGACTCAATAGAGCATGTGAAACTACAAATATCATACACAAAATAAATTTCAGCTTTACGCATTCCCCCTTTTCTTTTATAATCATGTAACTTAATTTTATTTAACCATTTATAGATAAGAATTTTAGTCCATTAGCTCATCCATATGAATTAGTACAATCAATATGACTGTACTTTTAGTTCAAAAACAAAACTAGACACAAATAAAACAAGAACGCTTTAAATTTTTGTAAAAATTCTATGTTGCTCAAAAAATAGAGTTTGGAGGTGCTCAAACCAGGAGTTTTAGAATGAGTCAAGTGGGGTTTCATGGGCATACCCAATCTTATTATATTCACCATACTTTAATTGATCTTAGTGTGATATTCCTCCATTCCGTGAAAAAACTTCAACACAGATTTTTCCTCCAATTATTTTCTATCACTACAAGAAAAGTTCTGATAGACAACGTCTCAAAATCGTCCGCTAAGGGGTATTTTTCGTCGCCTATGGGCCTAACCCGACGATATGGGTTCCGTTGTCGAAACTGCGTCAGGCAAAGTCCTACGACGATTTTTTCGGTCCGTCGCGCTTGGGCGCCCTTCCGCCACGGAAAATCGGACCGTTGCAGAAGTGTTTCCGAGTGCCCGTTGACTGCTGACGTCATGCAACCGACACGTGGCGTACGCCGTTAGCGCGGCGCTAACGGCGTTAACCGCTGAAACCCCGTGGTAGATGGTAGGCCCACACGAGGCTCGCCACGTCTTAAGCGGGCCGGCCCATTAAGTGTGCGGGCCGGGCCAGCCGACTTAGTTTGACAGGTCAACTATATAGCCAGGCTGGTCCATTAGTTACGTGGGCCGGGCCTAACCTCTAAGGTTGATCTGGTCAAAAGATTAATGGGCCGGCCCACTAAGCATGTGGGCCGGGCCGAATGCACTCGTTTGACCGGTCAACAGGCAAAAGGGCCGGCCCACAAAACATGTGGGACCCACTTTCATGTTATCGGGCCGGCCCATTTACCATGTGGGGTCCACCTTAAAGCAAGTGGGCCGGCCCAAGAAGTTATTGGGCCGGCCCAATTAGCATGTGGGTCCCACTTTCCCGCTATCGGGCCGGCCCATTTAGTACGTGGGGTCCACATTAGATCAAATGGGCCGGCCCACCAATCCATGGGCGGGCCAAAAGCACAGGTGGGTCCCACTTTCCTGTTAATGGGCCAGCCCATTTAGTATGTGGGGTCCACCATACAGCAAGTGGGCCGGCCCAACAAGATAGTGGGCCGGGCCAAAAACATAGGTGGGTCCCACTTTCCAGTTAAAGGGCCGCCCCATTTAGTATGTGGGGTCCACCATATAGCAAGTGGGCCGGCTGATGTCTACGGGTGCTTCTATTCTTGTAGACAGTGTTGGGCCTCCAAGAGCAGAGGTTTGTAGAAAAGCAGCAAGTTTCCCTTAAGTGGATCACCCAAGGCTTATCGAACTCAGGGAGAAAGAGGTCAAAGATATCCCTCTCATGCAACCCTGCAACCACAAAGCAAGAAGTCTCTTGTGTCCCCAACACACCTAATAGGTGCACTAGTTCGACAAAGAGATAGTGAAATACAGGTGGTATGAATATATATGAGCAGTAGTAACGGCCAGTAGAGTAACGCAATGAAACAAGAAACAAGCAGCGATAGCGATATTTAGGAACAAGGCCTAGGGATTAGACTTTCACTAGTGGACACTCTCAACTTTGATCACATAACGGAATAGATAAATGCATACTCTACACTCTCTTGTTGGATGATGAACACCACTAATTGCGTAGGATTACACGAACCCTCAATGCCTGAGAGTTAACAAGCTCCACAATATTCAATGTTCATATTTAAATAACCTTAGAGTGCATGACGAGATCAACACAACTAAACCAAGTACTAACATAGCATGCACACTCGTCACCTTCACACTATGTAGGAGGAATAGATCACATCAATACCATCATAGCAATAGTTAACTTCATAATCTACAAGAGATCATAATCATAGCCTACGCCAAGTACTAACACGGATGCACACACTCGTCACCATTACACCGTGCGGGAGGAATAAACTACTTTAATAACATCACTAGAGTAGCACATGGATAAATTGTGATACAAAACACATTGCAATCATAAAGGGATATAAATAAGCACTTCACTATGCCATTCATAACGGTGAATAAGTATTCCGTGAAATATAGCCTAAGAGACCCACACGAGTGCACACACTCGTCACCTTTACACACGTGGGACAAGGAGTCTCCTGAGATCACATAAGTAAAACCCACTTGACTAGCATAATGACATCTAGATTACAAGCATCATCATATGAATCTCAATCATGTAAGTCAGCTCATGAGATTATTGTATTGAAGCACATAGGAGAGAGATTAACCACATAGCTACCGGTACAGCCCCAGAGCCTCGATGGAGAACTACTCCCTCCTCATGGGAGACAACAGCG
This sequence comes from Lolium rigidum, assembly GCF_022539505.1. Taxonomy (NCBI): domain Eukaryota; kingdom Viridiplantae; phylum Streptophyta; class Magnoliopsida; order Poales; family Poaceae; genus Lolium; species Lolium rigidum. The sequence continues at coordinate 277,408,189 of NC_061514.1, read as the reverse complement.
TTGATGGAGATGGCGGTGGTGTCGATGGAGGAGCCTTCCGAGGGCACTTCCCCGTCCCGGCGGCGTGCCGGAACAGAGACTCCTATCCCCCAGATCTTGGCTTCGCGATGGCGGCGGCTCTGGAAGGTTTCTCGTACCGTGGCTTTAGGTCAGGGACCTTTATATAGGCGAAGAGGCGGCATCAGAAGGTCAACGAGGCGGTGACACGCTAGGGGGCGCGCCCCCCCCTAGGCCGCGCCGGGCTATCGTCTGGGGGCCCAGTGGCCCCCCTCTGGCGACTCTCGGGTGTTCTGGAAGCTTCGTGGAAAAATAGGATGCTGGGCCTTGATTTCGTCCGATTCCGAGAATATTTCCTTACTAGGATTTCGGAACAAAAACAGCAGAAAACGAGAACTGGCCCTTCGGCATCTCGTCAATAGGTTAGTTCCGGAAAACGCATAAATATGACATAAAGTATGCATAAAACACGTAGATATCATCAATAATGTGGCATGGAACATAAGAAATTATCGATACGTCGGAGACGTATCAGCATCCCCAAGCTTAGTTCCTGCTCGTCCCGAGCAGGTAAACGATAACAAAGATAATTTCGGAGTGACATGCCATCATAACCTTGATCATACTATTGTAAGCATATGTAATGAATGCAGCGATCAAAACAATGGTAATGACATGAGTAAACAACTCGAATCATAAAGCAAAGACTTTTCATGAATAGTACTTAAATACAAGCATCAATAAGTCTTGCATAAGAGTTAACTCATAAAGCAATAAATCAAAGTAAAGGTATTGAAGCAACACAAAGGAAGATTAAGTTTCAGATGGTTGCTTTCAACTTGTAACATGTATATCTCATGGATAATTGTCAACATAGAGTAATATAACAAGTGCAATATGCAAGTATGTAGGAATCAATGCACAGTTCACACAAGTGTTTGCTTCTTGAGGTGGAGAGAAATAGGTGAACCGACTCAACATAAAAGTAAAAAAGAATGGTCCTTCAAAGAGGAAAGCATCGATTGCTATATTTGTGCTAGAGCTTTTAATTTGAAAACATGAAACAATTTTGTCAACGGTAGTAATAAAGCATATGAGTTATGTAAATTATATCTTACAAGTTGCAAGCCTCATGCATAGTATACTAATAGTGCCCGCACCTTGTCCTAATTAGCTTGGACTACCGGATCATCGCAATACACATGTTTTAACCAAGTGTCACAATGGGGTACCTCCATGCCGCCTGTACAAAGGTCTAAGGAGAAAGCTCGCATTTTGGATTTCTCGCTTTTGATTATTCTCAACTTAGACATCCATACAGGGACAACATGGACAACGATAATGGACTCCTCTTTAATGCATAAGCATGTAGCAACAATTAGTGTTCTCATATGAGATTGAGGATATATGTCCAAAACTCGAAACTTCCACCATGATTCATGGCTTTAGTTAGCGGCCCAATGTTCTTCTCTAACAATATGCATGCTCTAACCAATAAAGTGGTAGATCTCTCTTACTTCGAGACAAGACGGACATGCATAGCAACTCACATGATATTCAACAAAGAGTAGTTGATGGCGTCCCCAGGAACATGGTTATCGCACAACAAGCAACTTAATAAGAGATAAATTGCATAAGTACATATTCAATACCACAATAGTTTTTAAGCTATTTGTCCCATGAGCTATATATTGTAAAGGTAGAGAATGGAAATTTTAAAGGTAACACTCAAGCAATTTACTTTGGAATGGCGGAGAAATACCATGTAGTAGGTAGGTATGGTGGACACAAATGGCATAGTGGTTGGCTCAAGGATTTTGGATGCATGAGAAGTATTCCCTCTCGATACAAGGCTAGGCTAGCAAGGTTATTTGAAACAAACACAAGGATGAACCGGTGCAGCAAAACTCACATAAAAGACATATTGTAAACATTATAAGACTCTACACCGTCTTCCTTGTTGTTCAAAACTCAATACTAGAAATTATCTAGACCTTAGAGAGACCAATTATGCAAACCAAATTTTAGCAAGCTCTATGTATTTCTTCATTAATAGGTGCAAAGTATATGATGCAAGAGCTTAAACATGAGCACAAAAATTGCCAAGTATCACATTATCCAAGACATTTTAGCAATTACTACATGTATCATTTTCCGATTCCACCCATATAACAATTAATGAAGCAGTTTCAACCTTCGCCATGAACATTAAAAGCTAAGAACACATGTGTTCATATGAACCAGCGGAGCGTGTCTCTCTCCCACACAAGCATTTATTCAAACAAAAACAAAAACAAAAACAAACAGACGCTCCAAGTAAAGTACATAAGATGTGACCGAATAAAAATGTAGTTTCAAGAGAAGGAACCTGATAATGTTGTCGATGAAGAAGGGGATGCCTTGGGCATCCCCAAGCTTAGACGCTTGAGTCTTCTTAAAATATGCAGGGGTGAACCACCGGGGCATCCCCAAGCTTAGAGCTTTCACTCTTCTTGATCATAGTATATCATCCTCCTCTCTTGACCCTTGAAAACTTCCTCCACACCAAACTCGAAACAACTCATTAGAGGGTTAGTGCACAATAAAAATTAACATGTTCAGAGGTGACACAATCATTATTAACACTTCTGGACATTGCATAAAGCTACTTGGACATTAATGGAACAAAGAAATTCATCCACCATAGCAAAAGAGGCAATGCGAAATAAAAGGCAGAATCTGTCAAAACAGAATAGTCCGTAAAGATGGATTTTATCGAGGCACCAGACTTTCTCAAATGAAAATGCTCAAATTGAATGAAAGTTGCGTACATATCTGAGGATCACGCACGTAAATTTGCATATTTTTCTGAGCTACCTACAGAGAGGCAGGTCGAAATTCGTGACAGCAAAGAAATCTGTTTCTGCGCAGTAATCCAAATCTAGTATGAACCTTACTATCAAAGACTTTACTTGGCACAACAAAGCACAAAACTAAGATAAGGAGAGGTTGCTACAGTAGTAACAACTTCCAAAACACAAATACAAAATAAAAGTACTGTAGTAAAATAAACACATGGGTTATCTCCCAAGAAGTTCTTTCTTTATAGCCATTAAGATGGGCTCAGCAGTTTTAATGATGCACTTGCAAGAAATAGTAGTTGAAGCAAAAGAGAGCATCAAGAGGCAAATTCAAAACAAATTTAAGTCTAACATGCTTCCTATGCATAGGAATCTTGTAAATAAATAAATTCATGAAGCATAATGCAACAAGCATAGAAAGATAAAACAAGTGCAGCTTCAAGATTTTCAGCAAAAAGAGAGGTGTTTTAGTAACATGAAAATTTCTACAACCATATTTTCCTCTCTCATAATAATTTCCAGTGGCATCATGAACAAATTCAACAATGTAACTATCACATAAAGCATTCTTATTCACATGCATAAAATAATTGCTACTCCCAACATAAGCATAGTCAATTTTATTAGTTGTAGTGGGAGCAAATTCAACAAAGTAGCTATCATTATTATTCTCATCATCAAATATAGGAGGCATATTGTAATCATAATCAAATTTATCCTCCATAATAGGTGGTACTAAAAGACCAATATCATTATAATCATCATAAATAGGAGGCAAAGTATCGTCAAAGTAAATTTTCTCCTCAATGCTTGGGGGACTAAAAATATCATGCTCATCAACGCCAGCTTCCCCAAGCTTAGAACTTTCTATATCATTAGCAACAATGGTATTCAAAGTGTTCATACTAATATGTTCCATGGGTTTTTTAATTTTCGCATCAAACCATCCATGTCTTAAATCAGGAAATAGAATAAGAAGCTCATTGTTGTCCATTATGCCTAACTAGTGTAAACAAGAAACAAAAAGATGCAATTGCAGGATCTAACGGAAATAGCTTCGAGCACACACACAATGGCGCCGTAAAAGTACTTTACCCGGGACCGGAGTATGAGAGCCTTTTACCTTTCCTCCCGGCAACGGCGCCGTAGAAAATAGCTTGATGTCTACGGGTGCTTCTATTCTTGTAGACGAGTGTTGGGCCTCCAAGAGCGAGAGGTTTGTAGAAAAGCAGCAAGTTTCCCTTAAGTGGATCACCCAAGGTTTATCGAACTCGGGGAGGAAGAGGTCAAAGATATCCCTCTCATGCAACCACTGCAACCACAAAGCAAGAAGTCTCTTGTGTCCCCAACACACCTAATAGGTGCACTAGTTCGGCGAAGAGATAGTGAAATACAGGTGGTATGAATATATATGAGCAGTAGTAACGCAGCAGATAGGCTAACGCAGATAAAACGAGTAAACAAGCAGCCGATAGCGATATTTAGGAACAAGGCCTAGGGATTAGACTTTCACTAGTGGACACTCTCAACTTTGATCACATAACAGAATAGATAAATGCATACTCTACACTCTCTTGTTGGATGATGAACACCACTAATTGCGTAGGATTACACGAACCCTCAATGCCGGAGTTAACAAGCTCCACAATAT
>NC_061514.1:277308650-277403601 GCF_022539505.1 Lolium rigidum | reverse complement strand
TGTTGACGTCGAAGCCCCACGGCGGGCGAGAGACGGTCAACACGGTAGAGCCGGGAACAACTAGGGCTGCGGCTGGCCCCGGTCCCTCGGAGCGACGGCCCGCAAAGCCTCCTGGTCGCACGCGCCGATGTTTATCACAGGGCGTGCCACCGACCTATACCTGGTCGGGAAGGTGTGGATGATGCCTCGCTTAGTTTCTCGCAGGGCACACACGTAAACGTTAAATACGAGCCTCGATCGGCTCTCGGGTTATCCTGTGAATCGGCTCAAAGAGCCGATCCACCCATGATTCGGACGAGGTGTCCGAATATATGGTGGTCCTGCTTGATCAAGGTAAAGCTAATGAGATCTACGACGATTTAGGGTTTTCACCGCATAATCGGATCGTCCTACTCACGATTGGGCCTCGCGGCTCACGCACGGTGATCGTAAGCCGATCCTAAACAAGGCCTAAAAACCAACACGAGGTTGATCCTCGGAACATCCTGCTCTAGGGCTAACGAACGACACCCTACGTGCCGCTGGATCCTCCACCCTTTGTAAGGCCTAACTATTGCGGATATTAAACTAATCCTTGTAGAACAAGGAGCAATCGTAACGGATCAGATCTACTAAACTATGATCAAGCGGGGTGCCGCCCCTACACCCAAGATAGGTGTAAGGGCGGCTAGACATGCAAGGGTTGCACTACGATAGCATGTAATATGAAGAACAATGCTAACCCTAACATGCCTAAGATAACTACGTTGCTCGCCATCAAAAAGGCTTCGATACGAGCAACGCATGAACAACGTGGGCAGGCTTGTCTTGCCTAGATCGCAAGATGCGATCTAGGCGATATGATGCTTACCGGTAGAAACCCTCGAGACGAAGGAGTTGGCGATGCGTCGAGATTTGTTTGTGGTTGAACGTTGGTTGTTGTTTATTCCATAAACCCTAGATACATATTTATAGTCCGAGCGGACTTTCTAATGTGGGCGTGCACCAAACCGTGCACGAGTAAGATTCTAACTTCTAAACTAAGATGCGATCTAATATGTTACGGATACACGGGCAAACAAGCCCAACTTGGTATAACAGGCCGATTCACGTATTCTCCTCTATATATATATTCTTCAAGTCCATCTTGATCGCGGCCCACCTCGACTCGGTCAAATTCTGGTGATAACACATGCCCCCTGGTTTTGGAAATGACATTTCCAAAATCATTATGCTCTTCTTTCGTCGGGTCATGTCGTGGCGGAACTGTTGCGAGTATCCGTCATCATGATGCCCTGCCTTCTCAACTTCTCCGCGTGACACTGGCAGTTTTTTTAGGCACCACTTCCTCGGAAGCTAGCTGTGGCATTGAACTTCCACTATATCCCCTTTTATTTAACCGCTCCGCACAGTTATATTCCTGCATCTTCTTTGCATTAGCACTCCAAAAGCCCTCCTGTGCCACCATGTCCTCTTCCTCCTCTGCTTCATCGGATCTTTCCGCCCAGTCCTCTTCGTCTCGCGAGCCGACGCCGGAGCCGAACCCGGCGGAGGTCCACGCAGCGAACACCCGTCGCGCCATTGCGGCCGGGGAGGAGTCTAGCCATGACTTCTTCCTTTGGTCAGAGGACGACAAGTCCTTGACCGACGGGGAAAGCGACCTCCGCTTCCTCGCCGATGGGACAGCGGAGGAGGAGAGCGACGACGATCGCTTCTCCTGCGACTTCTCCTCTCCCGAGGAGGAGGATGAGGAAGAAGAGGAGGAGGAGGAGGACGACACCTCCTCCGACGAGCCCCCGGCCAAGCGGTTCTGCCCTTGGCCGGGAAACCTCAGCGACTTCGACAGTGATGATGACGACGCTGACGAAGAAGACGAGGACAACGAAGGCCCGGTCGGCGGCCATTGGAGCGACGACGAGCTTGCCGGGAGTAGCGCCGACCGGCGGTGACGACGGCGACGGCGAGGGCAGCGACGGCCCGTAGATAGGACATCTAGCATAGGACCGGTAGCAGTAGGTGGGGCCATGTATCCCCTAATGCTTCCTTTTGGGAGAAATCAGCTCCTTATGTAAGAAATCAATCAATGAAGAACTTTCCCCAATTCGATTTTGCCGATTTCCTTTAGGACAATTTAGCCGATTGTCCTTCGTACTGATCCTGCCGATTCGCCCCCTTTGCCAATGCGTAACGAGTCGATAGCAACGCATCGGTCCTTCGACATTTACCCTTCCATTCTTCAACTGATGATTCTCTTTCCGGTAGATACTGCGGGACTTCCAAGAGAGCCCTTAAATTTCTCCCACCAGTTTCATCGATCCTTCTTAGCGAGCGCCCATCATTTTGTGAAGAAGGTTGCAACGGAGATCAGCCGATGGTACCCCAATCGGTTCCTCAATAGAGCATCTACCAGGCCTGTTGCCCCCCGAGTTTCAGCCAAGGCAAAACGGAGACGAGGATACGCAAATTAGCTGTATGGACTCGGGCTTAATCATGTCCGAGGGAGCTTCTTATGCGAGCCAGCCGATTTGAACATAAATCGGCTTCTCAAAGCGAGAGCCTTCAAGGTGAGCTGCCCCCCGAGCTTCTTCAGTTCTTGCCGGCCAGCTCGGCTCCTTTCCTTTGGTGGATCTGATGCAATCCATCCTTGACCTGATCTGCACGTCCAGGCTGCTCTTGGTCTTGTCCTTGAAGAGAGGATCCGAGCTCTTAAGCTACTCCATTAAGGAGTTCTTTCATTAAAACCCTCTTCGTGCTCCATTGACCCTCTGATCGTATCAGTTATTCCTCTCGAGTCGATGGCCATGCATCGGCTTTACATCCTTAAGTCGATGTCTGCTGCATCGGCTGTGCTCGAAAATTTTCGAATTTTCAGAATTTTTTTACGGCCGACTCGTGCATCGGCCCCCATACTCCAATACTCATTACCAAAGAATGAGACACTTCATTGCACCTCTTCGTGTTTTATCTACCAGGTGCCCCCGGAGCCGATTACGTCAAGAGAATTGATGGTATCGGCTCTGTTGGATAACATGTTGAACCCAGGCAGAATGGTTGGTGATGATAATTTTGGCCGATTGCTGGAATCGGCCTCCATGTTGCTTGTTCGATGAAGGTTTTGTGATGTCCCTTCATAAATTTTTTTGGGGCCGATCACAAGGATCAGCCTCGCCACGTTTGCTCATCGATGTGCTCTGGCTACTCGCTCAGGCCGGTAGATAAAACCAACCCAATTTCTGACTTCATCATGTTGGTGCGCTTGCTGTCGCCCACCTTGAGTGCATCGTGTAATCGTGGAGCGCTGAGCTTCGTCGGCAGAACGAGCACCATGTTTGTGCCAGCCGATGTTTCATCATCGGCTTTCCTTTGATTGGGGCGCCACTCCATTTTCCGTGGACGACCCTCTTCATCCAGGGTTCGCTGAACCTTTGCGGCCAGATCGGGCCTTGCTTTCCTTAATGTATGCAAGTATAACCTCTCGGCTTCTTCCGGGCCGCGCAATCGTTGAACCCTGCGTTTCGGGAGCAGGCTGAGTCCATCGGGGCACCACCTTGGCCGGTGATACTGTCTTCTTCTTCTCCCTCGTCTTCCGAATCTTCGAGATCTTTCAACCGAGGGGACTCAGCTCGTTTGCTTTGTGGCGGGAGAGGTCCTAAGCGCTCGAACACGGACACGTTGGCTGCCTCCTTCTTCTTCCGGTTGCATTACGGGCAATTGCCGATTGTTGGCAATCGGCTCATTCCTGAATCCCAGCGAGTGCTCGAAGAAGGGACAATCCCAGTGCCTGTCCTCATCGTCTCGCTCCCTTGCCTTTCCCTTGGCACAACGCTCGTGCTCCTCCTCCTCGCGATTATGCCGACGATGTCTTCTGGCTTCTCTAGCCAGACGATCTCTTTCATCATCATCGCTGGACCGTCGGCGTTGGTCGTACTCGACTCACATACTTGTTGAGGAGGTGATCAGAGAGAGGTCGCTGATATCTTATGTTCTTCACTTCTCCCTCTGTTACGTAGCGCTTGCCATCTTGGAGGAGCCGATCGCGTGGAGCGGCTTCCTCTGTTTCTTTGCTATGAGAGCAGCTGCCCTCATCTCCGTCCTTGCCAGCGTGGTGTCCAAGATCTACCATATTGATTTGGCACGAGAAATCCGGCTGGCACCCTCCGTGGTAAGTATACTCCACCATGTTTACGGCGGGGAAGGGGTGTGTGTCGACCTTCATGGCGTATTGGTTGAAAATCAACCGTCCATTTTCTATCGCCATTTGGATTCGCTGCCGCCACACCCTGCGAGTCGTTGGTGGTGTGGGAGAACGTGTTATGCCATTTGCGGTATGGCCTTCCGTTCAGCTCTTGCACCGTGGGGAACTTGTGGCCTTCGGGTACCTTTATATGCTTCTCCGTGAGTAAGAGATCAAAAATCTGCTCCGTCTTGGTCACGTCGAAGTCGAACCCTTTTGGAGGGCCTTGTGGCTTCACCCATTTGCGAGGTCACGGGGCTCGTCGCCCGAGTCCATTCAGCCACTTGCTACCTCCCGATCTCCCATGGCAGCTTCATCTTTGTCCGCCTCAACCACGGTCACCACCCGCTTGAATTTGTCTGGTAAACATCCGGGTGGCGCTGTTCATATGCTCGACAGCTCTGCACCATGTGTGCCAACGAAGGGTAGTACGCTTGGGAGGCCACGTCCTTGATTGATGATGAGAGACCCACCACCGCCAACTCGATTGCTTCTTTTTCACTTATATGAGCCGAAAAGCATCGGTTCCTAATGGTCCTGAAGCGGCGGACGTATTCGCCACTTGTCTCCCCGCGCTTCGTCGTACTTGCGCTAGATCGGCAATGCCAACATCGGAAGCCTGCGAGTGGTACTTGCTCATGGAGCTGCTCTTCCAAGCTGCTTCCAAGTCCGGATGGAGTTCGGTGGTAGCGATGTGTACCACCCGAAAGCCGATCCTGTGAGGGATCGTGAGAAGAACCTCACGCGCAACTCGTCCGACGCTGAGATCGTGCCCGGCTATGCCAAATATCGGCTCACATGCTCGATGGAGCTGGACCCATCCGATCCACTAAACTTTGTGAAGTCCGGGAGCCGATATTTGGGAGGCAGCGGGATCGGTTCGTAGTTATTGGGGTACGGCTTGGTGTAGCCGAACGCCTTCCTTTTCGGCATCATACCGAGCCGATCTTTCAGAATTGCACAAATCTGATCCGCTGTGATGGCTGAAGGTGTCGAACCACCGACGGTTCGCCGGGGTGGCATACTTAACCAGCCATGCTTGCTTTTCCGGTTCTAAGCCAAGCTGCAGGAGCCGTGCTTTGGAGGTTCGTCGGGGTGGCATACTTAGCCAGCCACGATTGCTTCTCGGGATCGGCTCTCGAAGTTCCTCCTGCCGTTCCGAGAGGCCCTCGATATTGCCGCCTGGTTCGAGAGTGCCCGGGCGTTGCGGTCCGGTACGTATGCGCACGCGTATCCGGGCGGGATCTCCTTGGGTGCCTCAGGTAGGAATTGGTAGTCACTAGGATCACCACCAATCTTGTAGACGACGTATGCCGATGAGTTCGGCAGTTCCGGTACTGCCCATGCGAACGGCTGGGGCTGGAGCGGCATCTCTCCTTTGAAAGTCCCCAGAGCCGGTCCCGACGGGGAGTACCGGTGGCTCATGATTTCCTTGACGACACGCAGAGCGACACGCTCCAAGGTGTTCACCGAGGCTCTCGAGTGGCGGTGCGGCGAATGAGCCACCATGTAGTTGATTTCCTGCCGCGGCGACCTGGTGCGTTCTTCCGACGGGGCGGAAAGGTCCACTCCATCGAGTGCGCCTTCGGGTGTGAAACCCTTCCACCCGACGCCATGGGAGCGGGTTCGGTGGAAGGAGCCGATGAGTTCGGCTTCGAGGGTTGCCTTGATCTCGTCATGTTTCTTCTTGAGCTCATCGGGCGGATCCTCGTACGTGACCGGAGTGTCTTCCGCCATCTCGGATGTAGATGGCGATGTTGTGGATGTCGAAGGCTGTCCCACCGGGCGTGCCGAGAATGTGTTGACGTCGAAACCCCCGGCGGGCGGAGACGGTCAACACGGTAGAGCCGGGAACAACTAGGGCTGCGGCCGGCCCCGGTCCCTCGGAGCGACGGCCCGCAAAGCCTCCTGGTCGCACGCGCCGATGTTTATCACAAGGGCGTGCCACCCGACCTATACCCGGTCGGGAAGGTGTGGATGATGCCTCGCTTAGTTTCTGCAGGGCACACACGTAAACGTTAAATACGAGCCTCGATCGGCTCTCGGGTTATCTCGTGAATCGGCTCAAAGAGCCGATCCACCCATGATTCGGACGAGGTGTCCGAATATATGGTGGTCCTGCTTGATCAAGGTAAAGCTAATGAGATCTACGACGATTTAGGGTTTTCACCGCATAATCGGATCGTCCTACTCCGAGTTGGGCCTCGCGGCCACGCACGGTGATCGTAAGCCGATCCTAAACAAGGCCTAAAAACCAACACGAGGTTGATCCTCGGAACATCCTCGCTTAGGGCCAACGAACGACACCCTACGTGCCGCTGGATCCTCCCCCCTTTGTAAGGCCTAACTATTGCGGATATTAAACTAATCCTTGTAGAACAAGGAGCAATCGTAACGGATCAGATCTACTAAACTATGATCAAGCGGGGTGCCGCCCCTACACCCAAGATAGGTGTAAGGGCGGCTAGACATGCAAGGGTTGCACTACGATAGCATGTAAAAAGAAGAACAATGCTAACCCTAACATGCCTAAGATAACTACGTTGCTCGCCATCAAAAAGGCTTCAGTACGAGCAACGCATGAACAACGTGGGCAGGCTTGTCTTGCCTAGATCGCAAGATGCGATCTAGGCAGCATGATGCTTACCGGTAGAAACCCTCGAGACGAAGGAGTTGGCGATGCGCCGAGATTTGTTTGTGGTTGAACGTTGGTTGTTGTTTATTCCATAAACCCTAGATACATATTTATAGTCCAGCGAACTTTCTAATGTGGGCGTGCACCAAACCGTGCACGAGTAAGATTCTAACTTCTAAACTAAGATGCGATCTAATATGTTACAGATACACGGGCAAACAAGCCCAACTTGGTATAACAGGCCGATTCACGTTTCTCCTCTATATATATATTCTTCAAGTCCATCTTGATCGCGGCCCACCTCTGACTCGGTCAAATTCTGGTGATAACAGATATACATGTTACAAGTTGAAAGCAACCGCTGAAACTTAATCTTCCTTTGTGTTGCTTCAATACCTTTACTTTGATTTATTGCTTTATGAGTTAACTCTTATGCAAGACTTATTAATGCTTGTCTTGAAGAACTATTCATGAAAAGTATTCGCTTTATGATTCACTTGTTTACTCATGTCATTACCATTGTTTTGATCGCTGCATCCACTACATATGTTTACAAATAGTATGATCAAGGTTATGATGGCATGTCACTTCAGAAATTATCTTTTTTACCGTTTTACCTGCTCGGGACGAGCAGAACTAAGCTTGGGGATGCTTGATACGTCTCCGACGTATCGATAATTTCTTATGTTCTATGCCATATTATTGATGATACCTACATGTTTTATGCACACTTTATGTCATATTCGTGCATTTTCGGAACTAACCTATTAACAAGATGCCGAAGTGCCGGTTCCGTTTTCTCGCTGTTTTTGGTTTCAGAAATCCTAGTAACGAAATATTCTCGGAATCGGACGAAATCAAGACCCAGGTTCCTATTTTTCCCGGAACCATCCAGAACACCCGAGAGCCGCCGGAGGGAAGCCCCGGGGGCCCCACACCACACCCGGCGCGGCCGGAGGGGCCGCGCCGCCTATGGTGTGGTGGCCCCGAGCCCCCTCCGAGGCTGCCCTTCCGCCTATTTAAAGCCTCCGTCGCGAAAACCCTATGACAAAGGACGAAACCCACGTAAACCTTCCGGAGCCGCCGCCATCGCGAGCCAAGATCCGGGGGACAGGAGTCTCCGTTCCGGCACGCCGCCGGAACGGGGAAGTGCCCCCGGAAAGGCTTCTCCATCGACACCGCTGCCATCTCCATCGCCATCTTCATCACCGCTGCTGCTCCCATGAGGAGGGAGTAGTTCTCCATCGAGGCTCGGGGCTGTACCGGTAGCTATGTGGTTCATCTCTCTCCTATGTACTTCAATACAATAATCTCATGAGCTGCCTTACATGATTGAGATTCATATGATGATGCTTGTAATCTAGATGTCATTATGCTAGTCAAGTGAATTTTACTTATGTGATCTCCGGAGACTCCTTGTCCCACGTGTGTAAAGGTGACGAGTGTGTGCACCGTGTGGGTCTCTTAGGCTATATTTCACAGAATACTTATTCACTCGTTATGAATGGCATAGTGAAGTGCTTATTTATATCTCTTTATGATTGCAATGTGTTTGTATCACAACTTATCTATGTGCTACTCTAGCAATGTTATTAAAGTAGTTTTATTCCTCCTACACGGTGTAATGGTGACAGTGTGTGCATCCGTGTTAGTACTTGGTGTATGCTATGATTATGATCTCTTGTAGATTATGAAGTTAACTATTGCTATGTTGGTATTAATGTGATCTATTCCTCCTACATAGTGTGAAGGTGACGAGTGTGCATACTATGTTAGTACTTGGTTTAGTCTTATTGATCTTTCATGCACTCTAAGGTTATTTAAATATGAACATTGAATTGTGGAGCTTGTTAACTCCGGCATTGAGGGTTCGTGTAATCCTACGCAATGTGTTCATCATCCAACAAGAGTGTAGAGTATGCATTTATCTATTCCGTTATGTGATCAATGTTGAGAGTGTCCACTAGTGAAAGTCTAATCCCTAGGCCTTGTTCCTAAATATCGCTATCGTTGCTTGTTTCTTGTTTTACTTGCGTTACTACTGCTTTGCGTTACTACTGTTTGTTTACTTGTCCCGGGCAAAGCACTTTTCCGGTGCCATTGCCACTTGCTCATACTTATTCATACCACCTGTATTTCACTATCTCTTCGCCGAACTAGTGCACCTATTAGGTGTGTTGGGGACACAAGAGACTTCTTGCTTTGTGGTTGCAGGGTTGCATGAGAGGGATATCTTTGACCTCTTCCTCCCTGAGTTCGATAAACCTTGGGTGATCCACTTAAGGGAAACTTGCTGCTGTTCTACAATCCTCTGCTCTTGGAGGCCCAACACTGTCTACAAGAATAGAAGCTCCCGTAGACATCAGTATTGCACCCTGCGTTGATCATCAAATTTTTGTTGTTGTTGATGGTTAACTCGTTAGGAATAAGTGGAGGTTATCAAGAGTAAGTATGCATGCATGTTATAGAAGAGCAATGGGCCGCTAAAGGAAGCCATGCTTAATCATGGTGAAGTTTCAGCAAAGAGCATCCTCAATAGGAAGAGTAAAAAAAAGTAAAAGAAAAAGAGTTATTGAAAAAATAGAGAGAGTGGAAAAACAAAAGAAAAGAAAAAATAAAGAAAAAGAGTTAGAGAAAAGTGAGAGAGAGAGAGAGTTAGAGAGAATGATCAAAATATGTTGTTCATATTGTCCCGGCATGGATGACCTATAGTTGAGATATCGATCTCCTTTGGTCTTTTGTACAAGAAGCATGAAGGTACCCATTGCGATTCTTGGTTAAAACGTGTGTGTTGAAAAGTCTTGGTAACCGAGAGCTGAGTAACAAGAGGTGTAATCTTAGCAACCAGGAAAATGAGGCAACATTTACTCTTATAAGAGATCAAACACATGACTCACAGATATCTCCACACATGATATTGCTTTGAAATAACCAAAGTGTCAGGTTCTTACTTTGAGGATATTAGCTAGTAGTCTAATTAATAGTTTTGACAACTTTGAAATACCTATGCATGGCATTTCAAACCATTCCAAGTAAATTCTCATGCGCTACCTTTAAACCTTCAAAAATGCTTCTCAATTTGTGTTAATGTTTCATAGCTCATGAGGAAGTATGTGGTGTTTAGCTTTCAACCTTGTCATTTATTTCTGACGGACTCTCATATGGACTAGTGGCACATCCGCTTATCCAATAATTTTGCAAAAAGAGCTGGCAATGGGATTCCCAATCCCGAATTAATTAACTTAAATAGATATACTCCTCCATGGTTTGTGATTGTTGGACGGCACCCGAAGGATTCGGTTAGCCATGGCTTGTGTAAGCAAAGGTTGGGGGGAGTGTCATCATCATAATAAAACTAAACTAAAAAGGCACTCCTTCATGGTATGTGATTGTTGGCGAGCACCCGAGGATTCGGTTAGCCATGGTTTGTGTAAGAAAGGTTGGAAGGAGTGCCACATAAAAATGCAAATAATTCATGGGAGCCGCTCTTGAAAGTCCGGTTGGCGAGGTAGTTGGTGTACCCATTACCATTCGTTGACAACAACAAACACCTCTCAAAATAATTTTACTCCTCGCTTTACAAATGAAAAGCTCTAGCGCATGTTAATCCTCGCTTCCCTCTGCGAAGGGTCAATCTTTTACTTTTATGTTGCGTCTCCATCCTTTCTTTGAGCACTTTCTTGAGAGCACAACTGTCATTCTTAGTATAATATGCTTGTCTCAAAATATGATTGATTGTGGTATAACTTTGATGCTTTTATCTTTGATAATCACTATTTCTAGTCTTTCTATGAACTTCAGAGGTGCCTGAGCATTTATGTTTTGCTGATCAAATATGGGCAAGCGAGATACCACTCTATCATACTCTCTTATGAACATTGCAATCCTGCTTATATACATGATTCATGATGCTTATTATTAATTGTTGGTACCTCTTCATGATTGACATAGCTGTTAGATGATCTTATTTTCATGTATCTTATTATGAACTGCGTAAGTATTAGCCATATCATTAGAATATATACATCATATGAACAAATGTGTTCGTGAAAGTTCTTTTATCGCTCAGTTGTTAACTGAATTGCTTGAGGACAAGCAATAAGCTAAGCTTGGGGGAGTTGATACGTCCAAAACGTATCTACTTTCCCGAACACTTTTGCTGTTGTTTTGCCTCTAATTTGTGTATTTTGGATGCAACTAACACGGACTAACGCTGTTTTCAGTGAACTGTTCAGTGTCTCATTTTTGTGCGGAAATCCAACTTTCGGGAAAAACCTCGGGATTTTGACGAAGGCCCTATTTTCCCGAATGCGACGGAGCCAGAAGGACAAATCAAGTGGAGTCCCGAGGGCCCCACACCATAAGGCGGCGCGGCCTAGGGGGGGCCCGCGCGGCCCTATGGTGTGGCCCCCTCGGCCGGCCTCCGACGCCCTCTTTCGGACTACTTATTGGCCTCGACCTAAAAACGCACGGGGAGAAGTCGAAGTCGCCAGAAACCCTCCAGAACGCCGTCACATCGCGAAACTCCGTCTCGGGAGCCAGAAGTCTCCGTTCCGGCACTCGCCGGGACGGGGAATTGGAGGAGATCATCACCGCCATCACCACCGACGCCTCTTCATCAACCAGCCATGTTTCCCCCATCCATGTGTGAGTAATTCCCCCGCTGTAGGCCGAAGGGGATGGTAGGGATTGGATGAGATTGGCCATGTAATAGCATAAGATTGTTAGGGCATAGTGCCTAGTATCCGTAGATGTTACTTTTATGATATTGTTGCAACTTGTTATGCTTAATGCTTGTCACTAGGGCCCGAGTGCCATGATCTCGGATCTGAACATGTTATTGATTCATGAAGATATTCGTTGTTTATGATCTTACCTGCAAGTTGTATACACATGTCGCTGTCCGGAACCAATGGCCCCGAAGTGACAAGAATTGGGACAACCGGAGGGGATGGTAGTGACGTGAGGATCACATGTGTTCACGGAGTGTCAATGCTTTGCTCCGGTACTCTATTAAAAGGAGTACCTTAATATCCAGATAGTTTCCCTTGAGGCCGGCTGCCACCGACTGGTAGGACAAAAGATGTTGTGCAAGTTTCTCATTGCGAGCACGTACGACTATAATTAGAACACATGCCTATTGATTGATTAGTACTTGGATACCGTTTTATTATTATCCGCAAATGCCCCGCTATGATTGTTACATGAGTTTCTCTCATCCATGCAACGCCCATCATCCGTCCCCGTGCCTACGATATTTTAATCCTCGTTGTTTACTATAATCACTACTGCTGTCTTTGTTACTTTGCTGCTTGTTATTTCACTATCGCTACTGCTATAAAACTGTTACTATCGATAAACTCTTGCGAGCAAGTCTGTTTCCAGTGCGTGCTGAATTGACAACTCCGCTGTTAAGGCTTTCAAGTATTCTTTGTCTCCCCTTGTGTCGAATCAATAAATTGGGTTTTACTTCCCTCGAAGACTGTTGCGATCCCCTATACTTGTGGGTCATCAAACCCCACTTTACTCATTCTAAAACTCCTGGTTTGAGCACCTCCAAACTCTATTTTTTGAGCAACATAGAATTTTTACAAAAATTTAAAGCGTTCTTGTTTTATGTGTGTCTAGTTTTGTTTTTAAACTAAAAGGACAGTCATATTGATTGTACTAATTCATATGGATGAGCTAATGGACTAAAATTCTTATCTATGAATGGTTAAATAAAATTAAGTTACATGATTATAAAAGAAAAGGGGGAATGCGTAAAGCTGAAATTTATTTTGTGTATGATATTCGTAGTTTCATATGCTCTATTGAGTCATGATTTGCTACGTGCCTTATTCAATGCTACTTCTTATTAGTATACGTAGATGTTTAATTTTAAGTATCATTATTTAATGATGAATGAATAGCTCTATGAATACCATTGCATGCTTTTAGACCTCTTGCTAGCCAAAAAATTGAATTCTTACAAAAGCATAGACTTGTTTCCAAGATCAACTCAAATCCAATGTCTATTATACCTACTTATATGGCACTTGCTATTCCAAGTATAAAGCGTGGGTTATGCCTCCAACCTTTTCAAAATATCCTTTTTGTGTCATTTGAAGCTCATAAGAAAGTAAGGTTTGAAAGAAAAATACAGCTATGCATGTTTTGGGTTTGACTGATTATGAATAATGAGCTAGACCATAACCACGCTTATCGGGGACATCTTTCAATATTGCACCATCGGGGTATTGCACCCTGCATTGATCATCATTTCTTTTTTGTTGTTGATGGTTATCTCTTTAGGAATAAGTGGAGGTTATCAAGAGTAAGTATACATGCATGTTAGAGAAGAGCAATGGGCCGCTAAAGGAAGCCATGCTTAATCATGGTGAAGTTTCAGCAAAGAGCATCCTCAATAGGAAGAGTAAAAAAAGTAAAAGAAAAAGAGTTAGTGAAAAAATAGAGAGAGTGGAAAAACAAAAGAAAAGAAAAAATAAAGAAAAAGAGTTAGAGAAAAGTGAGAGGGAGTTAGAGAGGATGATCAAAATCTGTTGTTCATATTGTCCCGGCATGGATGACCTATAGTTGAGATATCGATCTCCTTTGGTCTTTTGTACAAGAAGCATGAAGGTACCCATTGCGATTCTTGGTTAAAACGTGTGTGTTGAAAAGTCTTGGTAACCGAGAGCTGAGTAACAAGAGGTGTAATCTTAGCAACCAGGAAAATGAGGCAACATTTACTCTTATAAGAGATCAAACACATGACTCATAGATATCTCCACACAAGATATTGCTTTGAAATAACCAAAGTGTCAGGTTCTTACTTTGAGGATATTAGCTAGTAGTCTAATTAATAGTTTTGACAACTTTGTAGTTAAAATATGAAATGTACAATACCAAATCAGTATCAATAGATTTATCATAAAATATGTTTTATAGTGTATTTATTCTTATTGTAGATAGTGATATTTTCATTTATAAATTTAGTCAAAGGTTTCATGATTAAATAGGTTGGTGATATCTTTGACTAAACTTATAGGCCTTAATTTTGTTGAAACGGGTAGTGAACAGTTAGTACCGAATTCACACGATTAACTAAGCGCGGTATTGCGAGATTCCGTACGGGCTCGATACTGCATCTACAACTTCTAAAAGAGACAGAATTTACAACTTTCAAAAAAAAGTCAGAATTTACGAGGATTCAGCAACTGAATTAGGGTTGACAGGCAATTCTCAAACAGTAAGGATTTCATGAACCGGTAAGTTTTGTACTGACACGAAATGAAGGCAGTACCAGATTATCCTAGAACATTCATTCCCTTCCCGTAATATCATCATTGACCGCAGAGGTAGCAGGGCAGAGCTGTTGAGCGCGAGAAACGGCAACGGTAACGGATAACGCGCCCGTACGTTTCGGGCGAAGCCCGCACGCGAACGTTCGAAAAAATTCAAATACTGGCTGGCCGGGGAAGCGTACGTACGTTACGTTACGGGGGGGGCCCTCCGCTCCCGTCACTTCCTCGGTCAACCCTCAGCCGGGCCCCACACTGGGCCCATCTGTCATAGACGCCTGTGCTGGGTGGGTGGTGGGCGCGCGTGGGGTCTTTAAAAAAGGAGGGGGTCGGGCAGGCGGCACACAGCGCGACTCTCCTCATCCTTCCTTCCTTCCTTCCGTTCGACTCCACTCTCCACTCTCTCCTCTCCCACCTCACCTCCTTTTTAGACACCAGCTCCACCCCACCACCACCGAGCACAAGACGAGATGGAGAGGCCGGCGCCGGTGAGGAAGTCCCACACCAACACGGCGGACCTGCTCGCGTGGCCCGAGGGGGCGCAGCAGGACCTCGCGGACGCCGCCACGCCGCCGTCCAACCGCCGCCCGCACCAGGTGACGTCACGGGCATGCCTGTCTTGTCCCCTGCTTCCCCGCTCGCCGGGTTGTAGAGGCCTCTACGAATTGCTGGGGCAGCTAGGGGTTGGATTGTTTCATCTGATTTGTTTTTTTAATAAAAGAACCTTTTTTTTCCTTGTGTGTGCAGCCGTCGGAGGCGATCCACAAGGTGGTGTTCGGCGGGCAGGTCACGGAGGAGGAGGCCGAGAGCCTCAACAAGAGGTGAGATCGGGGGGGAGCGCCTAGCTAGCTAATCTCGCGCGCGCGCGCGCGTGCTGGTTTCTCCTCTGCAGGGGAAAGGGGGTGTGCTCGGAGGAATGATTTCGTGTTTTCTTCTTTTGGTCTCGTTCAAAGATTTGGGGTTTGGCGACTAGATCTCTCGACCTCTATGTCCCCTCCTTGGAGAATCATTCATTTTAACGATGTTTATGGTCGATCTGCGACTCTGAGTGTCTAGGGAAATACGTCCGATTTGAGCTTCAGTTAGTTTGGTGAGATTTGTGCGGCGAGTTTTGGGTGATGTTCGGTAGGCTCCCGGGGGGGAATTGTGTGACGTAGTATAGTTGATTCTAGTGTCGCATGGGCTGTCTGTTGATACAACAATGTTCTCACCCACCGAGTCACACCGCAATTTTTTGTTGATGTACTGTTCCGCTGATTTTTTTGAATTTGAACAGAAGAGACCCCTGATTTGTGCAAAAAAAAATCTAGTTTTTATTTGCACTTTACATCTCAGATAATGAAATCTACTGAAAGAGAGGTTTACTTCTCTGATTCCGATTTGCTGATTTAAGCGGTGCAGCGCACTAAATGAGCTATTCGTTTCTTTCGTTCTCCTCAGGAAACAATGCTCAGCTCCCAAGTGGAAGGAGATGACAGGAAGTGGCATATTTGCAGCCGGAGGAGAGGTTGAGGAAGATGAATCCGCTTCTGTGACGCCCATCCGACCACCTTCTAAGAATTATCAGGTGCCGTTTTCTGCCCAGATTTCTTCTTTTCAACGAAACAGGAATATGTTGATCAATGTGTTGCTTCTATTTTAATTTGCCATGTCTTAAGCTGTAGTTGTGACATGTATTGTTAGCAAGTCCTAAGGAATAAGGAATTGTTTATTCAAATATTCTGCTAAATGATTGGGAGGGTACCAACCACTTCTTTTAGACTCCTGATTTCCTTACAGCATCTGGTATCAGCTGCTGGTTGCTAAAATCAAACCTGTTAAATGTTCTAACCTCCAGAGTCACAAGTTGTTGGGATGAATCTTGTTGAAAGGGTTTGGCTACCATTATTAATATGTGATCACATTGGTTGGTGAGCTTTCCTTTGTAAATTCTAATAGAACTGGACCTGTTGATTCTACTATTAAATCCGGCCTCGGTTTTCAATTATACTTTGTTTGGTAGACACTGCGATTTAGGTAGCCAGGTGCTCTTGAAATTTGTTTTAGGTTCACAAGATACTGCATTACAGTCTAGATGTAGTGCTTCAAGGCATTTCTAAAGCAGATCAACTGTTTCCATTTTTAGTACTCCACTGCATAATTGACTAGTGGTGAGTAATACTGTTACTGCAAAACAACTGTAAGTTTGGCTCCTCTGGTATTATACTCTACTTGCATACATATGTGTACTGCACTATGTGCTTCATGACATTTATAAATTATTACTTACAAAATTAAAAGAACATTTCACTCTATATACACTTTCTGACAGACTCGATCTGTTTTTTTGTCAAACTACTACAGGCAATCAGCACCATAAGTCACATCTCCTTTGCCCAGGATGAAAGCGTTTCTCCCAAAAAGCCAACCTCCATAGCGGAGGTGGCAAAGCAGCGAGAGCTAAGTGGCACGTTCCTGAGCGAGGACGACAGCAAGCTGAAGAAGCAGCTATCCAATGCAAAAACGAAGGAGCTCAGCGGCCACGACATCTTCGCTCCGCCAGAGGATCCCAGGCCACGCAACTCGGAGAACGGCTCGACCTCGCAGACTCCGGGGAAAAACGCACAGGCACTGCACTGGTCTCCAGTACATCTGCAAGTTCTTTAACAGCTCGTGATTGATGGATGGAGTGCTTACGGTGTGCGTGGTTTCAATCGTTTTCGGCAGGTGAGCAGCTTCAAGTTTGGAGAGGACGACACCGATAGCGTGGTGAAGACGGCCAAGAAGATCCCCACGAAGAAGTTCAACGACCTGACGGGCAACGACATCTTCAAGGGTGACCCGGCGGAGGCGGCGGCTCCCGGGACGGCGGAGAAGCAGCTGAGCGACGCCAAGCTCAGGGAGATGAACGGCAGCAACATCTTTGCAGACGGGAAGGCGCCGTCCCGGGACTTCCTCGGCGGCATCCGCAAGCCCCCCGGCGGCGAGAGCAGCATTGCGCTGGTCTAACAGCAACCCCATCCTGATGGACATGGACATGACAGACATAGCCAGCCTTACAACATTCTTGGTTCATCCCGTCGCCGTCTCGATCGATCTAGGAACGAGTGATTGTTAGGAAGTGAGTTTTTTCTTCTTCGTCGTCGTTGGTGGTGTGACTGATCTGTGATCCCGATTGGAACTTGTGGTTTGATGGTTTTCTTTTTCCCTGATGATCTGGCGCCGGGTGCTTCCTTTTTTCCTTTCTCGCTGTTAATTAATCCTGATGATGGTGTGACAAGCAACGATAGTTGTCTCTTCTAATTTAGCATCCGATGCGCAAGCTTGTTGCGTTGTTGGTTGGGTTGGTTGGTCGTGGCGTACCTACTGTAACAACCTAGAGTGATGTTTCAGCTGCAGGGTCTTCTTGTTCAGCCCTTTTATTGCGTGCTGCAATAGGGGTCTCTGTTGCCCCTGTTGGTAGGTCTGGAAGAAGACGAGCATATGGTTCGTTCCTGCTGCAGTGTGGCACCTACTAAGTTGATCCAACTAGTATGACTGTCAGCAGCAGCGTCTTTTTCAGATTGTACCATGTTCCGTCTTTCTCGTCGAGTCTGAATTTAAAACCCACGGGCCCTCGCTGGTCAAGTTACTGTTGCGCGCGCTTTGGATACGAAAAAGCCAACAGTTGCTTCTTCTTTTTCTGAGCCACAGGATGGGTGTTGAAGTTGTTATGATGATGTGATTGATTAGCACGCCGGCACGCTCGGCATGAGACTGAATACTGGCAATGATACTTTGACGTCACTTGTGAGTATTCTGGTATTTCTCATGATGAATGAATGGCGCCCGAGTGGGTCTGGAAGCGGTCTTCGAATGTTCATCTAGCAGGGGACTGTTTTCTGTTCAGGTCACCCTAAAATCTAAGAGCATCTCCAGCCGCGTCCTCCAAACACATCCAAATCGAGCGTTTAGGAGACGTATTTCGTTCGTGCCGCGTTTCTCCCCAGGCGCGTCCCCCAAACGCTGCTCCTAAATAAATATAAGTGCACGAAAATACAGATTTTCATTTAAATTTGATTATATATTACAAAGTTTGAATGAAAACGGCTAGATTTCATCTAAACCCTAGCCTACTCCGTCTGGCGGTGCGTTTGACGGCCCCGCCCTGTCATCGCCTCCCCTCCGCCGCAGCTCTTGCTGCGAGCGCCGCCTCTCCATGTGTAGGGCGGTGGTCAGACGCCGCTGCTCCATCAGCGCGTCGTCGCCTGCCCTCCCTTGTTGCGCCGTCTGGAGGGAGAGCTCGATGGCGCGGCGAATCTACGCGTCTTCGCGGGCACGGGCGTCGTTCTGGAGCTTCTTCTTCGACTCGAAGGACTCGAAGAGCGCTCGTTGCTGATCCGCCGTGTCCGGGCGGCCCGTCGTCGTCGGACCACTCGAAGTCGTCATCGTCGTCCTCCTCCTCCTCCGTCCCGCCTCCTCCTCCATTTGCGCCTCCAGTTGCGCCGCCAACGCATCCGCCCTCGCCCCCTAGGCCGCCTCCGTTGCCGCCAGCGCCGCCTCCCGCTGCTGACGCTCCTCCGCCGCCTCCCGCTGCTCGATCGCCTCCCGCCGTTTACGGTACTGGAGCTCTCGCTCCATGCGCTGGCGCTGCCGCTCTGAACACCACCGCTCGGCCATCTCCTCCGTCCGGCGCTGCTGCGCCTCTTCCGCCGTGTCGGCGTCCAACACCGCAATGCTATCCGCCAGCGCCGCCTCCTCCCACTCCGTGTTCTCTTCAGCTTCGGGGTCTCCGTTGCTGACGCTCCCGCCGCCGCCTCCCGCTGCTGAGGCTCCCGTTGCTCCATTGCCGCTAGATGATGTCGCTGCTCTGCACACACCAGCTCCGACCGGTGCCGCCGCGACACTTCCTCCGCGGTGGCGTCGATGTCGAACTGCGGTGCTTCCGGTGGTGGCGGTGGTGGTGGAGATGGTGGTGGAGGGAACTGGCCGGTGCCGGGGCGGTTCATCATTGGGCAGTTGTGTTCGAGCGATGAGGGTTGTGCTTGTTGGGGAGGAAGGGGTGCCAGCCATTGAGCCGAGGGGGCCTTTTATAGACGCCGGCGGAAAGATAGCGCGGGAAGAGGCTAGAAGCGGCGGGAAGAAAGCCGGCAACGTGTGGAGGTTGCGCATCATTGACGAGACGTCTCGCCTACCCCTTCGTCACCATTAAGGCAAAGCTGCGACCCTTCGTTCGTGTGTCACTGCGCGCCAATTAACTTCCGTCGCGAGGTAGGCGACGGTTAGGTTCAAACTTGAATGTGCCGCTGATGCATCGGTCCCGCCACATCTTGCCTCGCTTTTCGTTGTGTCCGGCGTGCCCGGAGCATTCCTGTGAGGCGGGGACGGGCTCGGAGCGCCGAACACCATATCAGACCGCGCTGGATTTTAGGGTACGCGGCTGGGAACATTTTTTCGTCCGACGCGTCCCAAATCTCTTTTGGGAACGTTTTGGGGATGCGGCTGGAGATGCTCTAAGAATGGCTCCACATTCCTTAGCGGTAGTAGATGATTGTCAGCTCTCAACGCTCCATCTAACACCAAGAAGATGAACACGGATTTTGGCCATGTGTAAAACATGTACGTAGCTTTTTTCTCCTCTTATGATATTTATTATTCAACTGCTGTTACAACCTTAACTGAAACCCGAAATTGAAGCCATGAACGAGACGCTAAGACCAATCCTGGTATCTTAGTTGCGGACGTTTTAGGTGGGGGCTGGAATGTCATCAGATTTAGGAGAACTCTCTTTGATGAGAAAGCTATCTCCTGGCAAAAACTTCAGGATTTGTGTAATCGTATCCGACTATGTGATAAGCAAGATTCATGTAGCTTTGAAGATGGGTGAGGTTAAGTGGCCCCACCGGAATGTGTGGTTGGTTAGAATCCAGTTAAAAATTGAAGTTTTTTTATGGTTAGCTTTTCATAAAAGTATTCTTACCAAGGATGTGCTAATTAGGAGAGGATGGAAAGGCGGAGATAATAAATGTTGTTTTCTGTGAGGAGATAGAAACACTGGATCATATGTTCTTTGAATGGTAAATTAGCAAAGTATGTATGGAGTGTGGTGAAGTGTGCTACAGGTCTGGTAGATGTACCTCGACATTTTCAAGACATGAGTAAGTGGGTCATGAATTTCCCAAGTTGAGTTAGGTATGTTGTTTCGGTGGGTGTGGTTGCGGTATTCTGGTCTATTTGGAAGACTAGGAATGCAGCAGTTTTGATCATGTATACCTGCATGATATCCAACTGTAGTTATGTATAGTATTGCTCACTGGATCGAGTCGTGGTCTTTGCTGCAGAAACAAAACGTAGAACATCGCAGCTCAGCGCAGCGGTTGGCAATAATGGCAAAGGTGGCATCTGAATATTTCAGCAGAAGAGCAGGCTGGGTGCTTCTGACGAGAAGGATTGGCGTCGGCTGACAAAGGAGTTAGGGTGATGTGCTGGAGATGTTGAAAAAGGATCAAGTTATTTGTAGAGAGTTGTCCCGGTTGTGGGCGTAGGATGCTGTTGTAGTGTTTAAGCAGGGTCGCTGTTTCAGCTTCTCTCCTAAAAAGTTGTAACGGGGTTATTTTGGTTTCCCTTACCTCAGGTTGGTTTGCTGGTATGTACGGAGGTTATTATAGTCTGGAGTTGCTTGTATGAAATCTTTTAGTGTCCTAGAGGTGAGGAGTCCTGTTAAAGTGGGAGGAAAATTGTAATATGCTGGATACTTTTTGGTTTCATTTTAATGAAATCATGAGCGAGAGCTCTTTAATTCGGGAAAAAAATGCCATGAATGAGACAAAGGATACCGGCCTTATAGCGATCGTTTAGATACGATCTTATCTCCATGTAAACCCTAGACCGGGGGTGCATATATAAACCCCCGGGCTACACCCTAGAAGGGATCCGATCTCACTCTCCCTCACCTCCATAGCTCTCGGTTGCTACGTCGATTGAGCCACCCCATTGTAATCCAATCTGAGCAATAAATCTAGCAGGACGTAGGCTTTTTACACTCCCGGAGGAGCTGAACCTGGGTAAAACCCCGTGTCTTGTGTACCTCGTTCCGCAGATGGCTACGCCACCTTTCCCCCGCATCGATGAAGTGCTACGCCCCGTAGTACCTGCCGTGGTCATGTCCATTTTCCTTCTATTCTTCTATTTATTTTTCTCCTTCCTTCTTTTCTTCCTTATCTTATCTACCCCCTTTCTATTCTGTATCCTCCTTTTCTTTTCTTATTTTCCACTACTCTTTACCTTATTTATACATTTTCTCTTCTTTTTTTTATCTCTCTTCCTATCCTTTCTTTTCTCTATTATTTTTTCTCTTTCTCTTTCTATTCCTTTTCTTTTATTATTTTCTTCTTTCTCATTTTTCTTTACTTCCCTTCCTTTCTTTTTATTTTTTATTCTTTCTCTTCACTCATTTTTCTTTTTCTTTTATTACTCTTCTTTTCTCTTTCCTCCTCACCTCTTTTTTCCTTCTCTTTTTCCCCTCTTTCTTTTTTTTCTCTTTTTTTCTTCCTCTTTCTCCCTTATTTTATTTGTGACGCCCCGGAACCGGTACCATGAGGATCCCAGCGAACCCGCCGAAATCCGCACGATATCGATTCAGAGATGCCCTCCGACACGACGTGCGCGACGAATCACACACGTGATGCCAGAGGAATTAACACGAGCGGTAACATTACAACAGGATTACAATAGAGCCAACAAGATACATATATTACAACAACGACTCCAACGAGTCAAGATACAAATATACAATACAAAGATCCAAATCATACAGAAGATCGAATACGTCCAAGTACGGACAAGATACAAATTGGACTAAGAGTCCTGAAGATAACCAGTGGCGTCCATAACCACGCCCGGGCCAAGCTGGAAGGGTAACCTTGCTAACGTCGTCATCTCGTACTGTCAAAGTCGGGCCATCGGTTGCGAGACAAAAGGGAGGGAGCAAAGAGAAAGGAAAAGGCGAGAGTAAGTACCAAGGAACGAACTGCGGCACGTACTTAGCGAGACTTAGAAACGGCTATGCTCGCCGAGCGAGTATATATATATATCGCTCTGGGCTATATGGTAGGTTTAGCGGCGAGCAAAACTATAACCAATAGAGACACTCTACAACATCCGTCTACTCGGAGAAGATAAGAGAGCGCATAAGGTAACGAGATAAATACTACACAAACATAACCCGACCAAATACACATATCCCCTTCAACAATTGCGAAGAGGCAATGTAAAAGGCACTCAACGGTGGACAAGTTTTATTAGGTATCGGTTGTAGTAATGCTATATTACTACGCAAGTTATTAGCAGATTATTAGCAATAAGATAACGGTGTAAGTTGTTCTATGATCAAGCTATACAATTCCAAGTCGTCCATAACCGCGGACACGGCTTATCGATAAGATGTACACCCTGCAGGGGTTGCCCAAATGTAACCATACGCATGCTCGACCCACTTACGACAGGTGGATGTCTCACAACAAGACCGTTCCCAGTTCAACAAGAAAGTCTAGGGAGGCCACCCAACTAAGCTACCCGTGACGAAGTCCGGCCGTACTCCGAGACGGACTCAGGGTTTCCGTCGGCGGCTAGGCGTGCAAACCACACGCTTCGCTAAACGTCCCGCGGGGTACAGATGCGAATATAAACACCGAAGGCAACAGGAAGTAAACACCCGAAGGCAACGAGTAAGTAAAGCATGGCATACATGGCATAGGCAAATATAACCAAGGTTGTGGCCCCTTTTCAACCGACTTGAGAAAAGGTAATGGGTGAGGGGGTCCCAATAATCGTCCCCACGCATGGGTAGAGCGCTCAATCTCGGAACGGATAACAAGAACTCGGGTCCTAGGGGACATTAGCGAGTCAAAGTTCCGATGCTTTCGCAAAGGGGCTCACAGATGCCTCTGCTTACAATTTTAGTTGTTAACAATTAAGTAAAGCATGTGTATCTCCAACAAACTAATGTAGCATGTGACAACCTCCCAACAACCCAACATATCCCGATAACAGATCGAGATAAACAACAGAGCCTAAACACGCCTACGACTCGCATGGCTCAAACATCAAGCAACGGCTATGGATAAGGAATGATACATATAGGATTATTATGGTAAACAAGTGGAATAGGACACGTGACTCGATAAAGAAGCGCAACATAAGGATAGCAATGCGAGGGAGAGTGTATAATAGGTGAAGAGAGAGGGCTCGCCTGTGAAAAGCTGAAGAAGAACTTGTCGGAGAACTCGTCGTATCTCACAACACCACTTCGCGATCCTATCCGGGAAGAAGCAAATGCTGAAACACACAACGTATGCAAGTCTTACTACTACGGATAAAGAACCGGCATGAGCAAGATGCGGGCATGCATGACATGACAATTATGATGCGATGCAACTTATCCGTATTAATCGGAGTCGGAACCCCGGGCAAACAATTAAGGTTGGAGTTGCATTTCCTACCGTCAAAGTTAAATGTTGATTAGCATAGCATATCATGGCAGGGGTGCGCTACTTCAAAGTTAAACGGAGCGGGGAAACCTAGTCGGTGTCCGAAATACTCCGCATATATGTGGGGTGAACATGCATAACTATCAACGCGCGACATGATGCGAGATGCAAACAGGCATATAGATGGCATATTCATGTTCTTCACATTTTTCTGATCAACTTTCATATATAAAACATTTTATTTCGTGTTACGGTTTAAAAGATATGATTTTAGCAAGATTCAAACATTTTCTGCAAAAAAAAACAGAGAAGGGACGAAATTGGTTGGACCTGCACTGGGCCGGATCTTGTCTACTGGTGCGGCGAGCGAACTGGGCCAGAACCTGGCCCGTGTCGGCGATGAGATGATGCGGGACGCGCGGTGCAAGGCTTCGTCGGGGAGATCTGGGCCGAGGCCCGTCGAGCGTCGGATCTGAGCAAGGAACCAGAGAACAAAAATGATTGCTAAAATTAGCCAAGGTGGGGATTTGATCCCAGGATCTGTTGTTAGGGAAACAAGGAGGTTACCACTGCGCTAACGATGGATTGTTGTATGGAACTGGGCGCGTCTCCCTTTGAAGTAGACGAGGCGAAGTTCGGGGATGAAGGCCATGGCGGAGCTCGCAGGTCGGAGATGAACTCGATGACTGGGAGCGAACCTGGACGAGGACCTGGACGTCGGGGGTGCGCCTGGACACGGGGAAGCCGAAGGTGCGCTCGGTTTGGCCGGAGGAGGACGAGGGCGGCCGGAATCGACGCCGGAGTGCGATGGCCGGACTGGAGAATCGGCGACCGTGCGGTCGATTTACGGGGTCTTGGCTCGATTCCTTGGATGGAGATGACGAGGACGACGAGGCGCATCCGCCGGTGCCCTCAGAATGGCGGGGGATGGTCTGGTTCGACAACGCCATGGAGGGGAAGGAGCGGTAGTGCTCAGACGTGCAAGCAGAAGAGAAAAAATGAGGGAAGGAAGGGGCTCTGGAGGCGGCGCGAGGGAGGGAGAAGGGCTAGGGTTTGGTGGGGATCTGCAGAGGGATTTAAAGGGGGAAGGAGCAGGTGGGTGAGGCAACCATGTGCGGTGGTGGTCACGCCACCGTGCGTGAAGAAGAAAGCGACAGGAGGAGCCTCTCCTCCTCGTGAAGGGGTACGGGCCGGTGGAGGAAGGTGGGCCGGAGGAGGAAAGAAAGGGGAGGAAGAGAGGGAGGCTAAGGTGGGCTGGGCTGCTCGGAAAGAAAGAGGTCAGGGAGAGAGAGAGAGGGCCCAGGGAGGTTAGGATTAGAGGTTTTGCTTTTAAAATTTATTTTCTTTTTCTCTCTTGTTCAAAACAGATTTGAAAACCCTTTTTAAAACCATACCAAAGCAAAGCAAAACCAGATTTTATATTGTATATGAAAATATTTGAAATAGTTTTATTTATTAATATAGTTTTGATTGTAGGGTTTTGTTAAAGAATAGAAGAGATGAGGTTTATTATAAAAACCTTATGGGAGGGTAAAATAAAATAAGAAGGGTTTATAAAATAATTTGATTTAGTAAAACATGGATGATGCATGATGCATGATTATGCACAAAAACAAAAGAACAAACAATTCTATAGGGGTACTACCCGGGGCCGTTACATTATTCTTTCTTTTTCTTTTCTATTTTCCCTCTTCTCATCTCCATTAGACACTGCTGCCATCCTCCTCGCCCGTCACCCTACTTTGTCACCATGACCACGTAGTACCACTCCATCCCACGATGTGATAACGTCGACGATCTACTCGAACTAACATGGAAACAACTACCGAGAAACCGCTCCGTTCATTGACTAACTGACGAAAATGCTAACTACTGAAAATGACTAACTAACAGCTAGTAACGCCTAACTCTCAGCTCTGACCAAACTGATTTTCTCTGAAAAAACTTGATCAGCAACTGGTTATCTGAAGCTAACAAACATTCGCCATTGACTCTTCTAGGATGGACTTTGCGCTTGCATACAAACTATAAAACTGAATACGACCAGCCACGGTGAGCAGCTGAGCATAATCCAACAAGACAGGGTTAGGCCATTAAATCCAGATATGCCCATCATTTGTTACTTGTTAGAGATATCACAGGGTTAGTCTTACAGATCAGTTCTAGCCAAACGTTGCAAGTCAATGAGCTATCTAATCTGCCGAGAGAACGCTGATGTGACGATTAGCCTGGATGCTTGCCGCGCGCCACTGGTGACTGAACAATGAACTGTCACTCTCACAACACAAGCAGGCCTTTTACAACCTCCAGCCTTAATCTTTACACCACCCACTAACAGCATCAAAGGTTAACCGCAGCTTCCTCTGCTGCTCCATATCATCAACACACGAAATCCTATGTTCTGATGAAACAGCCAAAGATGGATTGCTAACTCGAGAGTTTGAGCGGCTCGTTGATGACTGCATCCACCGCGCTGGCCATTTCCTTGGGCGAGCTGAACCCATCTGTCTGGAAGTAGAACAGGTGAAGTATCCTGCACATCTTCCAGAACAGCTCCTTGCATGCCCTAGGGACGAGCGTGTCTTCCTTGAGGACCAGTCTTAGCAAGTCTCGCCTAGAAGCGACTATGTTCTTCTGTATCGCCTCCTTAGCCCCTTCTACGGACATTAGACCACCACTGTGAAGAACAAGCAGCGAAACGCTATTCAGTTTCCCTTCGCTGCCCTCCCGCTGACATAAGATTGCAAATTTGTCAGTCATCCGATGGCGACAATTAAAATTTACAGATTTTAGCTGCATGACAATGAACTTGCCAAATACTTAAAATGGGATACAAAAATAGCTAAATTCTCTGGAAAAGAACATCATATACTTGAAAAGATTTTCATTTAACATAGTACCTCTGTCCATAAAAGGATGTTGCAAGTTTGTCTAAATTTAGATGTATCTAGACACTCTTTAGTGTATAGATACATCTGAATTTAGAAAAATCTCCAACATCCTTTTATGGACGGAGGGAGTACAGCTCTATTATTCTACAACTCTAAACTTACTATTCTACAACTAGAAACAACAGAGCTGATTAGCATTCTCTAAAACAGAGGTATAATGGCAAACTACCAAAATAAGCACTGCACATCTCTCTTTTTCTTTGAATGGTATTGATTTCTAGCCTCAAGGCGCATAAGAAAGCGCCGTTTAACATTGATTTTCGACTTTTGTGAGAATTCATAGTCCTAGATAATCAATATAGGGCCTGTAAGTAAATGGAAAAAATAATCTGATCACAGAGAGAATATTAATTTACATGATGGTGTGCAAAATCATATAAGTAAGATTAAAAAGTTCGATATTTTAAGCAGCTAAACGAAATCTTGAAGACATGGATGGGAATGGGATCTGCAAGACACAAAAACTGTGCACAAACAGGCCCACATACCTCAAAGCCTTGGATGTCATTCAGGAGACGACCACAAGTGCTCATTACCCTAAATAGCTCACTGTGCTCTTGATCTTTGACAACACACTCTGAGATCTTCTCCCCGACAAAATACAATGCTGGGAGCACAATGGGGCCAAGGGCGAATGAAACAACTCCATTTGTCATATATTCTTCCACCGTTGGCACATATTGAGTAATCTGCCATTTTGTCTCAGTCATCATAGACCTCAATAATTGTAGCCACTGCAAACCAGTTTCACCCTGTCAATACTGAACATGACGCAATTAAGAACCAGGGGGCACATGAGACTCACAGTTTCTATCAGGTGATTTCTAACACAGCGGTTTTGGACTGCAGAAGCCATCGATCCAAGCTGGTTCACCGTGGTATAGAGAGCACAAAATACTATTTTTACTTGCTCAGAATAGAAGTCATCTTTGTGGTGCTCATCCCACCTAAGGTAAGCATTCGCAGAACAGGGAAAGTGAATTAATAGCAAAGATAGAAGCACTCTTTTGAAAGTGCAGACAAAGACATCAAGTTAGAGAATTGTACTTCTCAACTAATGCGATGAGGTTTTCCAGCTCTTCTTTTGATCCTCCAATATCGAAGAAGTCGTCAACAACAGTTGTGAGCACAGCATTTTTGGCCCATGATATACGAGCATCAGACATTTCAGGAGGAAATATCGTGGCAGCAGCAGAGAGATAACAATATGTTAACTTCTGTCGCGCGAATTGCAATTGGTCCAACTTGTTCTCTTTCACCCAACTGTAACAACAAATTTCAGAAAATGTTCTCCAACAAAGGAATTTTATATTAAAAGAAAGCAAAAAAGGTTACCTGTCAAGATGTTGGAGTTCATCCTGGTAAATAGTTTGAGAAAAGGTGAAATCTTCAACAGCCAAAGACAAAAGTTCTTGGTTGACACGAGATGGCCTTATTCAGCA
The DNA here is from genome assembly GCF_022539505.1 of Lolium rigidum. Taxonomy (NCBI): domain Eukaryota; kingdom Viridiplantae; phylum Streptophyta; class Magnoliopsida; order Poales; family Poaceae; genus Lolium; species Lolium rigidum. Next base: position 277,375,631 of record NC_061514.1, on the reverse strand, counting down.
AAATGTTTAACACTTAGTATGACATCTAAGCAATACAATTTTAAGGACTATTATTTTAAAATAAATAAAAATCTTACAAGTATTCTGTATTCATCATGTGAGAATCCCTAGCATCAAAATGTTCGATGTTCCTCTTGTGCTCTAGACGTTCCAGTGTGGCATAGAAAGGAAACTTAAGAGCATACTCTACCTGAAACTCTAAAAGCATAGAATTAAACATAACTGAACAGCTAAGTGAAATGACAAATTTCAATTCCATGCAGGCACCTCTGCATAGGTCGAGATTCTTGGGAACCCATTAGATAACAGCTTTTGCGTCAATAAGCTGCCAGACCAGGAGCCTAAGTTATCTAGGATCAGTTCATCTTCGGATACAGTAACTTTTGAAGCCCTGTACAATTCCAATATAGATTTTGTATCATTTAAATATCCTTGAAGTGAATCATGGAAAGCGGAAGCTTCAGCAATATGAGACAGTTCATCTGCACCAGAATAGAACTAGTGAGTTAGACTGTTAACTCAAGATTAATCATAACATTGACGTGAAATTCCTGCCTAGGTACCTGAGGATACATCATATCCATTCATCCGTAGGAGTCGAAACGCCATTGCGCATGTTGCTACATCTAGCATGATCTCCTCGTCCCTCTGTAACCAAAAACTGCAAACAGGACATGTCAAGTTTACAAGTTACTAAAAAAAGGTAACCCTCCATTTCAAACTATAAGATGTATTTAGTTTTGTTAAGACAAGAATCTGACCAACATTTACGCCATTAATGCATGAAGTATGTGATATGAAACTGCATTCGTATGTAGGTACTTTTGAATATGAATCTAGTTACATCTCACATAAGTTGCATATTAATAGCAATTGTTGGTCAAATCCATATCTTAAAATAAATTAAAGTATGCCTAATATTTTGAAATTGGGGAAATATTAAATCTGGTATTCATGGTCATTACCTGTATGTCATGTCTAGGATGCCCTTTACCTCAGTAGAAAAATGGTGAGAAATTCCGATCTTTTCAAGCGAATCCACCATTGACAGCTGGCAATGTATATTTAGTGGGTATACTGTTGGTACTGCAAAAAAGTCTATTGCCGTTAATTATTTAGCGACAGTTTAAACCTTGCTGAGTCTTTACAAGGAAAGGTACAGATACCCACCTGCACTACCAAATTTACTGACAAGCAAATTTAGGTACCCGAGGGCTTTATCATCATAGTTGTGGATTAATGCAGCAGCAGTTGTGGAAGGGGAGTTGAACAATGATCCATTCTTCCTCTGGAACTTCATAACTTCATTCCAGTCTAGCAGGTTTCCTAACCCTTCAGCAACATAGGCCATATATGCTTCTCTGCCACATGATTTCTTCCCATCCTGCCTGAATTAGTCAAGTATGAGGATTTTCATGTATTTACCGCAGGTGATGCTCCAAATCTGGTAGCTAATTCCATTGGTAAGCATAAGACAAATATGAATGGCATGATCATCTCATACATATTACGTACTAACTTCGTAAACAAGTTCTCTCTAATGTACAGCCGGAATGCAATGCCATGTATTTTTTCTGTTGACCAACCTTTTCACTTCAATGTCCCAGAGGTGTAGAACCCCATCAATATCAGTCTGTCTAACAGGAAACTGCAAGCCCATCGCAATGGCAAGCCTAAGCATACCAGGAAAGATGACATTGAAGCCTATAGGAGTGGCAATCTGCTCATCCATAGCAATGGAGAAATTCCTTCCAATAAAATGTAGACCTGTACAGTATCATTTTCATTGCATTAAGGCGTTTCAGTTCTTCAGAATAAATGTAGCAGAACTACATTAACAAGTAACAATGCGTACTTTTGTATACCTCTTCTTATGTGCTCGTGGCCAACATTCCATTTCTTAAATGCAAGAACACATGCCAATGTAGATGAGAGAATGTCCTTGTTGGCTGATGATCCAAACTCGTTGACACCCCAAGATCCATCATCCTGTTGGTTGAGCAATATCCATTCAACACACTGGGGAAAGCATGGAGCACCAGGGGAGCCCGGCAAGGGCACCATAGCCACCCACGCCGTGTCGTAAGAAGATGGCGATAATTCAACTTGCTGGAGCTGCTTCTTTATTCTAGCCTCCCGTCCATCTGTATGCTGCACTTATTTTCAGTGGCAACAGTTAATTAGACAGAAGACAGAACCCTCAAATATAATAACCAGCAGCGAGGCTCATACCACGTTTTGCAGGCCTGTATTTTCTCCTACCAGCCTTGTATCGACACATGCTGTTGAAAGAAAGGAGATACACAAGTCAGGAATCAGTTAAGGTGTCACTCATCTGAATACGCACATGGTGCCGTGCCTCTCAGACACACAACGACAAGAAATAATTAAAAATTGGCAGGTGGAGGCGCAGGCATTCAGGAGCCAGGAACTCAGCTAAAATAAGACTTTAATATTCTCTGCATTTGTTTAGCAGAAGTAGGAATAGTATTACGAGCCTTTTCAGCCAGCATATTTTTGGAAAAAAACAGCTAATATGAAAATTAATTCTGTTCCAGCAGCGACAATTAATTTGATTACGTCAAACCAAACTGAATCTGAGAACCGGAACAATAACAGAGGTAGGGCTCCTTACCCGAAGATGGAGGAATCCCGGCGCGAGTCGAGTGGAGTGCCGGAGGACGGTGACGGGTACGGCTGAAGGATCCGAGGCAGCGTGGCTCGACATTCCCCGCGGCACGGGCGATCGTGAGGCGACGATGAAGACCGGAGCGGAACGTTGGCGCGGACAGGGGAGCCGCCGGGAGGAGGAGGGGATGGCGGCGAGGCGCCGGGAGGACGGAACAGACACCGGAAACTTTTGGCTGCGACATGGAGAGAGACGAAACGATCGCTCGGTGTCGCGGGCGCGGGCTCTGTCACCGGAATGGCGAAGGTAGGGTTTACGGCGGCAGCATCGCCGTCGTTGAAGGAGCGGGAGAGGGAATGGGGCGGCGGAAAGGGGAAAGGCACAAATCGGGTAGGAGTAGGAGTGTAGGACGGAGCAGAACTAGAAACTGACACAGCTTTTCTTTGGTTTGGCGAATATGTACTCCCTCTCCTGCCCATAATGCGCTGGGTATAATTTTATTTTTTTGTAAACGTCATTTTTTTATAAAGTATGACTAAGAATACAGTAAATAATATGAATACCTACACTACCAGATGCATATAATATGTGGTAAAATATGCATATAATACGAAACTTTATTTTATAATGATTCTAATGATATCAGTTTGGCATTGTCTGTTTTTATATTTTTATCAATATACATGATCAAACATATTTTGATCCTGCATGTGCACTTTTTTTCGAGAGAGAGAGGTTGTGCGTTTTCTTACATCATCGTACTTTGAAATTTCGAATTTTCAATAAATCACTACATACGAAGAACTCTAAGTTCAAATATTGGAATGCATGCCATTGCATCTACACTTACAAAAAAAAATACGTGCATGTGGAAAATAATAAGAGTTTGGTCCACCGTGAGGAAAAAAATTGAATGCCCTCACGATGGTCTCGGGAGTCTAATCGTTATAAAACAGAACAAAAAATCGGTATAGCAAAAATGGGGCCCTCCCCACCGTCTGATGTGATAAAAACTCGTGATCTAAGACGTTTGATCCTTGCAGGATACACCCTACCTATGCAACCTTTTTCGTTTGTTTGAAACACTTTTGTTGCATTTCTTCCCGCGCATTTACGGAGATGACGTAGGGACATCCGCCAAAAGAGGAGGTTAGCACGTGAGGTGCGTCTTTGTGCAAGTGTGAGGGAGTGAGCAGGCGCGACAAAATGCGTTGGAGGAGAACCTGGCTAGCTACGCATATATGGTACCATGCGGGAGGCGGGCGATAGCTTTTACTGATCGGTCAAAAGACAAGTATGATTTATCATAAAAGGTTATGCAGATGCTTTTTTATGTATGTATGCAGCATCATTCTTTTATGTATGTATGCATCATCATCGCAATTTACCTTTGCAACATTCTTCTTCTTTGCATGTCAAATATGTGCAATTTTTTTGCAACATTCTTAACGTACCATATGAAAAAAGACATTAGAAACCACGCAACACCCTCAAACACACCCATGCAACAAGATTTCTACATATGCAGCAAATCCCCATTGGCCGTGATAAATCATCGAAATTTGGGGTATCAAAAAATATACTCCCCTAGTAGACCTATAATAAATGTCATATCCTTATTATGGATCGGAGGGGCCGGTAATGTATAAAATTAATGTTGCAGATATTAGCATATCTTTATACAAAACTGTGTGAGACATATATAGCCATAAATTAAAGGCTAATTTATACTAGCATATCTTCATACTTGGACATGTATGCAGGAAGGGCAGCACGGCGTGAAGATTCGGCTACAGGGCTAGCAGCAGAAGAAGACAGAACAAAGCAGCAACCAGCAAGAAAAACAAATGGCAAGAGCTGGCGGCACTGCTCTCTGCGCTGGGACACGTGGAGGGTGCGCGCTCCCCTCGATCAGCCGGATCGAATCGGTCTCGTTTTATACGGTTTTAATTAAATTAAAATATGCGGTGTCGTACCCTGATGCAGCAAGCCTGCGAATATAGAAAGAGGGAGCACCAGTGGGCAGTGGCCTGTGGGCGCAGGGGAGGGCGGAAGGGGATTTCGCCGGCGCTGGACGGGAGATGCTCCCCGGAACGGATTTTGTCCTCCGCGGAGGACGAGTCGGACGGCTGTGGTTGGCTGGCGCCGCAAGCACAAGGGAGATCCTTGCCGTTGCCGCAACGGATTTTGTTTTGTCCTCCATGCACACACAGCGCGCTGCCGCAAGCCGTCGCGCGCACCTCGTGGATCGGCGCAAGAAACCCGCCGGCTGCGCCAGCTGGGCACCTAACGAGGGCGGGCTCGTTTGGTAGCCTATAGATAGCTTGTTTGCATGGGCTGCAACGTGAAACAGGTCAGTTGGTTGTCTGTGAGCCACCACGTTGTTGCAGGAATCGGGTTTAAAGCACTCGGGATAGGTTCTGGAGAAACATCTAAAATAGCAGTTTCTCTAGGGATAGGCTTGTTGTGGCTAGAAGGTTGCACGTGTGGAGAAGGATGACGGAAATGCGGCGTCCCTTCGGAAACACGCGTAATAATTAGCCTCACATCTTCCCTCTCCTTCCTCTCACTCGCGACCGCACTCCCACCCCCCCCCCCCCCCCAAACTGTTACATCACCAGGCGGTTCCCTTTTCGCCGACCAATCCACCGCACCGCCGCAAGGAGGAGCACCGATGCCGGAGAAGGAGACGCCGGCTAACAGCACCGCGACATCGGCGGCAGCTAGCTCCGCAGTCTTCACCGGCATCTTGAGTTCGGCCGCAAACTCGACCTCATCCTAGGCCGCAACAATGGCGGTAACGACCTCTGCTTCTCACCTTCTTACTCGTTGTGCCAGAACAGGTCATGCTCGGGCATTTGTGATGACATGCAGATTAGATCTGCCAGGTTTAGGGTTAGAATAGGGTTTGGATAGATGTTTGCAAGGTGTTCGTCGTCATTGCTTGTTGTTCTTGTCCAGTTCTTGTTGTTCACGGTCTCGATTTGCTTAGATTTGTTACTCTAGTATTCAATCGCGGTAGATCATTCGTAGATCGGACTGTCGATTGGTGAAACTGTCAGATTTTACTGTGCATGCAAAGGGAGGAAGGGTTTTTGTGCTGGGGTTTAGCATGTTCTGATTGTTGTGCGGAAGATGAGTCGCGCTAGTATGTTCAGAGGCAAGATGAGTGGGAGGACTTGAATGTGTTCTAGATGTACCCTAAGTACCAACTCGTAATGTACACAATTTAAACTGCTACTTGTGTTGTTTATGATTGAACTAGGTCAATGATTATAACTTGATACATAGTATGAGGAGATGCTTGATCAGAACATATGGCATGACTGAACATGACCATGCCATTGGTTCTGATCAAACATCTCCTCCATATGTCCTCATATTATGAGGCCTATAGTACCTTGCTTTGCATGTTTCTTCTTTTTCAGTTCTGCATTGGCCAATGATTGAACAATGGCACAACGAAAATCAGGGTGCTGTGGACAGTCCCTTTGCCTGCTGCGTGATCCAATATATGAGGCATCTTTTTGTTTGTCTAGTGTATTGGCCTGTGATTGAACAATGGCACAATGAAAGGCAAGGTGATACCCTCAAACTTAGTTGTGTGTGTGTCATTACTTACACACTAGACTTAGTTTGAGAGCAGTCCCTTGAGCTGCCGTGTGAGCCAATGTATGACTCCTCACTAATGTTTTCAATATCCGTTTTCATCTGTACTTGTGAGCAGGCACACCTCTAATGCCTTGTGTTCTTGTGGCAGGCTGAGAAGCTCAAGCTTGGGTCACCTACTGAGAGCCCCGACGAGGGACCGTCGAAGAAGCGAAGGGCGGCTAACGTCGGCCACTTCCAGGAAGAGGTAGGGCCGGACCAGTTCATGCGCATCATCTTCAGGCCCACCTTTAGCCGGCTCCTGACCCCTCGAGATTTCGTCAATGGTTCGGAGAAATCCCTTCCAACATCATCGTCCGCACCAACACTGGTTTCAACTGGAGGATGACTACGATGAGAAAAGGCGAGACGCATACATCGACCAGGGGTGGGCGACATTCGCTCTCACCCATCCGCTCAAGGTAGTCTAGTTCCTCACCTTCTAGAAGGTGCCCTCCTTCAGGTACAGTGTGGTCATCTTCGGCTTCACCTGCACTAAGGTGATGAGTAGGTGCCTGTACCATGGCGATGCCACCAGGTGTGTCGTCTTCAAAAATCATGTCTGAAGCTTACCTGGTTGTGTGTCGCTGCTACCATGTCGTCTCTAGTTGTTGTTCGTGTCGTGTGCTGAACTATGATAGTGTCTGCTATGTCTGATCGTGCATGAATAATGTTGTGTCGTGAACTTGTGTAGTCTATGATCAGCGCTGAGTTTGCCTGAACTATGATAGTGTTCTTGCTTGTGTTGTTGATCGTTGGTAACATCACCACTAGAGGGAAGAGGTTACCAGAAGCAGTTTTTGGGTTGCAACCAATCACCAGTGGTGCCGTTCTGGGCTGCTACAAGGCTTGAAAACCGACCTACCAAACGGGCAGAGCCCAAATCTCCACGGGGCCAACAAAAATCTGTGCAGGACACCAAACGACGTGGCTATTCTGGCCCAGGGCCCGTCTGGGACGCGCAGGGGGCTTCTTCACACTGCACCAATGGTGCAGGAAATTGATGCAGGCTACCAAACGCGTCCTAGGTAAACGGATTAAAAGTGCTCGTTGTTTTACTTAGGTTGAACAGGATAAAGGAAAAAAAACCCAAATCGAGAGGACTGGCCTAAAAGGACCTATGTGTTCGCACCGCATGCATTTGTGGCCCACATTTATGCTCGAAATTCTTGCATTTAGGTGCGGTTGGCAAACGAGTCCGCGCGTACTTCTTACCCGCCTTGTATAAAACACGGTTCACCCGCCAATGGCACAATAACCACTCACACTCCCACCACCCAAAAACTCGTAGTTGGCCGATGGCGAACCCTTGCAAGCGATGGACGCCGCCATGGCATTCGACGTAGCCGCCCCAACTGTAGCCCCCGCAAACGCAACAGCCTCTCCAAAGCCGACACTGAAGCGGGCTTCCGCACCCAGGCATGGCGGGAAGGCCAAGGTGCCGAAGCCGAAGAGATGGTGGTGCTGACAAAGAAACACAAGGACCGTCGCGCCATACTGCGGGCGAAGAAATCTCATCAAGCTGTCGAAGTCGCCGCCAGGGTCGCCACCGAGATGGCCTTGGAGATGCAGGCACACCCCAACGCCCAACTCGGGATATCGTTTTCCATGGCTGGGGCCATATATGCTCACATTGAAGCGGGAGGTGTTCATCGGCCACGCTCAAGCCTCATCGACAAGCTCTGCAAGTTCCCAGGCCGCACGACCACCCCTACATCCACGGCCGTCACATCTGCCACCGGCTACACCGAGCTTCGTAGTGCAGCTCCAGGTGCCGCTTTCCCGCCTCGTCGGCTTGCGTTTGTCATCGCGTGACGACCGTTCAATGAGGGCTCCGTCTTGGCCCCTCACCTGGCCCTAAACCACACGCCTGACGGGGATCTGGGAGTCGACACCTCCTTCAGGAAGGCTCGGGCCATCCCGCCAGAGAATATGCCTGTTCCCGCAACATGTTCGAGGAAATGCCATGACCCCTCCTGACACCAATGGACCAGGTATGCTCATCGAACCTCGATCCCCTTTATCATGTGCTATAGTCCACTGATGTCCGGTGATCCGTAGGCCTACTACGCCGACCACGACAAGGCCTGCATGGAGGAGATGATCCATGGAGGCGGCCGTCGACGGTGTAGAGGAAGCCGCGGGCCAAAATGCCGTTCCATCTCAGCCAAGGGACCACAAGGCCACCGAGGCTGATCTGAAGTGTGAGCCGTCAGCCCTCACATTGAGCGAGACCCTGCAAAAGATGATGGCCAAGACACAAGAGACCTGGCCAAGAGGGACGAGAAATGGCGCCTGGAGAAGGAGGCCACCGCTGCCACCTTCATAGACCTCACCAAGTAGGCCATAGAGGCCCAAAAGATGGAGGCCGCGGCCAAGTTGGTTGTGGAGGAAAATCGAGTCATGTTTGTCGACTCGAGCATCATGGATCCAGAGCAAAGAGCGTGGTTCAAGAAAAAACGAGCCATCATCCACATGAATCTTGATCGCGCACATCTATGATATTTATCATGTGCCCCCCTCTGCAGCTTGCCTAACTTGTAATTATGTGCACTTCGTAATTGACTAAAATTAGACGAATTTGGAACCACTAATTTTAATGTTTGTATGGCATATTGATCAATTTGGTTTATAATTGAATCTTTGGCCGAGTGGCCATAAAATGCGTAAGGACGCTAGGTGCCCCCGACTTAAATGGACACTCTAGACAAACAAAATGAGTACCTTTTATATGTTTAAAATACGTCGGACCGCTGAAGGTGCCTAACTGATAGAGCTAGGTGGCTAAGTCTGCATGAACTGACAATCTATCACGCAATAAGCGGGGCTACGGAACTATAATACAAGGAATTGGGTATGCGAAATGTAGGCGTTCGAAGTGACTAAATATGAGAATGATTTGAGGCAATTAATGAGTCCATTTGGCCGGCCGGTGTCTTCCTTTTGTTGTTTGAAATATATTATTACTCTCTACATGTTTCAAATTAGATGTAAAAAATCCGTGAAAAGTGATTCAGGTTAGAGAAAGTACAAATCTAAAAACCCGGTCATGGGATTCGGTCTCGTAGAAATTACAGTAATATTAGTATACCATTATCAAGAACTACTCACAAAAAGAACCTATCTGAACATCTACTTTTAGGCTCTCTTTGATCGTCCCAACATAGGTAATGCTACAATTCTGTCATATTGAGAATCTCAAAATTTCAGAGCTGCAGTGGAATCAGCCCTGCAGCTGCCTGTATGAACAATAATAACCCAAATTAGTTGTCATGACTTCGATCAAATTTTAGTCTAGATACTCTCATTTTGGGAAAAAAAAGGAAGGTACAGCACATAATTTGAAACGGAGAGAGTAAGAAATCGAAGCAGTGAGCAGCAATAACCAGCACCTACAATCACAACCTAAGAGACAAAATTCAGAACTGAAGATTCCATTGCCAAGAAGGTCTAGTGCTTGCCGCTTCTGAATGTTTCTCAACTTAAGCCAAAACTGACGAAGGAATGCTTGTTCTTTGGATCTTTCTCCATGTACGATTCTTGTGCTTCTCCAAGCTACAACAAAGCTCAAGTGTTAGCACCCATGCACATGACAACAAAATCTTACAAGTATTTTATCAACGTACAGTGATCTTACATGTCCTGATATGGTATCCTCCACGCTCAGTTTGCGCATAGTACGCTCGCCACTTCATTGTTTTCTTCTTACTTGCATCCAGACTATGCCAAAGAGTTGTCATTTCCGTCGGACTCAAGCTTTCCACTGTTGTCGTAGTACTTAGAATTCTTTTTCCAATATATAATTTCCTCAGCTGCTCATATTAGTCCAATCATTTGCCATGAGAGGCACGATTCGGTACATTCCTTAGCAACCAATTTCTTTTAGTAAATTGGATAGAAACTGGCCTTTCCCCCGAACCCCCGCGTCGCCTAACACTAGGCGGCACGGGGCGATCTCCCGCCGCCGGCCGCTGCCACCTCCCTCCTCGCCCCGTCCTCCTCGTCGCCGCCGGAAGACCCGCAGGGCAAAGCCCTGGCGGCGACGGCGGGGGCGGGGGGCTTCGTCCATCGCGCGGTGGAGGCTCCCCTGGCGGCGGCGATGTACGTCTTCGGCGATTCCGGCGGCTCCGGCAGCGAGCTGGCGCGGGAGTGCGGCGGCGTGGATGTCTCCACGGTGGTGGAGCATCCTCCAGCGCGATGGATCGCCCTACTGGCGGTGGATCTTCGGATCGCCGGTGGTAGGGGCCCCTAGGGTCTCGGGAGGCGCTGCCGAGATGGTGGAGGCGGCGTCGCGTCGAATAAAGGTGCTGGAGCTCGGTCCCCATCTCGGCAAGGCCACGTGTGGCGGCGCCGGCGAGCTGCTGGCCTGGTTTCCTCTCAGATCGATGGATCTGGGGAGGGTGGTCTCTCCGGGCACAGTCGTATGTCGACTCTATCGTGGAGCTTTGGGAGTCGGAGGGCGGTTGTTAGTGTTGTCTTCCCCTTGGCCGGCCGTGGTGGCGAGGGAGGGGAAGGGGACGGTATAATCGCCTTCCTCGTTAGGGTTTGTGTTCTTCTAGTGGCTTGCGGCTGTCATGTTCTGCAGCCTTCTTCCGGCCGGCCTTGGTGGCGAGGGAGGAGGCGGTTCGACGTGGCGACGCCAAAATCGGCCGGATGGTCGGGAGAAAGACCCTTCTTCTTCCTTGTCGGTATGATTTGCTTCGTCGTCGTTCTTCTTCTTCCTCGGCACTGATGCTAGAGGGAGTTTCTGGTTTGCCCGGGCGGATGGCCCGGCCGCGGTGCTGGACCGGTCGGTTGACTCGAGTTCCCTTCCTTCCGGAAGGGACACTTTTCGCGGTACTCAAAGCCAAAGATGGCGACGGCTGCTGCAGGCGTGTTGGATTGGTGTCCATGCCTTCTCGGCGCTGGTGTCAAGGAAGGAGGAAGCATCGTGGTGGCAATTACACCGTGGTCAAAGATGATGACCTGCTTGAGCTTGGTTGTAGTTCTTTCTGCTGCAGGGGTCTTCTCTCAAGTTTATGAGATGATGACACAGGGCTCTGGAGATCTTCATGGGTTATGGTGGTCTTAGGGTGTTCTGGGTGTTCTTGATCCTTTGTGTTTGTGTTTCTCTGTACTTGTAAGGGTCAACAAATTTGTATCTTTCCGTGATATGAATGCAGAGAAATTCTCAAAAAAAAAAAATCTTTTAGTAAATTGAACATCCTATCTTTTTTAGCGAGATACTCGTGATCTAAAGGCATAAAAAACAGAATTCGAATTTTCTTTTCTGAAGTTGTGATGTAATTTCTTCAGTTCCATTCGGCTTTACCTTTGTGTAGAAGAAGCGTTTTACCAGGTAGGTAGTAACTTTATCTTTTTTTTTTTTGAGCGAAGGCAACTTCTTCAGTTCTTCATGTAAAAAAAGAAGAACTTACCCAGTTCTTCCTGCAATCCCCATTCCAGCCTAGTGGGCTTCTGAACCTTGGCATTCCAACAACCATCAACTTACCCGTCGGCCCAAACATCAGAAACAGGGCCCAAGCTGATCGATTCTGGGGTTCACAAATCGGGACTCAGAAGAAGACGCCAGAGAGCTCTACAGGCTACGGCGAAACGCAGAGGGGACGAGAGAAGCGAGCACCAGCGGAGCCGGAGAGGAGACGCGAGGCGAAGCAAGGATGAGGAGGGGCGGCGGAGGCGGCGGCGGGATGATGGACGACGAAGGCCGGGTTGAGCACGCGCAGATCCCCAACAGCTTCGGCCACGAGCTCCGCGCCTGCCTCCGCTGCCGCCTCGTCAAGACCTACGACCAGGTACCCACCCCCCGCCGCCGCCGCCGCCGCCGCGTTCCCCTCTCGATACCCGTCCATCTGGACCTAGGGTTTAGGCCGCGCACCGTTGGTTCAGTGAATCCTTGTCTTCGCGCTGAGTAAGCCGGGGGGGGGGGGGGGGGGGGCGGGGGGAGATTTAGGTGTCGGTGTCGAATTAGGGTTGCCTGATTTCTAAGGGGAGCGAATCGTCGTTGGATTGTACTAGGGTTTATTAGCCTGCAATGTTCTCGACTTCGACCTCGTACTTGGGTCTCGTGTAGATTATGCGGTCCGAAATTTGTGTGATTTTTGTGGGACGAAAACTCTCCTGGCAGAAGCTGATTTCTGTTGTTCATATTTACATCTCCTATATCTGATTGCTGTATGGGCTCTGCAGTTCAGGGAGAATGGCTGCGAGAACTGCCCCTTCCTGGATATGGACAAGGATCGTGACAACGTCGTAGGCTGCACCACCGCCAACTTCACTGGGTAATTCCATTCTACACTGCATTCATGTATAGTGTAATGGCTAGCAGTGCTCTCAGAAATTTTCTCCGGTCACGTTTTTCAAATTACTTTATGATAAGAGGAATTCCATTCTACACTGTATTCATGGTGTATCTTGTGCTTTAACCTGCTGCAAATTGGCCTATAAACATATAAGAGGAAGAAATAGTTGTGGTTTTTCTCTAACTTCCAGTCTTCCACTCTTTGGGTTGATTTTGGTGAATAGTTTATAAAGTCATTTTGCTGATACAAAAAACACATAGAATATATGTTCATGTAGAGTGACTTGTAGAATACAGAAAGTTAAAACAGTCATATACTTCCGATAAGAATGTGCTGCTGCTAAAAGATGTTATTTCCCCAGACACTGTTTATATAGTCCCGTGCTTCCCTTTTACTGATTTTATCGTGGCTTGCAGAATAATATCGCTGATGGATCCCAATAGGAGCTGGGCTGCTCGTTGGTTGAGAATCGGTGAGTTTGTATTTAAAATAGCTTTCGCACAGCCTGTACTTATATTTGTCTTCAAGTTACTTTCTCTTTTCTGATTGGTTTACTTTATGCTATTGCATTCCAAGTCCAGTATGATATGCACTGTTGTAGATAGCTAAGAAAACTGGTTAGGCCATGTACAGAGAAAGCTCTCCTTCCTACAATATGCTTCCTCCATTCCAATGAATATGGCGTTTTCTTTAAGTTTGATTAAACTTCTAGAATGAACAATCAACAACTATAATTATAGATACCATAATGAAAATATTTCATTATGTATCTAATGATATTGATTTTGTATTGTATATGTTACTGCTTTATTCTAAAAACTTGGTCAAACTTTACATAGTTTGACTTCTCAAAAATAAATTCATTGGAACGGAGGTAGTACTAATCAGTAAGGTTTATACATAACACTAGGTGGGGTGTCTGGATGAGAAATGCCTATACCCTTTAAGAACATTTTGACAGAAATAGGTTGTATTGTTCATAATCCATTGCATTGTCTTCTTGCTGCTCTTATGTTAGGCATGTCTAACATTTCACATTGGGATCTTGTTTAAACTGTAGAATTGCATGCTTGCTAACCCAAGTGCACTCTCTTGTTCCTTCTTTGTTTCCCTTCTGAAGTCTTCTATACACTTTCATGTACCACATCTTGATACTCGATCCAATACTTCCACAATTGTATGAATGGATCTACTTAAATTTAATTGATTTTCGTCTCAAAACTCAAGACCATAATCTGATTAACATTTTGCAGTGACGCAATCCTTGTTCAGTTACCTTGATTTACATTTTGTTTGCATGATTTCTGCATCGTGAAACAGCATCAATTTGATTTTCCTTATTTGTTGGCTATATCTACCATGTCACACCATTAATCTAGGTGCCGCCAGTGTCAAAAGAAGTCCCATACTAGGAGGTTCCACCAGTTATTATCTTTGAGTTAACTTGAGAGCTGCGCTGCCCGAGCATTGTCCTTTCTAATCATGTGAATCCTTTCAGTTAATTACCAGTAGTTCACAGTGCTGCTATGCATTACTCCGGTAGCCCTGGAATTGCTGGAGCCTGGAGGACCGTGTTTATCTTCTGTGTCATAACTCATACCCAGCCTAAAAAGATCTAAAAGAAGTGTTGCTTTGTTGGTCTGCAGGGAGATTCATTCCCGGGTGCTATACTCTGGCTGTTTCTGAGGAACTTCCGGAGGAGTATCAAGTAAGAAACTGCATGCTCACATTTAGCAACTGTGGCACGCTTGTACAATATATCACCTAATAAAAAAATCATGATCATTCCAGGGGATGTGCCAAGACAATGATGTGCAGTATCACCCTCCCAGGCGTGCGTGAACAAGCTGAAGTCGGCTCAAGATGTTCGCGTTGTCCTCATCCTGAAGCAGTACTATGTAGTTGCTCCTGTAATGTCTGAAACTACCAGTATTGATGGGTCCTTAGTGAATTGATCGCTCATGTTCATGTTGCCCTCATCCTGAAGCAGTACTATATATAGTTGCTCCTGTAATGTCGGAAACTACTAGTATTGATGGGTCCTTTGTGAATTGATCGCGCACATCGAAAAAAATAGCGCGCTATTTCGACGTTATAGTGGTGCTATAGCGTATTTGGAAAGTGAATGCAACGCTATGCATATTTGGCTTGCCATGACGCTAATCACACTATTAGCGGCGCTATGCACGCTATTTTTCGTAGTGTTATAGCGACGTTATTTTTATAGCGTTGTAGCGTGCTATTTTTGTAGGGAAATCGAGCTGACTAGCTATTTTAAATCTTTTGGCCTTCCTAAATCCCCATTCTAACCGTAGTTATTCAACCCGTTGGAAACCACAGAAGCACATCGACAATCGACAATTCCCACTCCCCCTCACGCGAGCGTACATGTTGAAGTTGAAGAAGAAGAATCAACATCACAACGAGTAAGAGCTACTGATGCAATATGCTTAAGAAGAATAAGTTGCTTCTAGTTTTTCATTATGATGAGCTGAATCAGATGTTGACCGAATGCATTATCCATCTAGTTCATCTAATTTTGATTAATTACTACTTCTGCTATGTAGTTGGCTCTTTAATTGTTTGTATGTTGGCAGGTTAATTAGTTATCTACTTGTCCACTTGTCTACTTGTTTTTTTAGATAAAAGGCACTCGAGTGCCCAACTTTGAATTAACAAAGCCACCAACGGCGAGAACGGTACAAAATGCTGAACCCAGCTTACAGAACGACACCACACACCCACACGAACTACCGAAGAAGCTACACCCGGAAGCGTGAACAGCGAGCTCAGCCAAAGCGCCTACGAGACTCGGAGAAGAGCTGGAGTCTACAGTGTCGGGCCAGAGCTCACTCGAGAGCAAGCCATTTTCACGCGTGCCTCAACAGACCTCCTCCGTCGCAGAAACGCCACCGGAAGCCGACCACCACCGGGGGCCAACCCTCGTTGCGCACAAACCGAACAGCAGCGCCAAGGAAGCTCGACAAGGGAAGGGGCACGGAGCAAGCCTTGCCGAAGATCGCCGAAGAATCACCTCCGTCACAACCATCGGTGAGCCTCGCGTTGTGGGTTCCAAGACGGTGTCTTCAAGAAGAGCACGACACCGGAGTGCCGCCACCGCCCGATCCGAGGATCTTGGGTTTTCACCCGGACGCGAGTAGAGGATCGGATATTGGCCTCACGGCGCCTTCAACAAGGGAACGCCGTCCGCGAACGACGCCGCCGTGGCCCGAGGGGCAAAGGTTTCCCTTTGGCAACATCACCACCAACTACACCCCACAGCACTCGACTCGCCGATCACCACGCCGCCCTCACGGCCGTGGTAACCATCCAGCACCAGAGTCATTGGCTCGCCCGCCAACCAACATGACTCCCACCTTCCAGGGCCGCCGCCCCGGCGTCCCAGCTCAGAGCTCAACGGAGAAAAGGAAGAGAACGAGTAGACCTTCGCAGCGAGAACACCGGACCCCCTGCCTGGAAGCATCGAACCTGACTGGAGAGAGCCCTACTGGAGGATCGGTAGACCAACAGCCCCCGTGGCTGCCGGCAACACCGGATCCGGGACGAAAGACGATGGCTTCGCATGGCACCAGGCCCCCGCCGGTCCGTGGGAAAGCCAACACGCCTCCAAGCACCTTCACCAACACCGGCAGGCAACCGCCGCCGGCCAAGCTTGCTACCAAGGCAGCACACCGCACCTGACCACCGCACGCACCCACCGAAACGGAGATCCCGACCGAATCGGGGTTGGATCTGGGCTCAGAAGGGCCCGGGCCCCTGCCCGGCCCGTGAGGCGCCGGATCCCGGCCCGAGGGCGGCACACGGGGTCGTCGCCGGCCAAGGGGGCCACCAGCACGCCGACGGGGCGACCACGTTCGTCCTCCCCGAGCCCGCCGAGAGAGGAGCTCGCGCCGCCCGAAACCGGCGGCCGCCGGAGCCGCGGGGGCCGCTCCGCCGGGTGACCGCCGCCACGAGCACGCCGGGGACGCGCCGTCTCCACGCCGACGCCGAGGATCCGCGCCGCCGCGCCCGACGCCTAGCGCGGCGCCCTCACCGGCCGTGGGTGGCCCGCGCCGCCACCACCGCGCGAGGGGAAGGGGCCCCGCCGCCGCCGGGCGCCGCACGGGCTTTGCCCGGCGACGCCCTCTGGCGGCGGCGAGACGGAGGGGAAGGGGAAGGGGGGGCTCGGGGAGGGGCGCCGCCACGGGCTCCCGGCCGCTCGCGGGAGCGGCGCGAGAGCGCTGGGTTTTCTTTCCTCGCCTAGCAGCAGTTGCCCACTGGTCTACTTGTTGGACTGATAAATATTTATCTTTCAGTGCGATCATGATTTTGTCAATTTCTTAGTATACAAACTACATTTGTTATTTTTTAATTTTTTTGTGAAACACTATTTTATAAAATAGCGCGCTATTAGCACGTTATAATCCGCTATTTGTTTAGCGTGCTATTTTTTTCCTTGATCGCGCACCTCTGTGCAGCTGGTGGGACAATCTGAATGACAGCTAGTTTAGTGCAAGTTTATAATATGAACTGCTTCCTATAATATTAGCTTATAATGCTGGGCGTAATTCAATCCAGGAGTCATTCTTGTGGTAGTAGCTTTGCACTTATAGGAAGATTCCAGTTTACAGCGCATTCAGAGATGCCAGTGACTAGCGACATCTTATCACTGCCATGGGGAAGAGCGTATGTTGCTGTTGTCTACACATGCACACTCATCATAAGTGAGGCAGCCACGTCATTACAGATCATATATTGAGGAAGAAATTGACGTTTCACAATGTCATTAAAGCAAGAAATCCACGCAAATTTATGCTTGAACAAGAGCACAGACGAGAACACAATGTCAAGCAATACATATGGATGAATATGCAGAACAAGGTCTAATGCATTTCTTTTCAGCATACAGAGAACAAGGTCCAATCCTTCAATTTTCCAAACTTCCAGTAAAAAGACATCATACATTACATCTCTGAAAGCATTATAAGAATCATCAAAGGTCTTTCGGGACAGCCACCATCAGCACATCAAGATCCACAGCAGACCTTAACTCAGCATTCACATGATCACATCTAGAGGGCATCAGGCAATCGACTGAATGTAATTTAGTCTGCAACTGAAAACAACTACCACATCTTTCGATTTCTTAAGAGTGTCAGCTGTAAATAGCAAATCCTAATAAACAAAATATATTTTTTACAGAAGCCCAACTTTTATAAAGTATACATAACCCCGCAAGTTTTTGAAAACGAACAGAGACAATGCGCCTCAGGTCGAAATTGGCTCTGATGTTTGCAAAACCGAACAATGCATACTTCTTTCAACTGGTTACCACATGCTACCAGAACCATTCTTACAGGAGTGGATGCCGTGAAAAGAACTTAAGGACAAGCGCTACTTATTTAGCATAATAAATCATAATTAACTAAATTGATTTCATGAGCACATTGGCATATATACTCTGTAGTCTATAAATAGAGTAATATCTTTTTAAAATGGCTTAAAAATCTCTTACCTTTAACAACAAGATTCTATAACCTTTAGACGCTAACTTCCACTTCTCAGATAACATCATCATATGATAACTTAAGTTAAAGTGTGATTAATCATTCAGAAGCTATGGTGCGTCATAAACGGAACACTAGAAATAGCGAACACAGAGCGTCGCTAAGAGAAAAACTAAATCATATCAAAATCTAAGTTCTCAAATCCTAGCATGCAGAATCATGGACAAAAGTACTTTTATGGTTGAACAGCTGAAGTAGTGAAACTCTGCTGAATCAATTGAACCTTACTTGTCAGCATAACAAGTGCAGACAGCAAAGGATGCAAGCAGGCAGCAAAATGATCAGCATCATCAAATCCCAGTATCATCATTAATCATCACCGCCATCACCAGCATCATCATCATTAGGGGATACAGCACAAACAATATCAACCGCAACAGCAACTAACTTGTGTTGGTCCTTTATCAACCAGCATCTTCTCACCACACCATGTAACTAGAAAGGTGCAAATTACCATTTAAAGTAAGTACCCAACACTGAAAAGGAGAAGTAATATTGAGTGCTAATTAAACAAGGTTGAATGGGAAGAAAGTGAAGTACATATAGTTCAAACAAGCATCCAGATATCCACAAAGCATTATCTGCAGCTTGAAGCAGCCACTGATATGAAGCCCCGCAGCATTTCAGTTGGTAACTAAACAGTGCTTGTAACTATAGTGTTCACAACCAAGCAACTGAACAGCCTCTGATAGGAGCAGCCCTGTTCCGTTCATCCTATAGAGAGAAGCACAAGTTATGTTTATCACATGTAAGATAATGAACTGCGATGACATAAATAATATTTTAAAAACTTAAGAGACCTCGGTCGTTTGATCTTCAGTTTATGTTGAAGGGCTACGAGAGCGTGGAGATCGGTCCTCATTGCGCTTAACAGGAGATCCCTCACGAGAAGATGGCGTCCTGCGAGGTGAACGACTAGGGCTTCTACGCGCAGGCGACACACTGCAAGCAAACATTAAATGGCATTGGTCCAATACAGCAAGATAAAATAAACAAAGTTGATTCCCAAATGTGCCTACCTGGCTCTGCCACGCCTGTTGTCATCCTCAGGACTGTAGCTGCGACTCCTGCTACGACTAGGGCTTCTACAGGCAGCCAATAATGTTTATTAAAAATAACGTACAGTATAATACAGCAAAAAACCACAGTGATCATCTAAATGTGTGTACCTGTCCCTGCCACGCCTCCTGTAATCATCAGGACTGTAGCTGCGACTCCTGCTACGATGATGATAATCCCTCTCTGTGTGCCTGTCACGTCCATATCGCTCTCTACTCGGACTCCGACTTCGCCTTCTCGAATAATCTCTGCCCCGATGATCATCGCGGTACCTGCAGATGTTGTACACATTTTTTTTACATCATGACAAGAAGAGCATATAACAAAGAAGGAAACACAATAGGTTTTGTCAATGCACTGCGCAATATCACAATCTGATAGCTACCTGAACAACAAAGCATTAGGAATTTAGCAGTACAGCTAGTAGCCAGTGCCCACCGGCGAAACTAGAAAGCAACAAAAGGAGGGCTACACTATTATGCAAATTTGACAAAATGCAATGTATGAATTGAAGCAAGGCATGGCAGCCGCCGCATTATATTACTCTAATTCTGGTTTGTATGTCAAAAATGAAATATGATATCTGCCAACACAACAGGGGTATAAAACCATGCCATGTACACTGACTTGATATTGCAAAACTTAGTGGATCTCTGTTACTTGCCCGTCTACAGCCCTATTTTTGCTGTCTTCATGATCCATTCTATTGAGGAGAATCACAAGCCACATGAAAGAAGCTCCTAGGGGAAACCGGGCAAATATGGAATATATGTGTATAAATATATAAAGATCTAGAAAAAAAGTATTACCCCCGTCTTGGACTGCGGCTTCTGGAACGACCCCTTGACCTTGGGAGCATTTCCATGATTCTCCCTTTTTGACTGCAAAGTTCAGGCAAAATAATATTATGTACAATTGTGGCTCTCCTTCATTCTTTTACATAGGACAATGTGCAGGAACTTTTGAAGAGAATCAAGTCTGACAACATAGTTTGCATGCCAACACACATATGCCAAGTTACCGTCACCACTATAGAAGATAATAAACGAGAAAATGCTTTAGAAGTAGTACCAAACACATCAGAGAGTATTATACTTCCTGCTTATTACCATTGCCAAGGGAAAATTCCCCTCAAAAAAAAAAAAAACAGTACATGGGCAGTGTTCAAGTTACAATAAAACCACAGGTTCATTATCCCCAGACTGAGTGTAATATGCACACAATTCATAATCTAGAACATAATAAGAACTGAACTGTTGAGGACAGAAAATTAAACGAAGGACAATACCCCAACACCATGTTGCACAAGGAGCAGATGTAACCTAACACTTCCGCAATGATGGTTAAATACAAGACAATTCATGGTACTGAAACAGAGCAAAATCTTCAAGACCATCAATTGTTTTGATCTAGCATACTGATTATTCCGATGCACGGTAAACGTTAATGCAGTGCCTAACATACATCCAACCAGGAACCAACGAGGTTTACATTCAGCAAATGACAGATCCATGTAGTATCACATTTGCTGAAAACTAAGTGCCAATATCCCGACCGAACCCACAATCAAGCCAGCGGTAAAGACGAGAAATCGTATCTTACATCCGCTCAGCGTTCGGGCCGTACTTGGCAAACTGCACCATCATCTCCCTCCCGTCTACCAACCTCCCTGAAAAGTAACCAAGAAAAATAGACCATGAACCCAAACCTAAAACAACATGTATGATATAAATTGCGAAATTCGTACGGAGAGGTACCAACCGTCCAGTCGATCGACTGCCTTCTGCGCCTCGTCCTCGTACTTATACCTCACGAAGGCGAACCCTCGCGAGTCGCCAGTCCTACAGAATAGATGTAGAAACACGAATTAACTTCCACAAGGGCACAACCCTAAAATTTCCGCCTCTGGTATCGGAGTCCTATGTGCTATACAGCCAAACCCCCACACGGCAGACACGGATCAGAGCTAACGAACCGGCGAGCGAACGAACGAACGAACGAACCGTAGCTTGCCTCACCTGCGGTCCCTGGGGATGTAGATGTCGACCACGTCGCCGTACTTGTCGAAGAGCGGGAAGAGGTCGTCAGCCGTCGTACCTGCGAGAGGAGCACGAACGGGGAGGATGAGACGGGGAGCTAGCCCGCGCGCGGGAGAAGGGAAGGGCGCGGCGGGGGATACGTAAAGGGGGAACTCACGGAAGGTGATGTTGAGGACGAGGAGGGAGTAGGTGTCGCGGATCGGCGGCGGGCCGGAGCGTCCGAAGCGCGACATCTCGCCGGAGCCGGCGGTGGAGGCGGCGCGCGGGCCGGAGCGGCGGTTGCGATTCGTGGCGAAGGGAGGGCGGGGGCGAGGAGCGAAGAGATGCTGGGGGAGGACGCGACGCTGGGTGGGTGGTCACACAAAACTTGGCGATCCTTCTAGGCTCTAGCACGCACGCGGACGCGGCACGACGGAAAGCACATAGGCCTGACCTGGTCGGCCTGTTTCTAGTGGGCCTCTCCCTCTGGATATCACATCGGACCGGGCCGGGCTGGGCCGACCATACCTCCCTTATCCGCACTATTCTAAAATTAAAACAAAAATGTTCAATTTTTATCATTGATGAAATCGCAAAACGATATTTCTGTGTTTCCAGAAGTAATATAAGCAGTATTTTCCAGTTCAAAACACAAATTTTTTTAGATAAAGAGTGCCTTACTTACTCAACGAAGCATAATACACCAGGCCTCTTCACAGCAAGGTGCACACAGCCGTCAAAACCAAGTATCAATGTGCCATAAAAATAAAAACAAGAAGAGTTCTTCACAAACTTATGAGAAGCTAATTACGCTATGGTAGCCGTAATCCTACGATTATGCAGCCAGCCATGTTGGGTAATAAACTTATTGGCCGCATTCTTCAATCGTGTAGACACCTCCGTAAAGAGGTTTCGGTCCTCCGATCGCTGCAAAAACGATCATAAATGGAGTGTATCCGTACATCGGTAGATGACCTGCATTAGAGAATAATTTTTATCGTTAAAAACCTTATCATTTCTACATAGCCAAAGCGACCATATAACGGCTATCGCTCCCACTCTGATAAGAACTTTGAACCTATGATCCACCCCATTCAGCCAATTGCTAAAAATATTTGCAACGCTACACGAGGGTATAAGGTTGAACCCATCTGAATGATTGATCATATAGATATCGCAAACCGACACTGGAAGAAAATGTGTTTTATTGTCTTTTCTTCGTGACAAAAACACATTTAGTACAGCCATGTCAATTGCGTTTGGTAAGGTTGTCTTTAGTAAGAATAACACCGCGAGGAACGTACCAAGCAAACACCTTAGCTTTCAGAGGTATCTTCATCTTCCAACTAGATTTATTATTTACAACGGGTTGAATGGGCTCGATTAAAGTTTTGTACATGGAACCAACCGAAAATACACCATTCTTGGTAAGTCCCCAGAGAAATTGATCGGGCCCATGTACCAAATGGTCTGAAGCTAATCTTTGTATTAGTTTATTCCAAGAAGCCAACCGAGATCCAATAAGATCTCGCCTGAACGTCACAGAAGGTGGGGATGATTCCATAACCTTGCGTAAGGTATCACCTTTGTGACGTACAATATTATAGTACAAAACTGGACATTATTCTCAGAGCGTGGTTGTTCCCAACCATTTGTCCTCTCAAACCTTCTCTCGGTCCATCTCTAATGGAGAAAGAGTCATGTGGGAAAAAGTATTTTTTTAGTTGCCATGAAACCGGCCCAAAAATGAGAGTCTCTAGATTTTCAATTAACCAGAGAGACCGCTTTTGAGCCAATATACTTTCTCCGCAACAAATTTTGCCAAACACCATCCTCGGTTAATAACTTGGCCAACCATTTTCCTATAAAGGTCTTATACTTAACTTCAAGATCGTGAACACCAAGTACACCTTGATCTTTTGGGCGGCAAACAATACTCCATTTAGTCAACCGGTATTTTTTCTTCTCACTATCTCCCTGCCAAAAGAATCTGGACCGGAGATAATCCAACTATGCAAGACTTCTTTAGGCAGCTGGAAGAAAGAATAAAAAAAAGTTCACTTATAACACTTTACCCGAGAACTTGTTGTTTCCTTCTTTGTGCAACTCCATGACCAAGCTTTGTAATTTCAGGTTTCCGTCCGATAGTTTACTGCACTTGAAATGAAATGAAAAAGCTAAACTTAGAGCTGCAATTGTAAAAACTTTAGCCATAAAAAAGTTCACTTATAACACTTTCCCCGAGAACTTGTTGTTTCCTTCTTTGTGCAACTCCATGACCAAGCTTTGTAATTTCAGGTTTCCGTCCGATAGTTTACTGCACTTGAAATGAAATGAAATAAACTAAACTTAGAGCTGCAATTATAAAAACTTTAGCCGTAAAAAATCAGCTTACGGAGTTACACTTTCTCTTCAAACATTATCAATGTATACATAACGCTATGCCATGTATACATGACGCTGTGACATGTAGACTTCCTCATTGCCATATTATATCGTGCATTGGTTTCCGTAAAACTCAAACTCGACTAACTTGACCAAGTTTATTGAGATAATTAGCGATATCTACAAACTAAATGTATACTATATTAAAATATACTTCATTATGAATCAAATGGTATTGATTTGATATTCTAGATGCTAATATTTTTTCTACGAACTTGATTAAAGTCCACATGGTTTGATTTCGAAAAAATCTTATACACACTATTCTGACATAGAGGGAGTAGACAGCAAGGTTAAAACTAGGGCTGCAAGCGGCAGGGAAAGCGGGGCGGATTCGATTCCAACTAGCACAATTTGTACAGAGTTATGTCGAGGACCGTAGCACAGTTTGAACCAAGCATGGCCTTTTGCGGGACATTGCAGGACCCGCGTTGGCAACTCTAGTTGAAACCTTGGTGGGTGAAACACGCGCCACAACTCTATCACCAGACTAGGTGATGGTTATGTACTCCGTACGAAATTTTGCAAGGGTAATTGTGATAGCAATATTATCATTATAGTGAAAGGCCACTAGCTGCTAAGCAAGAAAGAAATTCAGTTATAACATCTTCATCACGGTACACCCTTCATTGTAAGTTCGGTTGGCCATAATTAGACATTTGGTGAAACTCGTGGCATATAGTAGTGACTTGCACTAAGTTTGATGAGCAAAGGAAGCTACACTGCTTATAACACCCAGCACATAAACGCTGTAATCTACAACTGCGGAACTCAGAGAGCACCAGCAACTTTCCTGGAGACGCTCACAGCCTCACACATCTGATCTGTGGTGCATTCAGGTGCCCCGTCCTGGTCAACATCATAGCTCATCTGCTGCACTAGCGAGATTCGGAATCGTCTTCATTAGGCTTCACCTTGCCCTGTGATAGAAACTAAATTTTAGCTAGATGTTCCGATTTCAGAATGTTGGAGAAGTAATGATGCATGAACAACATTCAGAATGTTGGAGAAACATGACTCAACGACATTGCATGGCGAGTTTGCTCCTTTTTTCCCACATAGCTAGCTTGGTCTAGTGATGTACTGATGCGTATACAACCTATATTCAGTGATAGTTCTTTCGTGTGAAATGTGCGTTAGTATATTGAATTTGATTTAGGATACTTCAGCACCAGTATGATACATGACCAACCAAGTTTTAACATGAAGTACAGATGATACCATTTTGACGTACTTCAGAGTTGGACAATCATTCGCAGTATATCTTTATTTCTTCCAGACCTCTGTTTTTCGAGGGTTGGTCACACAATAAGTCAATGTATTTTTACCTTGTGGGCTAGACTCAAATCCACAAGTGCCAAGATGACTTGCAAGTTTCTCTCCCCAGTGCTTTTGCCAATCTTCTGTCAACTTGACCTCAGGAGTTGTCCACACTACAGCCCTTGCTTCCTTATAATCAACTGCTGCAGAAGTTACCTCAGGCTGAAAAAAGCATTGAGAATGGTCCAAGTGAGCAGAAGGAAAAGAGCAACAAAGAAGAAAAGGGACGATACAAAGTAGAAAATCTAGACAGACCAACATAGTTGACATCGGTATAGAGATAATTGTTTTAATGAAATGCCCCGTTAAACATATAGGGACGCAAATGTGACTCGTGCATGTTTTTCCCAATCTCTCTGGAGGAGAGGAAACGTAGTTGCAGCATAAGAGCAGCTGTCCCTCTCTTACTCATTGCTTCAATGAGTGAAACCGATCTGATATACGAAAGCAAGGAATAACTTACCCTCCCCTTGATTCATTGCTTTCCGATCAGTGGTGGAGGTACCCCCTCAACCCATGGCACAAGTTTCAAATATACAAAGACTTGGAACTATATCGTTTTACAATGGAAATTTATGACCCATGTGGTCTCAGAGTCGTCTTTGGACGGAAGGCTGGCGAGAACGTTTAGGAAGACTGTGTCTGTGCAAGCTATCCTAGCCTCTAGCTACTTGCCTAGATTTCATCAATGAATTGTGCTCTCCACATTCTATACGCAAACCCAATACACTGATCCGTTCTGCACTTTTTTTGGTTTCAGCTTCATTTCATTCCCGTTTTTCTTCAGTAAAAGCTACTATATGCGCTGGATAGGTATCAATTATGGAGATAAACATAAAAAAAGATTAACTGTACTTCTGCTACCGTGCTGAACTGCTTGCTCATTGCCTCATTGGTTTGGTCAACATATTTTTGCAAGAGAAATGGAGCAAAATTGCGATGGTAAATAGGCCTAGAGACGAGACGATTACCTGGCCCTCTAGAATCCTCTTCACACTGGAAGCGCACCCGTCGCACATCATGCCCTGCAAGAAAGACCCAGACAGCAGCGGGTCATGCCTGGACCCTAACCCTCCCGTGAAATTCGAAGAGAAGAACAGAAATGGAGAATCAGAGACCTCCGAATCGAAGCTAGCTGGTTGAGACGAGAAGTGTACCTGGACGCTGAGCAATATGGCCTCGGATGCGGGCTCAGCCGCATCGCCGAGCGCCGCCGCGACGGCGGTGACCGACGAGGTAACGCCACCGCGGGGACGCAAGACGCCAGAGACGCTGCTGGGGGAGAAGGAAATGGATGCGACGCGGCGAGCTCCGGCGAGGGGGGAAGACGAGAGGGGTCTGGACTTGCAGGGAGAGGGGAGGAGGGGAGAGAATCTCGTGATTAGCGTAGACTCCATTGGGATGCTCTGATTTCTCGTCCCGTCGTCCGAGATTAGCGGTTGTGAGACAGGGGGGACTTTGGGGAGCCCTGCTATACACACGACGTTTTACGTCCGACTAGTAAAAATGCTCGTGCGTTGCCACGGACAAGCGACATCACACATAAACAAATCAAAAATGTGGTTAAAATACAAAGATTATGTCCTTGATCTATGACATTGTTTCTAACAAGGTTACACCGAGCAATGAAGCCGAGTAGCAGCATCCATAGTAGGCAAGCGAATGGAAACAAAACAATTGTGTTGTCTCATGAACCTTACCTTTTTTTCGAATTTAAATTTGAGACAGATTCATTATGTGCGGGTGAAGCAGGGATGCGAAGAGTATTTCCATTGTGAGCAGGCAACTTTTGAAAAATATATAAGCTCATTCAAATGTGTAATGAATGAGAACTATCTAGGATTATAAGTACACCATTTTTTAAAATATTCTTGGAAAAACAACTTAATTATTTCAATTGCATTTTTAAACCATACACACAAAAATGAAGAACTTATTTCAGTAATTAATATAAATAAATAAAAAGATTAAAAAAAGTCATGGAATTTTTCATATCGCACCACACCATGTATTGACATAAAACAAATGTTTCAAGTGATGTAAATAGTTACATGCAGATTGTAGGGCGGCTCATCAATGCAGTAGTGTTTTTATTCTTTTTTTAAGGAACACATTAATAGCCTGCATCCCTTCTTCGTGGCGGGGAGATCATTAGGGGTACATACGGCTGCTGACTGGATTGAATGGACATACCAGGAAGAACTGGGGGTGTTAAAAATTGATAAACTAAACCTGCAGGTGCCGCGCATCTCGGAAACTAAATGATCACAACTCGTAGTTTGGTACATGGACATCTATTTTTAATGCCATGTCCATTTTATCACATTAACATGTTGCCAAAATAACAGCATTAGCTTACATATCACAATTCAAATTTCAGAACCCAAGAGAAAAGAATGAGTAAAACAAAAAATGTTACACTGTAATCCTTATCTTGAATCTTGAATCGCCTGCAACCCCTGGCAAACCGAAAATGATTACAATGCCATTTTTCTTGTGCAAATGGCAAGATACGGTGAGTTTCTGGTTTAAGTAAGATACAGAGGTAGAAATACAACAATCAAATCAGCAGTAGGAGAAAAAGGATTATATGCCAGACTTCACAGATCCTATGTAGAATACAATGTACACCAACACGTCTAGATCACCACAGTCCATTGCTCATCTTTATTCATACACAAAAATAGATACAACAAGGGTGCTCGAGCATGTTGGCTAGAATGCTCTTGCTAACAGTTCTGGGAAGTGAAACTAAATTATTCTCACTGACTCAAAAGAAAGGAATCTAACTATATATAATTACAGCTAAAAGGCTAGAAGTTTACTGTTCAATTTATTCAAACTGCACTTGAGACCAAACACTATCATATATCTTGATAACTAACCTGAAAAAAGCCCATTCTTTGTTTTTACACATGCTATATACTGCAAGAAAGGACTACTAAAGGAGCATCAGTCCCCACCCCACATTTCTTCCCTGCCAAACAAACATCTCTACCCGCATCACGGTCATTTCAGCCTAGTGGCTATCCCCTCATTAGTACTTCAGTATAAATGTAGTGACATATCAAGGTGGGATTTCGATTACATTTACAACAATGAAACACAACGCTTCTTATATCAAGAGTAAAAGCAATCCGATATGATATAAATAACATATAGCAACTTAACTGGAATGCTGGCTATATAACCATATTGCATATCTGGAGCTATACATGTTTGGAAGTTCCAAACATATAAGTACTTTATGAAAGGGTGGTGATATGATTACACAGGAATGTACAAAGTGAGGCAAATGCACTTCAGATAAAGAACACAACATGCACCCTATAAAGAGTGTACACCTGCTACCACCAACATTCATTCAAAATTCATCAATTATTATCGATATTACAGATTTCAAAGCAATGTTTGAAACCATGCAAGACATTGCTGTATTTTCCATGAGCGTAAAGGAAAAATAATAACACAAAAATACAGAGTACCAACCTCATACCTAGGGCATTCGACGAAAAAAAGTACTGAGAAACCTCATACCTGGACAGCAAGGGTACATCTTGTATCGGATAGCAAGTTTCCAGCATGGGTTGCCGGTCTGCAAAAGACATCAACACAATAATTAATAAGGGAACCAAATATGGCATTCAAAATTCACTGGTTTTTATCGGTATTCCCAAAGGTACCTAACAGAGAAAAGGTATGATCATTAACAGAGAAAAGGTACCTAACACAAACTTAGGAAATAAAAATCAAATATTTATTAGTCTCATAAACTAAATCCTAGAAACAAACAATTTGCATCAAACAACTGTGCCCTCACAGTTCAACTCAGAGGAATAAACGACATCAAAGAATGTACCCATGTTATCTTAATTACAATAGCACCACGCTTCAATCATCCAGGGTACTAATAGGTACTGGACAATTGCAACTGTCTACCAAATAGTGTACTAAAAATAGACATTGCTAGCTCAGTTCAGAAAGGCCAGACTTTTTGTAATGAAATGTGTGTCTAGTGAATCCTCTGTGGTAAATCATCTTTTTAAAATCGATGATATAATGAGAAAAGGCATCATTATTAATTCTTCAAAGGTGCCACATGTGTATCTTTTTGGAAGCAGTTACAAAAAATAGAAGTAGCAAATTATCTTTTTAAAATCGATGATATAACAAGAAAAGGCATCATTATTAATTCTTAAATGTGCCACATGTGTATCTTTCTGAAAGCAGTTGATTAAAAATGGAATGTATGCAGTATGTTTAGTCCTCGGAGATATGCATAGTCCAAACCAACGGAAATTTTCAAACTCAAACTGCATTGAGAGCAAACTTAAACTTAGATCGTGAGACATACAGTGAGTAAATTTGGGTTGTTCTGCCAAGTCCGCAACTTCTCAACGTTTCAGCATGCACAGTTCTCCAAAATGTAAGGAAATAGTAAGTTGGGAAGAGGGTTCACCTGCTTTTCCGAATTACTACCAGCCTCACGTACAACTCAAATACAACCTTTTAAGGGACATTCCTTGGCAAGCTAGCCATGGCAAAATTTATGAGCGACTAAACACTCAGAAGGTGGAGAATAATAAGCCACAAATACAGTTTCATGTTAGAACTAGAAATTCTCATGTTTGTAAAAGGAGTTAGTACACATGTACACATATCAAAATATTACTAAACTTTTCATAACGGCGAGGAGACCATATTCAGGGTATGACCTGATAAACTGGATATGGAGCAACCAAGAAAAGAAAATGTGCCGGTGACAAAGCTAGCTATAATCAGATTATTTTTGAACAGCAAAGAAAACTACCAAAATAAAAAAAAATTGATAATTCGTGTATGTGTATACATGGTAGTGCAAAGAACAATTTTGCAAAGAAAAATGCTATGAATTCTATAGTAGTAGTACTACTAATCTAATTACTTATTTTGTAACTTATTTCGTCTCTTCAGTAAATAAGCACTACTAATCTAAGTACAAGTCTTCATTATCACCTGCTATGACTATAAATTATGTAAATTTTGCATTCTGTCAACACCACATATTCTGTGTTTTCTAAAACAGCTTTGGATATTACTTATGATGTAGGAGCTTTCCTAGATCTAACCTTCAGTCATGTAAACGACAAATACATGATATATATCTATCCTACTTTCGCTTCGTATACTTCAACCTGATCTCTGTCTGCAACCCAGACAACAACCGCATGTTTCCCATCTTCACCATTGCTGACATGAAGTAAGTCAAGATATTTCTTGGGTGTTGTTGTACTGCCTCACCAGAGCGTCCAGGCTAACAAACTATCAAGTGCATCATTTAGCATGCAACTTGTGTTGAATAACTGATGTCAACTCCAAGCATAGAAAGAGCTATCTTATTAAGTAAACAACTGATATGTGTTTATCTGTTGAAGATGCGGCGCCGGTGGCCTCTCGGTCGAGGTATCCGTTGATCCGAGTCACCCAAGACACTGCATTTCAGACACGATGGCATAAAGTGAGGGCGGGAAAGGCTGTTTGGTGGGTTTCTTTGAACCATATATATGTTTAATATTGTACATTTCTAAGAATCACAACCAAATTTATAAAATAACAATTATGAGGGACCTCAATGAAGTTGAAAAATTAGTACGCATAATAGACAATTCAGTGGACCTCGAAAAGGAGCCCCTTAAGGTTAGTTGAGCATATGCAGAAAGGGGTAACAATTGTAATGACGAAGCAGAAAAGAAAACGCCTCCAATTTTTTTGTGTCAATTGAAAAGTTCTATGGAGCATCAGGAAAGAAGACGCTGCATATCATGGCTCGACCCCTCACTATAAAACAAATTCAGATACATCAGGCCAAATAACTTCATCACTTCTAACATGCACAATAACGCACCATTGATGGGTGATGAGTTGCAGACGCATTTGCGGTGAGATTAGCAGGTGACTATTTGAGGGGTAAGGTCAGTGCGATGTAGCTGATGCTGTCTTTTCTCTACGCGCGCTAATACAGATTGAGGAAACCTTCGATTCGATTGGATCCAGAACAGCTAAGGGAGGAAACCGTACCGGGTCAAACTCAGAAGATGCGGCGCTGGTGGCCTCTCGGTCGAGGTATAGGTAGATCCGCTCGAATTTCCCCCCAGTGCAGTAGGTCAAGGGCTCGCCATAGGACACAGGAAAAGATCCTGCTATGGACAATACAAAGGAAATACATTGTTTCTTGGAATAGAGTTACGAACAAAGAGGTAAAAGGAGAAATTGCAAAATAATCACATTTAGGATATTGTTTGCCACACCTGTCTACCTTTGGTCATTAGGAAGAATGACCTTGACCTCCTCGCGTATTTCTACCTAGCCTCAGCTCGTGCATCTGGACAAAGCAGAGAACACACAAATAATTAGAAGCAAATCAATGGAGGTGACCCTCCCATAAATAAAAAAAACTCTTTGAGCAAGAGAACGGGATTGGAACTGGGCAATGGCCAGAGAATACCACACACATACAGGCTGCTAGATCGATTAGAGACTTCGCTTTGCTGTTGCTCTGGCGTTGTTACTGCACATCTGAGTTAGTCCTACAGGGGAGGGGAGGGGAGGCGGGGACAGAGAGAGGAGCTAGTGAGGGACATACCCGCTCTATGATTCCTTGACGATGTTGAGACCGAGGAGGTAGGATCTCATCTTCTTCACGGGGATGTGCTCCTCCACCCTCTCTTCTTCCCCTCCCCGACATATCCAGGGTTTGCCTTGTTTCTCTTGATCCAAAGAGGACACCTGCAGCTGTAAGAATGACACATAAGATAGAGCAGGGGATGTGGTTGTGAGAGATGGACGCAGAAGATCTGACGTCCCTGGACATGTCCTCCCTCCGGCAGATAGGAAGCAGCCGGCAACGGAGCGCGTCGATGGTGCTGCAGGGCTGCTTGCGCGGGGAGGACCTACCGCGGAGCCTCCTGAGAGTACGGCGCTGACTGGTGTCTGGTTCTGGCTCGCGGTAGCGCGTGAAGGCGCGATAAGGGAGAAGGGGGTCAGGGGCGACGGCCTACAAGAGAGAGGAAAGCGGGCGGCGGCGGCGCAGCCGTGAACCCTAGCAGGTGCGAGATAATCGAGAGCCATGAGGGAGATGGCGTCGGTGTGGAAAGGACGGAAAGACCCGGATTGAGCTAGACAAAAAAAAAGCGGCGTTGTTTACGGCTGACGGATCACCGATGGGAGGGCAAAATAGTCTTATTAAAAATATGCTTGACGAAAGCTGCGACCGGAGGAAACAGAACAAGTTCCTCTTTTTAATATAGTAGAGATAAATGTACGATCGTATGTGGCAGTAAGGGCATCTCCAACCGGGCGACCCATCCCGCGCCCGCGCGTCCGGATGGGTCGAAACGGACAAAACCGCGGCCCAGCGCGCGGACCCATCCCTAAAACGGATGGCCGCGGCGTCCGGGACGACCCAAACCGGCCCAAATCTTGGACGAGTTTGCGTGGCCGCAGACGCGAAAGGCTGGTCGCTCGCGTCCTCCCTTGTCCGCCCCCGGCCCGCCTGTCCGCCTCCCAAAACGAGAAAACACTCCACTGTACTCCCAAAACCTAGAGATGGCCGACGAAGCGACCGCCGCCGCCGCCGCCCCCGACACCACCGCCACCATCGAAGAGGAGGCACCCGCGGCCGTTGCCGCTCCTGCCGTGGAGGCGGCTCCTGAGCCGGCGGTGGCCGAGCCCCCGCCGGCCGCGGACGAAGAAGGCGAAGGCCGAGCTCACCCGGAGCGAGGAAGCTCGAGAGCGAGGAAGAGGGCGGCCGGCGCAGGGCGCCGGACCAACGGAGAGGAAACCGCTGCCGAGCCGGAGCGGCGGCGGGCGGCGGAGCGGCTTCTCCAACTCCGGACGGAGGCGAAGAGCGGTCTCCTTCAAGAGCGACGAGGCCATGCTATTTTACGGCCACCCGGCGCTCGGCCGGCCACATGATCATCCCCGGCACCGGCGCGGCCTCGGTGGGGAGCTCGGCCTCCTCCGTGACCCGGCCCCTTCCTCCAAGGTCAAGCTGCCCCGCCGACCGCCCTATTTGGGCACGAAATGAGGGCGCATGGGCGGCGGCGTACCGATCACGGGATGGGTCACCGGGAGGTGGCGAGTCCATGACGGGGCCGTCACCTTCGTCCATTGACCCGAACCGTGCGCCGGCGAACTCCAAAGGCCCGAAGAACCCGGGAGCCGGCTGCGACGTCCGGTGCACGCAACTCGTTCGACGATATGTCGGCCGCGCGCGCGCGAGCACCGTCCGCCGTGCGAGCCCCTCCGTCTTTCGCGCGGACAATGCCGACGACCCTTCCATATCCTTCGACACGGCGGGCTCCCCGGCCACCTCCCATTGACACACGGAGGGCACCTGCTGTCCCGGCGGCATAAACATTGAGGAGGAGCCGTTGTTCGGTGAGGGCCTCACACAAGCCGCATGCTGCACAAGCTCGAGGTCGCCGGGTAAGCAAACGAACCGCCAACTACACGGAGAAGGAGGACAAGGTGCTCGTCGATGGATGGTTGACCATCGGGCAAGATGCGTTGACGGGTGCCGAGCGGAAGGGGTCCGCATTCGGCGCCGGATCTATGAATACTTCCATGAACATCGCAAATATGGACGAGGAGCCATTTGAGAGCGACCGCAGCGAAATATCGCTCCAAAAGAGGTGGGGAGCAATTCAAACGGAGTGCAACAAGTTCCGGGCGGCGTATGAGCACGCGAGGCGGCTCCCGTTAGTGGCATGGGTGTGAAGGACTTGGTATGATTCATAACCTCAACTTATTCATCCGATGTTTGCACATTTGTTTATCGTTGTTGTCTCGCTTTGCTCTAGGTGTGGCGAGCTTTGGAATTCTACAAAGCCAACAATGGAGAGAAGACCTTTGCCTTCCCTCATTGTTGGAAGGAACTCCACGGCACCCCCAAGTTCCGGGAGAGGTACGAGGGCTACATGGCGACCTTGGCTGGCAACAATCCCGCCAAAGATGCCACGGTCATTGACCTTGATGGTGGGCAGCCTTGCGGCAGCTCCGCTTCTCGTGCAAGTCGTCCACGCGGCCACAAGTCAACCAAAGCCGACATGAAGCGTGATGCGTCGTCCATGCTATTGTATGGCACTTTGAAGGAGATGCATGCGGACAGAGAGGTGTCCACGGACAAGAGGGATGAGAGGAGGCGCCGGGAGAAAGAAGAGGACGGGGAAGAAATTCTTTGATGTCCAGCGAGAAGAAGCTTGAGATTGAAGAGGTCAAGGCGAAGACCAAAGCTAAAGAACTTGAGCTCAAAGAGAGAGAACTTGAGCTCATAGCAATGGCAAGGGCCAAAGAGGTGGAGCTGAAGGCGAAGGAAGTTGAGCTCAAACGCCAAGCCGAGGACAACCTCATCATGAACGCCGACTTGACCAACATGAGCGAGGCAAAGAGAGCTTGGTTCGAGAAGAGACGAAGGAGATCCTCGAGCGCCCAAATTGAGTTAGACAATCTCAATTGCAATTTTTATATTTTTCTCAAACTATGACACATTTTATTTGATTTATCATGGTACATTTGATAATATTGTATGGTATTTGATAATATTTTATGTTTCCTATATATTATTTTATGTTTACGAGATATTATTATATATCAAAGTGAATACGTGGCCGGGAGGACCTATTTTCCAAAGAAATAGGCCAAATGGCCAAATGGGTGGCCGCTGCGTTGGGCGCAGGACGCGACCCAAACGGACGCGCGGACGCGGGGCTCCGTCCGCGCGTCCGCTCGGGCACGCAAACGGCCCAAAACGGACGGCCCAGCGCGTCCGTTTGGGTCGCCCGGTTGGAGATGCCCTAATGCTTTACGTGTGGGTGTCTTGTCGCATCTGGATGACTCTCTGTGTGACTGTCCGTGGCCCGTTGCCTACCCAGAAATTCAAGTCAAGCCCATGAAAAAATCATCTCCTTGTCTATTCTTCCTTCACTGCGACAGTGCGACCTGAGTGTGGCACGTGAGCACAAGTGCTCAGCATTTGGAAAACATATTTTTTGTGATTTTAAAAAATCTGAAATTAAACCCATACATGCATATAAACATTTCAAAGGCGCAGTGTAAATTTTGGATGAAAATTTGTTGTATTTTGAGCTATACGAAAAAGGCAAATTTTGGATAAAAATCTGAATTTTCCATCCCTATAAACTTGTTATTTTTTCTTTAGCTCAAAATACAACATAATTTCTACCAAAAAGTTGCATGAGTATTCAGAACATGTGTATGTATTCATTGAATAACATTTATGATTTTTGAAACATACTCGTACCCGGGTGCACCAAATCTGCTCTCCCTTGAGTGCACCTTTTATATCTCGTCGTCCTGGTCTGGTCGTGGCAAAAGCAGCACCGCAAGGGGCCCATCCTCCACCAACAACAACCATGCCGCCGGGCAAAGCCATAGCAGCGCCGGCCGGAACCGACGCCACTCCCAGCCCCCATCCTAAGGCTAAGACCCGCCCTAACGGGCCTGCCTGATGCACGGGAGGAGGATGGCGATAGGCACGACGAGGCGCCGCCGCGACCGCACGCCAAACCGCTCGCGACAACGAGTGGAGAAGACACAGCTAGGACGGGGTCCGCCCCGTCGGGCCTCGTAGCACATGGAGAAGAGGAGGTATGCCGCCATCGGCACCGCGTGGGCTTTGCCCGATAGCTCTTACTGGTGTCGACGGTGGGGGAGGAGGGGAGGCGGCGGGTTGTGGTTAGGGAGGGAAGGGGCGCATGGACATCTCACAATAGCGATGTGAGCGAGGAGGGGCAACTACGCTCCACCGCCAGGACGAGGATGAGGACGCCGCCGTCTGATGCTCCTTCGACAACCTGGGATCTGTGGCCTCCCTCACTGCAGACTGTCCTTCCTCCTCCGCCGCCGACGTACCAACTCCCATGGCGGAAGCCGGAGTTCATCGACCTCGTCAGCTGCGAAGAACAATAGTCCGTACCTAGGTTTTAGCAGCCTTGTTGGCCCTTTTTTTATTTTCTAGAGCATTTTAATGTAATTTTATAAATATGTAAATTATGGTTTTTAAATGGGAAAAAAGATTATACGTCGGGCCGCTGGGACACCCCTAGACGTAAATAAACTCGCGGTTAATTTCGACCATTTGGTTCATAAGCAGACTTTCGCGTCCATTTTAACCTCAGATATACGTCGTCTCGTTAAAAATGCCCTGCTGCTGAAGAAGCCAAGAAAGACTATTACAGTATTACGGATCCTGGTTTTGGCTGCGGCTGATGATTAATTAGTAGTGGTGGCCGACCCA
Source organism: Lolium rigidum (assembly GCF_022539505.1). Lineage (NCBI taxonomy): Eukaryota > Viridiplantae > Streptophyta > Magnoliopsida > Poales > Poaceae > Lolium > Lolium rigidum. Next base: position 277,339,347 of record NC_061514.1, on the reverse strand, counting down.
ATGAAAAAGTAGCACTCTGAAAAAGCATCATCGGATAGAGATCGTACAGAGATCGTCGTGTGTGGAGCAATTCCCGACTTTGGGAGGAAGAGAGGTTGACGAGGTGTGTCTGCGTTACCAAAGCTTTGGTTCGAAAATTTATTTTGGTTGCCCACAAATTGGCTAAAATCAACTGAAAATTGAACTATTCGTTCTGTTCAAAATTTGATATTACAGATTTTTCTACATTTACATGCATTTATCCACTATATCTAGACAAATCTACGACATATAATTTAGAACAGGGGGCAGTGGAGTCTACAATTTTCCTTTTATGACAACCATGAACCATCTATACATATGCTAACCACATAAGAAAGAGACGGCTCATCCAGGGCAGTGGAGTCTACAATTTGTATGCCAGAAAGTTTACAACCATATAAACATACTACTTTTTTGCGGAAATTCAATTCGGCTCCTGTGTGTATATGCTCTCTCCACATAAAAAACATGTTTTTAATTGTTAAAAAATCCAAGTACATCTCAACAATCTACGTGTGTTCGTATAGTTTCGTTAAAAATCATATTTTTTATGATCGATGTAAAAACAAAACATATCTCAGAAAAACCTTTATTTTTAGCACAAAATTTTATATTTTTTACACTGCCTAAACGAAAAGTAGAGTTTATGCATATGTAGCACATGAAGATGTACACGTGAATTTTTCGTTTGAAATTTATTGACGGTCCAAAATCTATTAAAGATGCATTTTAAAATAAATGCATCATATGCACCAAAAACTAAAAAATCACTCTCGCCTTTTTGGTCATTTCTAACAAATCGTTAAGGTAAAGTTTTGTTACAATTTAAAAACGTTCTTTCTTTTTGGTTCCTGCCAAAGCTGGCCTGCTAAAAAGTTGGTACGCGTGTAACTCTTGGGTTATGTTTGGTTGGACACCTGTCTAGGATACAGTAATCATTTCGCCAAAACCGCGAGCCTCCCAAACGCAGCGACGCATTCCCTTCCCAGTTCCATCACGCTAGCTAGTTCACGACAGATCGATGGCGTGCCCAGTAGAAAATATCTGTCCATGCAATTCGCCAGATCGAGTTTGTCGGTGCAATTCAAGTATATAATCATAGATTTTACGAAAGCATCACAATAAAACCTAAAATCTACACGGTCATTAACCTAGGTTTACCACAAATCGGCCGGGGGATACTTCACCGGACCTGTATGCGCGACAGTGACGGAGGACGACGAGCTCTACTCGTCGTCGAGGACGAGGAGCTCGCACTTGACGCGGCGGATGGCGGGCTCCTTTTGGGTGGCCTCGAAGGGGGCTACTTGGCAGACAACGTCGGCCTCCTCCAGGGGCGGAGCTGGACTGAAAAATTCCCTGATGCACGTCCAAGCTTGCAACCTTGCTAGCTAAATTTTTTCCCTCCATGATGCACTTTTCTCACCATAACCTGATGCACTTAGCCTTATAAATCTCACAAGTAGTACTAAAATTTTCTTTTACCCTGATGCATGTGCATCAGGGTCAGCCTATGTAGATCCGCCCCTGGCCTCCTCGCGCCTCCATGCCACGACCGCCTTCGCCTCGGTGATGATGCGGACTGCCCCGATCGCGGCCACCTCCTGCTCGTCATTGTGGACGTAGTCGCCGTCGTTCAAACAGCTTCACGAGCGCCTCCTCCTCGGCCGAGGTCGCCTCGTCGTTGGATGGCAATGGAGAGCGGTGGTGCGACAACCGGAAGACGACCTCTCGCTAGAATTGCATATGGGGCGAGCTTCCCCGACGGCACGAGGCCCCAGTTGGTCCAGCGGTGCGCTTCTGCGCGCCCTCAGAGCGGACCCATTTCGCGCGCTCCACCGCGCCTCTGAAAATCGGTTCCTCTAACGCGGCGCGGCGCTTCCGCCCCCAATCCGTCCGCCCCCTGCCGAAACTACCGCCGCGAGGCATCTAGAGGCCGGGGTGGGTGCAGTGGTGCGAAGGATGCGGCAGAATCTCTCGTCGGAGTGCAAACGCGGCTACGGCAGAGCGACGAATGCGGTGGAGGGGAATTAGGATTTCTAACCCGTACTTGTCGCATCGGCCTCTATATATACCGACCGCGCCGATGATTTCACGGGACCCGTGAAATATGTACGGGCCGAACCTCGAATACAAGGTCTGTTCTGCGACGCAAATCAAATAGAACTATAAAACTGTAAAATAATTTTACAACTGCAAAGGTACGGTTTTGACCCGTTTTAGGGGATGTGCTAGAGTAGCTCTTAGCACTCATCTCATGCTCGCCCCCCTTGCCCTTCATCTTCACCCTAGCGCAGCGACACCCACCGTAGCTCCACGCAGGGGCGGAGACAGGGCGAGTAGGGGCTAATGCTGATAGGACGTATCGTGCGTGTAGGACATTTCGGCATGTGAAATATTAGGAGAACGTAATTTTAGAGGAGGGTTGCCCCCCCCCCCCCCCCCCGCACTCATCTCATGCTCGCCCCCCTTGCCCGTTCATCTTCTCCCTAGCGCAGCGACACCCACCGTAGCTCCATGCAGGGGCGGAGACAGGGCGAGTAGGGGCTAATGCTAATAGGACGTATCGTGCGTGTAGACATTTCGGCATCTGAAATATTAGGGGAACGTAATTTTAGAGGAGTGTTGCGTTTGGACTTCCCGCATACAGCGGGTTAAATTAATAGGTGAAACCGAGGTGGGCGATTCAAGATTATTATCGTTATCATCGATAATTATTGGTACGTCAGAAGTGTCTATGTGGTTAACTGGCATTGTGTACTTAGCACTAGCACCATATATTATCTTCTTCTTTCCATGGGTGTCACGAAGTTAGATTCATCAACCGGCTCGTCCTTCATACTTGTACCATCCGATTCATCATCATGTTGACCTTTACCTGAATTTAACCAGGAGTCAATGTCGCCTGACTTGATGATGACACAGTCCTGGAAAAATCTTTTGGCGGAAGACCATGGCTGGGTGTGGACGCCATTCCTTTCTTCTTGTCTACCTCCTTTTTATCGATGTTATCAGACATGTTATCTTTACCGGACCTTTTTTTTGCGGAAATCTTTACCGGACCTGTACTCAACTCCTTTTGCGTTTAGCATCTTCAACAATTTCTGCGAAACAAAATTGAGAAAGTAATGTCATGCTCTGTGAAGAGGCATTTGAGAAAATAGAACCATGGCGTCTCCACATGCAAGTTTGCTATAAGCGTTAACGAGTTGTATGATTATTTTTTATTTCTTTGTCTTTTTTGATGTTTCAGATTATTTCTTTGTCGATGCCTCTTTTTTCGATAAAGGGAATATATTAATATCAAAGGATATCAATTACACCCAGCCTTTGCAACAACGCAATGCCCTAAAAAACATTACGGATGCACATAGCCAAAAAAGTGAAAAAAGAAAAAAACTAAGAAATAAAAGCCCCGCTATAGTATCCCATCTCTAGCAACAGTAATACATCCACCACCAAGACAACACCTGAAATTCAGACTCTTCAAAAGCGACGCCTCCAAGAAGGGAACAGTGCACCAGCGCCGTCGTTGCCTGATCAAAGATCTTAGATTTTCACCCTGAAGATAGTCTCCACTCTCAAAACAATGTCTTCAACAAGGACATTGCCAGGTGATACGTCTCCGACGTATCGATAATTTCTTATGTTCCATGCCACATTATTGATGATATCTACATGTTTTATGCACACTTTATGTCATATTCGTGCATTTTCTGGAACTAACCTATTAACAAGATGACGAAGTGCCGGTTCTGTTTTACTGCTGTTTTTGGTTTCGAAATCCTAGTAAAGAAATATTCTCGAATTGGACGAAATCAACGCCCAGGTTCCTATTTTGCCCGGAAGCATCCAGAACACCCGAGAGCCGCCAGAGGAGGGCCTTGTGGGCCCCAGACGACAGGGTGGCACGGCCTGGGGGTGGCCCGCGCCCCCCTATGGTGTCGTCGCCTCGTTGACCTCCTGACGCCGCCTCTTCGCCTATAAAAAGGTCCCAGACCTAAAACTTCGATACAAAAAGCTACGGTACGAGAAACCTTCCAGAGCCGCCGCCATCGCGAAGCCAAGATCTGGGGGACAGGAGTCTCTGTTCCGGCACGCCGCCGGGACGGGGAAGTGCCCCCGGAAGGCTCCTCCATCGACACCACCGCCATCTCCATCAACGCTGCTCGTCTCCCATGAGGAGGGAGTAGTTCTCCATCGAGGCTCGGGGCTGTACCGGTAGCTATGTGGTTAATCTCTCTCCTATGTACTTTAATACAATAATCTCATGAGCTGCCTTACATGATTGAGATTCATATGATGATGCTTGTAATCTAGATGTCATTATGCTAGTCAAGTGGGTTTTACTTATGTGATCTCCGGAGACTCCTTGTCCCACGTGTGTAAAGGTGACGGTGTGTGCACCGTGTGGGTCTCTTAGGCTATATTTCACGGAATACTTATTCGCTGTTATGAATGGCATAGTGAAGTGCTTATTTATATCTCTTTATGATTGCAATGTGTTTTGTATCACAATTTATCCATGTGCTACTCTAGTGATGTTATTAAAGTAGTTTATTCCTCCTGCACGGTGTAATGGTGACAGTGTGTGCATCCGTGTTAGTACTTGGCGTAGGCTATGATTATGATCTCTTGTAGATTATGAAGTTAACTATTGCTATGATGGTATTGATGTGATCTATTCCTCCTACATAGTGTGAAGGTGACAGTGTGCATGCTTGTGTTAGTACTTGGTTTAGTCGTGTTGATCTTTCATGCACTCTAAGGTTATTTAAATATGAACATTGAATTGTGGAGCTTGTTAACTCCGGCATTGAGGGTTCGTGTAATCCTACGCAATGTGTTCATCATCCAACAAGAGAGTGTAGAGTATGCATTTATCTATTCTGTTATGTGATCAATGTTGAGAGTGTCCACTAGTGAAAGTGTAATCCCTAGGCCTTGTTCCTAAATACTGCTATCGCTGCTTGTTTACTGTTTTACTGCATTACTACTGCTGCGTTACCACTGCTCATACTTATTTATACCACCTGCATTTCACTATCTCTTCGCCGAACTAGTGCACCTATTAGGTGTGTTGGGGACACAAGAGACTTCTTGCTTTGTGGTTGCAGGGTTGCATGAGAGGGATATCTTTGACCTCTTCCTCCCCGAGTTCGATAAACCTTGGGTGATCCACTTAAGGGAAACTTGCTGCTCGTTCTACAAACCTCCGCTCTTGGAGGCCCAACATCTGTCTACAAGAATAGAAGCTCCCGTAGACATCAAGCTATTTTCACGGCGCCGTTGCCGGGAGGAAAGGTAAAAGGTACTCACACTCCGGATCTCGGCTACTAAGCTATTTTCGCCGTTGTAAGTACTCGAAGCTATTTCCTTTAGAGCCTGCAATTGCATCTTGTTGTTTCTTGTTTACACTAGTTTGGCATAATGGACGACAATGAGCTTCTTATTCTATTTTCTGATTTAAGACATGGATGGTTTGATGCGAAAATTAAAAAACCCATGGAACATATTAGCATGAATACTTTGAATACTATTGTTGCTAATGATATGGAAAATTCTAAGCTTGGGGAAGCTGGTTTTGATGAGCATGATATTTTTAGTCCCCCAAGCATTGAGGAGAAAATTTACTTTGATGATACTTTGCCTCCTGTTTATGATGATTATAATGATAGTAGTCTTTTAGTACCGCCTGTTATGGAGGATAAATTTGATTATGATTACAATATGCCTCCTATATTTGATGATGAGAATAATAATGATAGCTACTTTGTTGAATTTGCTCCCACTACAACTAATAAAATTGATTACGCTTATGTTGGGAGTAGTAATAATTTTATGCATGAGACTCATGATAAGAATGCTTTATGTGATAGTTATATTGTTGAGTTTGCTCATGATGCTATTGAAAGTTATTATGAGAGAGGAAAATATGGTTGTAGAAATTTTCATGTTACTAAAATGCCTCTCTATGTGCTGAAATTTTTGAAGCTACACTTGTTTTATCTTCCTATGCTTGTTACTTTGCTCTTCATGAACTTGTTTATTTACAAGATTCCTATGCATAGGAAGCATGTTAGACTTAAATTTGTTTTGAATTTGCCTCTTGATGCTCTCTTTTGCTTCATACTCTATTTTTCATGTGAGCATCATTAAAACTGCTGAGCCCATCTTAATGGCTATAAAGAAAGAACTTCTTGGGAGATAACCCATGTGTTATTTTGCTACAGTACTTTGTTTTATATTTGAGTCTTGGAAGTTGTTTACTACTGTAGCAACCTCTCCTTATCGTAGTTTTGTGCATTGTTGTGCCAAGTAAATTCTTTGATAGTAAAGTGAATACTAGATTTGGATTACTGCGCAGAAACAGATTTCTTTGCTGTCACGAATTTCGACCTGCCTCCCTGTAGGTAGCTCAGAAAATTAAGCCAATTTACGTGCGTGATCCTCAGATATGTACGCAACTTTCATTCAATTTGGGAATTTTCATTTGAGCAAGTCTGGTGCCTCAATAAAATCCATCTTTACGGACTGTTCTGTTTTGACAGATTCTGCCTTTTATTTCGCATTGCCTCTTTTGCTATGTTGGATGAATTTCTTTGATCCATTAATGTCCAGTAGCTTTATGCAATGTCCAGAAGTGTTAAAAATGATTGTGTCACCTCTGAACATGTTAATTTTTATTGTGCACTAACCCTCTAATGAGTTGTTTCGAGTTTGGTGTGGAGGAAGTTTTCAAGGATCAAGAGAGGAGTATGATACAATATAATCAAGGAGAGTGAAAGCTCTAAGCTTGGGGATGCCCCAGTGGTTCACCCCTGCATATTCTAAGAAGACTCAAGCGTCTAAGCTTGGGGATGCCCAAGGCATCCCCTTCTTCTTCATCGACAACATTATCAGGTTCCTCCCCTGAAACTATATTTTTATTCCGTCACATCTTATGTGCTTTGCTTGGAGCGTCGGTTTGTTTTTGTGTTTGTTTTGTTTGAATAAATGCTTGTGTGGGAGAGAGACACGCTCCGCTGGTTCATATGAACACATGTGTTTTTAGCTTTTAATTTTCATGGCGAAGTTTCTTCTTCGTTAATTTGTTATATGGTTGGAATTGGAAAATGATACATGTAGTAAATTGCTAAAATGTCTTGAATAATTTGATTCTTGGCAATTGTTGTGCTCATGTTTAAGCTCTTGCATCATATGCTTTGCACCTATTAATGAAGAAATACATAGAGCTTGCTAAAATTTGGTTTGCATAATTGGTCTCTCTAAGGTCTAGATAATTTCTAGTATTGAGTTTGAACCACAAGGAAGACGGTGTAGAGTCTTATAATGTTTACAATATGTCTTTTATGTGAGTTTTGCTGCACCGGTTCATCCTTGTGTTTGTTTCAAATAACCTTGCTAGCCTAAACCTTGTATCGAGAGGGAATACTTCTCATGCATCCAAAAACCTTGAGCCAACTGATGTCTACGGGAGCTTCTATTCTTGTAGACAGTGTTGGGCCTCCAAGAGCAGAGGTTTGTAGAACTGCAGCAAGTTTCCCTTAAGTGGATACCCAAGGTTTATCGAACTCAGGGAGGAAGAGGTCAAAGATATCCCTCTCATGCAACCCTACAACCACAAAGCAAGAAGTCTCTTGTGTCCCCAACACACCTAATAGGTGCACTAGTTCGGCGAAGAGATAGTGAAATACAGGTGGTATAAATAAGTATGAGCGAGTAGCAACGGTGCCGAGAAAAGTGCTTGGCGTGTAGTTGATGGTCGTGGTATTGCAGCGAAGTAGTAACGCGATAGAAACGATAGAACAAGCGAGTAGTAATGTAGCGAGTAGTAACGCAGCAAGTAGTAACGCAGCGGTAGTAACTCGAGCAGTATTTAGGAACAAGGCCTAGGGATTACACTTTCACTAGTGGACACTCTCAACATTGATCACATAACAGAATAGATAAATGCATACTCTACACTTTTGTTGGATGATGAACACATTGCGTAGGATTACACGAACCCTCAATGCCGGAGTTAACAAGCTCCACAATAATGCTCATGTTTAAGTAACCTTTAGTGTAAGATAGATCAACGCTACTAAACCAAGTACTAGCATAGCATGCACACTCGTCACCTTCATGCATATGTAGGAGGAATAGATCACATCAATATTATCATAGCAATAGTTAACTCCATAATCTACAAGAGATCATGATCATAGCATAAACCAAGTACTAGCACGGTGCACGCACTGTCACCTTTACACACATGCAGGAGGAATAAACTACTTTAATAACACATCACTAGAGTAGCACATAGATAGTAGTGATACAAACATGCCGCAATCATAAAGAGATATAAATAAGCACCTCACTATGCCATTCAATGAGTAAGTATTCGTGAAATCTAGCCTAAGAGACCCACACGGTGCACACATCGTCACCTTTACACACGTGGGACGAGGAGTCTCCGGAGATCACATAAGTAAAACTCACTTGACTAGCATAATGACATCTAGATTACAAGCATCATCATATGAATCTCAATCATGTAGGGCAGCTCATGAGATTATTGTATTGTAGCGCATAGGAGAGAGATGAACCACATAGCTACCGGTACAGCCCCGAGCCTCGATGGAGAACTACTCCCTCCTCATGGGAGCAGCAGCGGTGATGAAGATGGCGGTGGAGATGGCAGCGGTGTCGATGGAGAAGCCTTCCGGGGCACTTCCCGCTCCGGCAGCGTGCCGGAGCAGAGATCCTGTCCCCCGGATCTTGGCTTCGCGATGGCGGCGGCTCGGCAGGTTTCCGTGGGTTTCGTCAATTGGTATCGGGTTTTCTGATCCGGGGGCTCTTTATAGGCGGAGAGGCGGCGCGGAGAAGGTCGAAGGGGGGCCCACACCCTAGGGGGCGCGCCCCCTTGGCCGCGCCGGGCTAGGGTTTGGTGGCCCCGTGCCTCTTCTCCGGCGGTTCTCGTGTGTTCCGGATGCTTCCGGGTAAAATAGGAACCCGGGCGTTGATTTCGTCCGATTCCGAGAATATTTCGTTACTAGGATTTCGAAACCAAAAACAGCGTAAAACGAGAACCGGCACTTCGGCATCTTGTTAATAGGTTAGTTCCGGAAAATGCACGAATATGACATAAAGTGTGCATATAACATGTAGAAATCATCAATAATGTGGCATGGAACACAAGAAATTATCGATACGTCGGAGACGTATCAGCATCCCCAAGCTTAGTTCTGCTCGTCCCGAGCGAGTAAAACGATAACAAAGATAATTTACGGAGTGACATGCCATCATAAACTTGATCATACTATTTGTAAAGCATATGTAGTGAATGCAGCGATCAAAACAATGTATATGACATGAGTAAACAACTGAATCATATAGCAAAGACTTTTCATGAATAGCACTTCAAGACAAGCATCAATAAGTCTTGCATAAGAGTTAACTCATAAAGCAATAATTCATAGTAAAGGTATTGAAGCAACACAAAAGAAGATTAAGTTTCAGCGGTTGCTTTCAACTTGTAACATGTATATCTCATGGATATTGTCAACATAGAGTAATATAATAAGTGCAATAAGCAAGTATGTAGGAATCAATGCACAGTTCACACAAGTGTTTGCTTCTTGAGGTGGAGAGAAATAGGTGAACTGACTCAACATTGAAAGTAAAAGAATGGTCCTCCATAGAGGAAAAGCATCGATTGCTATATTTGTGCTAGAGCTTTGATTTTGAAAACATGAAACAATTTTGTCAACGGTAGTAATAAAGCATATGCATCATGTAAATTATATCTTATAAGTTGCAAGCCTCATGCATAGTGTACTAATAGTGCTCGCACCTTGTCCTAATTAGCTTGGACTACCGGGATCATCGCAATACATATGCTTTAACCAAGTTTCACAAAGGGGTACCTCTATGCCGCCCTGTACAAAGGTCTAAGGAGAAAGCTCGCATTTGGATTTCTCGCTTTTGATTATTCTCAACTTAGACATCCATACCGGGACAACATAGACAACGAGATAATGGACTCCTCTTTTAATGCTTTAAGCATTTGACAACAATTAATTCTTTTCTCATTAGAGATTTGAGGATGTTTGTCCAAAACTGAAACTTCCACCATGAATCATGGCTTTAGTTAGCGGCCCAATGTTCTTCTCTCACAATATGCATGCTCAAACCATTCAACTCAGTGTAGATCGCCCTTACTTCAGACAAGACGAACATGCATAGCAACTCACATGAAATTCAACAATGAGTCGATGGCGTTCCCCAGTAAACATGGTTATCGCACAACAAGCAACTTAATAAGAGATAAAGTGCATAATTACATATTCAATACCACAATAGTTTTTAAGCTATTTGTCCCATGAGCTATATATTGCAAAGGTGAATGATGGAATTTTAAAGGTAGCACTCAAGCAATTTACTTTGGAATGGCGGGAAAATACCATGTAGTAGGTAGGTATGGTGGACACAAATGGCATAGTGGTTGGCTCAAGTATTTTGGATGCATGAGAAGTATTCCCTCTCGATACAAGGTTTAGGCTAGCAAGGCTTATTTGAAACAAACACAAGGATGAACCGGTGCAGCAAAACTCACATAAAAGACATATTACAAGAATTATAAAACTATACATCGTCTTCCTTGTTGTTCAAACATCTTACTAGAAAATATCTAGACTCTAGAGAAACCACTCATGCAAACCAAATTTTAACAAGCTCTATGTATTTCTTCACTAATAGGTGCAAGGTATATGATGCAAGAGCTTAAATAAGAGCACAACAATTGCCAAGTATCAAGTTATTCAAGACATCATACCAATTACTACATGTAGCATTTTCCAATTCCAACCATATAAAAATGAACGAAGCAGTTTTAACCTTTGCCATGAACACTAAAAGATAAAGCTAAGAACACATGTGTTCATATGAACCAGCGGAGCGTGTCTCTCTCCCACACAAGCATGATGTAATCCAATTTATTCAAACAAAAACAAAAATAAAAGCACACAGACGCTCCAAGTAAAGCACATAAGATGTGACCGAATAAAAATATAGTTTCAAGAGAAGGAACCTGATAATTTATCGATGAAGAAGGGGATGCCTTGGGCATCCCCAAGCTTAGACGCTTGAGTCTTCTTGATGTATGCAGGGGTGAACCACCGGGTGCATCCCCAAGCTTAGAGCTTTCACTCTTCTTGATCGTAGTATATCATCCTCCTCTCTTGACCCTTGAAAACTTCCTCCACACCAAACTCGAAACAACTCATTAGAGGGTTAGTGGACAATAAAAATTAACATGTTCAGAGGTGACACAATCATTCTTAACACTTCTGGACATTGCATAAAGCTACTGGACATTAATGGATCAAAGAAATTCATCCAACATAGCAAAAGAGGCAATGCGAAATAAAAGGCAGAATCTGTCAAAACGGAACAGTCCGTAAAGATGGATTTTATTAGGCCACCAGACTTGCTCAAATGAAAATGCTCAAATTGAATGAAAGTTGCGTACATATCTGAGGATCACTCACGTAAGTTGGCATAATTTTCTGAGTTACCTACAGAGAATTTTACCCAGATTCGTGACAGCAAAGAAATCTGTTTCTGCGCAGTAATCCAAATCTAGTACTTACTTTACTATCAAAGACTTTACTTGGCACAACAAAACATAAAACTAAGATAAGGAGAGGTTGCTACAGTAGTAAACAACTTCCAAGACACAAATATAAAACAAAGTACTGTAGCAAAATAACACATGGGTTATCTCCCAAGAAGTTCTTTTCTTTATAGCCATTAAGATGGGCTCAGCAGTTTTAATGATGCACTCGCAAGAGATAATATGTGAAGCAAAAGAGAGCATCAAGAGGCAAATTCAAAACACATTTAAGTCTAACATGCTTCCTATGCATAGGAATCTTGTAAATAAACAAGTTCATGAAGAGCAAAGTAACAAGCATAGGAAGATAAAACAAGTGTAGCATCAAAAATTTCAGCACATAGAGAGGCATTTTAGTAACATGAAAATTTCTACAACCATATTTTCCTCTCTCATAATAACTTTCAGTAGCAACATGAGCAAACTCAACAATATAACTATCACATAAAGCATTCTTATCATGAGTCTCATGCATAAAATTATTACTCTCCACATAGGCATAATCAATTTTATTAGTTGTAGTGGGAGCAAATTCAACAAAGTAGCTATCATTATTATTCTCATCAAGTGTAGGAGGCATAGTATAATCACAACAAAATTTACTCTCCATAGTAGGTGGCACCAAAAGACCACTATCATTATAATCATCATAAATAGGAGGCAAAGTATCATCAAAGAAAATTTTCTCCTCAATGCTTGGGGGACTAAAAATATCATGAAAACCAGCTTCCCCAAGCTTAGAACTTTCTATATTATTGTCAACAATGGTGTTCAAAGCGTTCATACTAATATTACTACCGAGCATGCAAAGAAGATTTCATAGGTTTTTTAATTTTCGCATCAAACAATCCATGTTTTAAATCAGGAAATAGAATAAGAAGCTCACTCTTGTACATTATGCCAAACTAGTGTAAACAAGAAACAACAAGATGCAATTGCAGGATCTAAAGGAAATAGCTTTGAGCACACACACGACGGCGCCGGAAAAATACTTTACCTGGGACCGTAGTATGAGAGCCTTTTACCTTTCCTCCCGGCAACGGCGCCAGAAAAGTGCTTGATGTCTACGGGAGCTTCTATTCTTGTAGACAGTGCTGGGCCTCCAAGAGCAGAGGTTTGTAGAACAGCAGCAAGTTTCCCTTAAGTGGATACCCAAGGTTTATCGAACTCAGGGAGGAAGAGGTCAAAGATATCCCTCTCATGCAACCCTGCAACCACAAAGCAAGAAGTCTCTTGTGTCCCCAACACACCTAATAGGTGCACTAGTTCGGCGAAGAGATAGTGAAATACAGGTGGTATAAATAAGTATGAGCGAGTAGCAACGGTGCTAGAAAAGTGCTTGGCGTGTAGTTGATGGTCGTGGTATTGCGAGCAGTAGTAACGCAGTAAAACGAGTAAACAAGCAGTAGTAATGTAGCGATAGTAACGCAGCGAGTAGTAACGCAGCGAGTAGTAACTCAGCAGTATTTAGGAACAAGGCCTAGGGATTACACTTTCACTAGTGGACACTCTCAACATTGATCACATAACAGAATAGATAAATGCATACTCTACACTTTTGTTGGATGATGAACACATTGCGTAGGATTACACGAACCCTCAATGCCGGAGTTAACAAGCTCCACAATAATGCTCATGTTTAAGTAACCTTTAGTGTAAGATAGATCAACGCTACTAAACCAAGTACTAGCATAGCATGCAACCTGTCACCTTCATGCATATGTAGGAGGAATAGATCACATCAATATTATCATAGCAATAGTTAACTCCATAATCTACAAGAGATCATGATCATAGCATAAACCAAGTACTAGCACGGTGCACGCACTGTCACCTTTACACACATGCAGGAGGAATAAACTACTTTAATAACACATCACTAGAGTAGCACATAGATAGTAGTGATACAAACATGCTGCAATCATAAAGAGATATAAATAAGCACCTCACTATGCCATTCAATGAGTAAGTATTCCGTGAAATCTAGCCTAAGAGACCCACACGGTGCACACACTGTCACCTTTACACACGTGGGACGAGGAGTCTCCGGAGATCACATAAGTAAAACTCACTTGACTAGCATAATGACATCTAGATTACAAGCATCATCATATGAATCTCAATCATGTAGGGCAGCTCATGAGATTATTGTATTGTAGCGCATAGGAGAGAGATGAACCACATAGCTACCGGTACAGCCCCGAGCCTCGATGGAGAACTACTCCCTCCTCATGGGAGCAGCAGCGGTGATGAAGATGGCGGTGGAGATGGCAGCGGTGTCGATGGAGAAGCCTTCCGGGGGCACTTCCCCGCTCCGGCAGCGTGCCGGAACAGAGATCCTGTCCCCCGGATCTTGGCTTCGCGATGGCGGCGGCTCTGGCAGGTTTACGTGGGTTTCGTCAATTGGTATCGGGTTTTCCGATCCAGGGGCTCTTTATAGGCGGAGAGGCGGCGCAGGAAGGTCGAAGGGGGCCCACACCCTAGGGGGCGCGCCCCCCTTGGCCGCGCCGGGCTAGGGTTTGGTGGCCCTGTGCCTCTTCTCTGGCGGTTCTCGTGTGTTCTGGATGCTTCCGGGTAAAATAGGAACCTGGGCGTTGATTTCGTCCGATTCCGAGAATATTTCGTTACTAGGATTTCGAAACCAAAAACAGCGAGAAAACGAGAACCGGCACTTCGGCATCTTGTTAATAGGTTAGTTCCAGAAAATGCACGAATATGACATAAAGTGTGCATATAACATGTAGAAATCATCAATAATGTGGCATGGAACACAAGAAATTATCGATACGTCGGAGACGTATCACCAACCACTATGCCATTTGTGTCCACCATACCTACCTACTACATGGTATTTCTTCGCCATTCCAAAGTAAATTGCTTGAGTGCTACCTTTAAATTTCCATCATTCGCCTTTGCAATATATAGCTCATGGGACAAATAGCTTAAAAACTATTGTGGTATCGAATATGTACTTATGCACTTTATCTCTTATGAAGTTGCTTGTTGTGCGATAACCATATTCCTGGGGACGCCATCAACTACTCTTTGTTGAATATCATGTGAGTTGCTATGCATGTCCGTCTTGTCTGAAGTAAGGGAGATTTACCACTTTATTGGTTAGAGCATGCATATTGTTAGAGAAGAACATTGGGCCGCTAACTAAAGCCATGTATCATGGTGGAAGTTTCAGTTTTGGACATATATCCTCAATCTCATATGAGAATAATAATTGTTGCCACATGCTTATGCATTAAAGAGGAGTCCATTATCTGTTGTCCATGTTGTACCGGTATGGATGTCTAAGTTGAGAATAATCAAAAGCGAGAAATCCAAAATGCGAGCTTTCTCCTTAGACCTTTGTACAGGCGGCATGGAGGTACCCCATTGTGACACTTGGTTAAAACATGTGTATTGCGATGATCCGGTAGTCCAAGCTAATTAGGACAAGGTGCGGGCACTATTAGTATACTATGCATGAGGCTTGCAACTTGTAAGATATAATTTACATAACTCATATGCTTTATTACTACCGTTGACAAAATTGTTTCATGTTTTCAAAATAAAAGCTCTAGCACAAATATAGCAATCGATGCTTTCCTCTTTGAAGGACCATTCTTTTTACTTTTATGTTGAGTCAGTTCACCTATCTCTCTCCACCTCAAGAAGCAAACACTTGTGTGAACTGTGCATTGATTTCTACATACTTGCATATTGCACTTGTTATATTACTCTATGTTGACAATTATCCATGAGATATACATGTTACAAGTTGAAAGCAACCGCTGAAACTTAATCTTCCTTTGTGTTGCTTCAATACCTTTACTTTGATTTATTGCTTTATGAGTTAACTCTTATGCAAGACTTATTGATGCTTGTCTTGAAGTACTATTCATGAAAAGTCTTTGCTTTATGATTCACTTGTTTACTCATGTCATTACCATTGTTTTGATCGCTGCATTCATTACATATGTTTACAAATAGTATGATCAAGATTATGATGGCATGTCACTTCGGAAATTATCTTTGTTATCGTTTTACTCTGCTCGGGACGAGCGTAACTAAGCTTGGGGATGCTGATACGTCTCCGACGTATCGATAATTTATTATGTTCCATGCCACATTATTGATGATATCTACATGTTTTATGCACACTTTATGTCATATTCGTGCATTTTCTGGAACTAACCTATTAACACGATGCCGAAGTGCCAGTTCCTGTTTTCTGCTGTTTTTGGTTTCAGAAATCCTAGTAAAGAAATATTCTCGGAATTGGACGAAATCAACGCCCAGGTTCCTATTTTTCCCGGAAGCATCCAGAACACCCGAGAGCCGCCAGAGGAGGGCCTTGTGGGCCCCAGACGACAGGGTGGCGCGGCCTGGGGGTGGCCCGCGCCCCCCTATGGTGTCGTCGCCTCGTTGACCTCCTGACGCCGCCTCTTCGCCTATAAAAAGGTCCCAGACCTAAAACTTCGATACAAAAAGCCACGGTACGAGAAACCTTCCAGAGCCGCCGCCATCGCGAAGCCAAGATCTGGGGGACAGGAGTCTCTGTTCCGGCACGCCGCCGGGACGGGGAAGTGCCCCCGGAAGGCTCCTCCATCGACACCACCGCCATCTCCATCAACGCTGCTTTCTCCCATGAGGAGGGAGTAGTTCTCCATCGAGGCTCGGGGCTGTACCGGTAGCTATGTGGTTAATCTCTCTCCTATGTACTTTAATACAATAATCTCATGAGCTGCCTTACATGATTGAGATTCATATGATGATGCTTGTAATCTAGATGTCATTATGCTAGTCAAGTGGGTTTTACTTATGTGATCTCCGGAGACTCCTTGTCCCACGTGTGTAAAGGTGACAAGTGTGTGCACCGTGTGGGTCTCTTAGGCTATATTTCACAGAATACTTATTCGCTGTTATGAATGGCATAGTGAAGTGCTTATTTATATCTCTTTATGATTGCAATGTGTTTTGTATCATAATTTATCCATGTGCTACTCTAGTGATGTTATTAAAGTAGTTTATTCCTCCTGCACGGTGTAATGGTGACGAGTGTGTGCATCCGTGTTAGTACTTGGCGTAGGCTATGATTATGATCTCTTGTAGATTATGAAGTTAACTATTGCTATGATGGTATTGATGTGATCTATTCCTCCTACATAGTGTGAAGGTGACAGTGTGCATGCTGTGTTAGTACTTGGTTTAGTCGTGTTGATCTTTCATGCACTCTAAGGTTATTTAAATATGAATATTGAATTGTGGAGCTTGTTAACTCCGGCATTGAGGGTTCGTGTAATCCTACGCAATGTGTTCATCATCCAACAAGAGAGTGTAGAGTATGCATTTATCTATTCTGTTATGTGATCAATGTTGAGAGTGTCCACTAGTGAAAGTGTAATCCCTAGGCCTTGTTCCTAAATACTGCTATCGCTGCTTGTTTACTGTTTTACTGCATTACTACTGCTGCGTTACCACTGCTCATACTTATTTATACCACCTGCATTTCACTATCTCTTCGCTGAACTAGTGCACCTATTAGGTGTGTTGGGGACACAAGAGACTTCTTGCTTTGTGGTTGCGGGGTTGCATGAGAGGGATATCTTTGACCTCTTCCTCCCCGAGTTCGATAAACCTTGGGTGATCCACTTAAGGGAAACTTGCTGCTGTTCTACAAACCTCTGCTCTTGGAGGCCCAACACTGTCTACAAGAATAGAAGCTCCCGTAGACATCACCAGGCACAACCAATTAAGGCCAGACCTTGAGTTTTCACCCGAAAAGGTAAGACTCCGAACTTCACATGTGCTGCCGCCCCCACTTTCATACCACTGCTGCGAAGTCCGGAACACCAAGCAAGCCACTCAACAACGCAAAGATTTGAACCTCCATTAGCTATTCCTCCGATCCGGTCTTCATGATATTCTCTTCTTCTGACTTCACCATGGATCAGCTGTCACTTGGTGTCAACACAGAAAAGAACTTCGTGCAGCTCCCTCCAGAACCAAACGGTCGGAATAAAAGCATGGGTGCGCACGACCGAATACCACTGATCCAGCAAACTCCAGGCAATAGAAGCACTGTTACATTCGCCGACGGCGCCTTCCGGAACTCAACACTCCGACCAGATCATGAAGGGCAGACCTCCGGCAGGTCTTCAACTTCGCCCAAGAGAGACCCTAGGACCGCCGCAAAGTCCCGGTTCAAAAGAGTCTTTAGTCGATGCCTCTTGACTGCGGCTTGTTTTCTCACTATATCTTCCCTACCGGTTCAAAAGAGTCTTTAGTCCCGGTTTCCCGATATACTACTGCTGAACTTCGCTTTATTAATAAAGGTCGTATGCATCGTTTCGATGCAGAGGCTGGGCTCTGCCCCTTTTCGAAGAAAAAAAAGTCCCGGTTTCCCATCCGGGACTGCCAAGTTTTGGTTAGTCCCGGTTGGCTTATGAACCAGGACTAAAGGCCATCCACGTGGCGGCGATGGAACGTCCCTATATTTTGTTTTTTCCATGTCCCAAGATTCTCAGATTTTATCATTTTCGTGTAGCCTAAAAGCTGAGTATTTTGCTTTGAGATTTAGCAGATTTGTAGAATATGTCATTGACTATATCTAGAATTTTTCTCCTGATTTTTTTGAAACTTTAAATTATTTTTTCCGAATTTTGTAAAATATCAGGGTACATGTAGCCCGGGCACCATTTGTGTTTTCTGATACTAATACTCCAACAACCACTTCACTGAACAACCCCACTACTTTCAGTATGCTTCGCACGGCTGTCAGTTTTGCTTCTAGTTGTGAAAGCACATACATGATCCATTACCCTTTTTTTAGGCCTCCATAAAAAATGGAGCAGCTATCCCGCCATCCCCGTTTGTGATGGTATAACAATCCACTGCTAACTTGCAATTACAATCTTATGCTAGCAAGTGAATACTTATATATATGATATGATGGCCATTGTGCCAATTTTGAGTTCCACTAAATCACGTTATAAATTGACATGTTGTCATCTGCTATCTTCTAACCACTTTGGGTCATTTTTTTTCCATATACTGTAAATACATATTTGTTAGATGCATTTTTTGGGTGCAGCTAATTGTACACGAAGATGGTTGGGTTCCCATTTACACGACGATCATGGAAACATCGGATCCTTAAATTATCTGGCTTAGAACAAGTTGTTGCTTCCTTCCAATCATCAAGCAGGTGCATTCCTTTGTACACTGGATCACTTGCATCGGTCCGTTACTGCTTCTCTATCTTTTCTCTTTGTTTTATGTTCGTTGTCTGTATGCATGATGTAGGCAAAATGTATAGAAAAGAGAAATACAAATCAAATAGAAGCGAAATTCAATCCATTAATTTTTCTCTCTTCGTTTTATGCTCTCTCTCTCCATCATCTTTTCACACTTGATACCATCAGACATCCCTTTTGTTTGTTCAGTGCCTTGCCATACCTAGTTGCTTTGCACTGGGCACACTTACTCGCTATTATCTATGCTTCACCAGACCATTCAAAATGAAGAAAAAAAACATTATGCTGTCCACCAGACCATTCGAATTTAAACATTATATATGGATGCATTCATGTTGAACCATAATTTATTCAACCACTTCAAATTGTCTAAGATATTTCATACCATCCAAGCATACCAAGTATTTGTATCTTTTCTTCATCAGAATGGACAAGCAAGGCAACAAGCGCCTTTTATGTTCTTGTTGATATTGAAAATCTAAAAAGGTTGGGAATGTGGGAGCAGTAGGCTTTCTTGGCACATAATAACACAGAACTTTTGGTTATCTTGTGGCCTATCAAGGGTATAGATGGTCTCCAACGTCACAGTCTTGGGATCGTAGTAGCCTAGTGACCGCCCGGTGTTAAGCAAAATACGTCCATCGACTGGATTGATACCCATTAGTGTGGTCATGTCGGAAGTGTACTCTGGCAAGAACAATCCAAGCTCTATACGGTATTCCACACTCCAAGCCTGGTTGTCCCTCATCATCCATACATCAATTGTATCTGTGTCTCTGTTTGAACAAGTCACACAGATGGCACCATGGAGCTCTAGAATGGACATGCGACCACTGTCATGTTTGCACGGGGGCCTTGGAGAACCTCAAATTTTCCACCCATAGTGGTGTTGCAAACAACTAGCTCACATGCCGGGGAGGATTTTAGCACAGGCTGAGGCTCTACTATCCAGTAAATCTTGCCTTTAACATATGCAGGTCGGATGTCAGCCACTGGCCTAGATGGAGGGTCAATCTTATTCCATTCACAGGACTGGTTTTGTAGGTGCCTCATACGGCAGTCCATGACGTATTCCCCTGTTTCCAAGTTTTTCTTGGTGTAGGAAAGATACACGAGCACGTGATCGTTGGCATCTGAGTTGTACCCTAACCCCAAGGGAATGTAGGCAAAAGGAGGAGAATCTTGTTGATCTCGTAGGAAGGCATGGTAGCCAATGGCAGGATTGCACACAAATTCCGAACCATTGCAGTTCCCCACATTGAGGCCATGGCAAGGCTGCGAACATTCAAACGGTTCCGATGTAGTTTCAGGCAACAACGTGGGTCTGATGCCATCCACATTAACGAATGAACCAAAAGAGCGATCCATGACAAACTTGAGCGAAGGGGGTCTATTGATCAAGTTTGCATGGATGGCATGAGATCGGATGAAACGATCTGTGTTGATCAATGCACGCCACTCCCTGCACACAAGGCTTAGCTCCACAACAGACCGTGCCGGCAACCACTTGAGGACGTCCGACCAAGCTTTTGTGGATGGTGATGAGAAGACCATCTCTTCGATGGTGCGCCCCACGGACACAAGACTCTCCTCGAATTGGGCTGGTGCCAAAGAACGATTACATATGCCAGTTTCCAGCTTGCACAAAATCTCGGGTGTGCCCACATGAGGATCTATCGTAAGCACCTTGCGAGTACCTGTCCCAAACATAATCACCCTCTTCCCGTTGTCAGAATTGTGCATCCTGATTGGACCTATCCAGCAGGGTGGCTGCAGCAGCATGCGCTCAGGTTCCGACCAAGCTGACGGATCAATGCAGCAAAGCAGCTCCCATTGTTGTGCATCGTGATCTCTCAGCAGCCATATGCGGTACAAGCCGGCAGTCATGTCACCCCCATGGCAGACACAGAGGCACCCGTCGAGCTCTGTCATGGTGACCCCAATATCGAACTTTGCTGGTAGGGAGGCGGCGGGGGGCGGCAAGGAACCAAAGGTCTCGTCGTTGATGTCTAAAGTGAGGATGGCGCCATCCAGGCGAAGAAAATGCAGGCGTCCGTTCAAGAACACGGCCGATTCCTCTCCGTCCACGATGCACAAGGGAGGCTGCTGGGCCGTCGGCCTCCAGTACGCGGGCGTGCCGAGGACAAAGACCTCGCAGCACGGCGCCGCCCCGGTGTCCTCGTCGTCGCTGAATATACGCACAACTTTATACTCGCTGCTGGCCGAGCTGTATCCCAGTCCATACGCTACGTCCATATAGCACGGCGGCTGGGGCTGAGCCACCGTTCCTCGCTGCGGGTTCATCTTCCGTGGCTCTTTCGTGTCGGGGAGGCGCAGGGCCGCACCTGTAGAAGGGTTGCAGACATAGTGGCCGCCCTGGTCCTCGGGACTCTGGCAGTAGGCCAGCAGGAGGCCGTGGAGAGTTTTGGTGTCAAGGATCGGGTTGAGCAGATGGCCGCGCGGGAGCTTGTTGGTGGCCGGACCGTCGCCGGGCTGCCAAGAGTAGAAGTAGGGGTCAGCGGGCTCGCTCCAAGGTCTGGCGAAGAAGAGCTTGGGCTGGATGTTGGCTCGCTGGAGATGGATCTGGATGAAAGACGGCGATGAGAGCGTGTGGTTCCACGAGCGCGACACGCAGCGGCAGCTGGCGGCGAACGTGGCCGGCATGTAGGAGAGGATCTCCGAGAAGAGGATGTCATCAGGCAACAAGGACGACGACAGATTATTAGATGCCATGATGGTTGGTGTGGCCGCCGAAGAAAGATGGACCCAAAGCTTCTTCACTGTAATTGCCACAGATTATGTGTTAGGTTTCTTCGTCAAGATTGCTTAGGGCATGTACAATAGGGACTCACGGCTGATTGATCCTAATCCGACTCAAACACGACTCCTTAATTAGTAGGACTAGGCAGACATGGACAGGGAGCAGGACAAGTCCTACCTAGTGTCTTGCTAAGAGCATGTCTAATAGATCCCCTAAATTTTTGCCCCGTTAACACAAGTAGAGGGCCCTATATTCGATTTCGATCGACCGAAAACTCGTCCGAGCTAGCAGATTCCGTATCCCTAAACTGTAAAAGAGCATATTCCTAGAATATGCCAAATCAATTTTTTTCTTTTTTACCTCTTCTTCCTCCTCTCCTTCTTCCTCGTCCAGCCACTGCCCCTTCCCCTGCCCCTGCCCCAGGCCCTGCCCCGCCCCGGCCGGCCGCCGCCCCTGCCCGCCACCACCAGCAGCAGCCGGTCGCCGGCAGCAATCAAATGCGGCCCGTAGTTGGATATGTCGAACGTGGTGGGTTCCGGGAGGCCGGCAATTGGCAGCATTCGGGCGCTCTGGTTCGGAAGAGTGCTGCTGCCAAGGTGGAACTCCAGTATCTGCGCACGGTCGGTCAAACCGAGGACGGTGGTGACGAGGGAGGAAGGTGGAGCCCTCCGCCGGGACAGGGAGGCGGCCGCGTCCGGCGCGGGTGGCGGCATCGGAAGAGGGGCGGTGGGTTCGCTCAGTGTCAGAGGTCGGCGGCGAAGTTTGGGGACTCGGCCACTTTGTTGGTACGCTTTGTTACGATTTACTGAAAGTTCAACGCGCCACGAGTGGGGGGTTGGCCCTGTATTCAGCCTCCCGCCCCGTACAAGTAGGGGACCAGAAGCCACCCTTTAGCCGAAACTGTAAAAAAATCGACGCGGGGCCCTGTTTTACGGGGTCTGCTAGACGGCCGGGTAAAGCCCTACCCCGTATATCGGCGGTTATTTTACGGGGTTGGGCCTTTTAGGGGGTCTGTTAGACATGCTCTAACACACGTCTTAATCCCTCCATATCAAATTAATGGGCAATTACACATTTCGAGAAACATGTTTAACTATAAATTTGGTCAACAAAATATGAGATTTATGTCACACAAATTATACCGTTGAATTTGTATTCAAAAAACGTATCCAGTAAATAATTTTTGTGATATATTTTTTATATTTTATTGATCAAATTAGTAGTCAAACTTGTTTCTCGAAGTACGTATTTGCATATTAATCCGGTATGGAGGGAGTACCACGTTCTGCTATGGTCCGTATTTTTTCTCCTAGTATCGGCCCTAATGCAAAGTGCAAAAGGATATCGACATTTAACAAAAAGAAAAAAACCGTAGGCCTTAGCAACATTTATATGATATAAAATTAGTATATATTATTATGAAACTACATTTTAAGATGCATCTAGTGATATTAACTTTGGGTTGTAAATATTGCTATTTTTCTATAAAGTTGGTCAAATTTATTTATTTATTTGACTTAGGACAAACTCTAGAAGTACACTTATTTGTGAATGAAGTACCTCTATTTCAAGTCACTTTCCAGAATGCACATAGTTGCATTAGAACTAGTAAGCTGACACGTGCAGCGTACAAACGCCTCAACTACTGGCTAATACTTCAAAGTTCATGGAGTTACATGATGGTACCAATTATTATAACTTACTCACTACTTGAAGCAAGTCATCGGCATCGTCCACACCGGCAATCCGGGTCGCCGCCCCTTTGCCGTTCACTCCACAGTGGTAGGCCTGCTAAGATACCAGCGATACATGGAGGCTCGCCTAGGAGACCACACGATGAAGACGGAAGCCTACCACAATGATGTAACCTCTTCCACCATGTTATGCGGATCTTGATTTTGCACCTCTGGGTTCTAGATGTTGTTGTTAAACATAGCTAGCTCTCGTTAGATTGTAATAAAATCAGGTTTAGCTATTTGAATATATCATGCAATTTCTGAATGAGAATTGCAAGATGTGTTAAATGAAAATGCCAGAAATAGACTCTTAGTTTTTTTTTGCCTTGCTATTGTTGGTGAATGCAACTGCTCGGACTCGTGGCCTTTGTTGTCCCTTGCTTCATGCATGCTATCGAGGGTACTCCTTGGCAATGCCCTCCGTACGGGGCTTAGGTAGATGGAATCCTGTAGGCTGACACGAGACATCGGTTATCAAAGAAGCAGGGAGAGCGATTTACCCAGGTTCGGGGCCCTCGATGAGGTAAACCCTTACGTCCTGCCTGTCTGATCTTGATTATGAAAATATCGGGTTATAATGGGGTGCTGAAGGTTTCGGCTATGATCTCGTCGAAAGACTAAGTTCTGTAATGACCTAGCTCTAGACTCGCGGTGGCTATGATTACTATGATTGCGTGTGCCTCGGCAGCCCCTCTCCTGGCCCTTATATTGGGAGTCAGGTCTCGAGAGGTCTGTCCGGGTACAACTAGGTTACAAAGAGTCCTAGATCTAAACTTTCCTTGTATTCTTCGTCTTCTTGCCTTGTCCTTCAAGAATTCTTCTTAAGAACCGACGTAGCGGTCCACCTGGCCATCGAGTGCCTTCATGGGCCCCTGGTTGGGCCGTAAGAGGTAGTGCAACATTAGTTACCCGAAGGGTAATGCCCACATCAGTAGCCCCCGAGTGACTGGCCGAAGATACTTCGGGCAGGGACTAAAAAGCATGTCTTCTGTTGAATGTTCGCTTTAGCCGATAAATCTTGACCTCCTTGTAACAGTAGTGTCTTCTTTTATCGGGTGCGCGTTCAGCGCTCCCGATGGGAGTAGCCCTGAAAGGACGAGATGTTGCCTAGAGGGGGGTGAATATGCGTTTAAAAACTCTTACGAATTTGTCTTGTAAGAATGCGGAATTAAACTAACGTTTAGTTTACAAGCACAACCCCTAAATATGCTAGGCTCAACTAATTGCAACAACAACAACTAGAGCTAAGCAAGATAGGCACAAGATATATGTAGCACAAGTGATAGCAAGATATATGTACTTCAAGCACGTTGGCTATCACAAGGAAAGAAAGCTCGGGTACAGAAATAACCGAGGCATGCGGAGACGAGGATGTATTCATGTGCTCCCTTCCTTTGCAAGCAGGTACGTCACGTTTGGAGGAGTGAAGGTCCCACGAAAGATTCCCCAACGACACGAAGGCTCACCCTATTCTCCGAGCCAAACCCACGAAGGATAATGGCCCTTTCCTTATGGTTAGCTTTTCCTCCACTCCGGAGATGGCAAGCTCCACAACCACTTCACAAGCTCCACGAAGGAGAAGCCCGGGCCTCTTCACAATCTTCCTTGAAGAGATCACCGGAGCACCAACCTCCAAGCCAACTAGGAGGTCTCCCTCCAAGAGTAACAAGCTCACGGTCTCTCACTCGAACTAATCGTGGTGGAGAGCTCAACACTATGCAATGATGCAAAGCAAGAACACTAGAGGTGTTCAAATCCTTCACACTCAAATCCCACCAAAGCAACAAATGCTATGATGAGATTATAGAGGAAGAACAAAGAGGAAATCAACAAATGACTCCAAGATCTAGATCTAAAGAGTTCCCCTCACTTAGAGGAGAGATGGATTGGTGGGGATTGTAGATCTCGATCTCCTCTCTTAGATCCCTCAAGAATGAGCAAGAATCATGGGGGGAATAAAGAGATAGGGCAAGTTCTTCAAAGTCAACAATGGAGGAGAGAGAGTAGAAGAACATATCAAGCCCAAGGGAGAAGAAGGGCTATTTATAGCCCAAGCCAAAAAATAACGGTTGGGCAAATGTCCAGCTCAGCAAAACTTCGAGGTGCCCGGTCAACCGGGCTTGGGGCCGGGCCGTCCGGTGCAGGACCCGGTCAGACCGGGCCACAGACAGGACCAACCGGTCCAAACCGGACCTGGCGCCGGGTCGTGACCGGGGCGGGTCTTTGTCGTGCAGAACCTGCGCCGGGGAGGCCGGTCCACCGCCCGGTCAGACCGGACGAGGGGCCGGACCCGGCCGGTCCAAACCGGACCTCAGGCCGGACCAGCACCGGGCTAAGCTGGAAACCTTACTGGATAGTGCCCGGTAGGCACCAGTCCAGGGGCCGGTTTGAACCGGGCCATCCGGTGGGACGGCCGATCACGCCGGGCGAGAAACCGGGCCAGCAGGAAAACATGTTATACAAAAATTGTGATAACTTTTGTGTCCGGACTCCGATTGACATGAAACCAATTTTGTTGGAAAGATAACGACGAAATATGGAGACTCCTCACAGGATATTTTTAGATGTTTTTAGAGAGGGAGTCTCCCACCATCAAGAAACGGTGAAGACATCCAAACTCGAAAACACAATAGAAGATGCATGCGGATTCCGTTTTCGATGAACTTGGGCTTGTTGTAAAGCTAGCAACAAGCTCAAGAACCTCTCACAGAGAAACACTAAGAAGCAATAGGGATGTGCAAAGTATGCAAAGGATTGAGCTCCCTAAGACGATGTGATCAAGTTACCCAACCAAAAGCCCCTCTTGATAGTGCGGCTATCTATCCTATAATCCGGTCTCCCATCAACCACCTTGAGACCGATAAAAGGAAAACCTATCAAGGTCATACCTTTGCATTGCGCATCCCGCTTGATATTGATGATAACTCTTCAAGCTCCACTCAAGCCGGAATGCCTCACTTGATCATCGTTACTTCGTGAAGACTCACAAATGCTCCCCCATACACCATGATGGGAAAGCTCCATTGATGCACATCTTCACGTGTCCATTATCACCAAATGGACGGCAAGCTTCAAGCATATGATCCTCTTGAGATGCTCAACTTGAACTTGCCCAACTCAACCTTGATGACGATCACCACTTGATGTCATCCTCTCATGGGCTATATGAGATCTCCCTTTTGATGCATGCCCATGGAAAGATACCTAACCCACATAGACAACACAAGGGCACATATATGATGGGTTAGTTCATAAAGCATAATTGACAAGGCTTACCATACCACATGACTTCACGTGGCACATTCTTCATGCTTCATGTGTTGACCAAACTTGAATCTATTCTTCACTCTTTGTATTGGTCAACCTTGTATCTTCTCATGCTCTATCATACTATCTTGAGGTGTATAAAGAATTCTTCATTTTCTTGCATGCTCTAAATCTTAGTCAACCATTGTTCAACTTATGAGACTATTATGACACCGGCTTAGAGCCATAGCTTGAATTCTTCACTTGAAATCAAGCACTCAAGATCTTGATCATTCATTGCTTATCACATAAGATAGAGCATGGCTAATATTGAGTTCCACATAAGAACTCCATCTTCATTTCTTCTTCTTGATCATATCACATATATGTCTTCAAATCGATGATCTTGATGCCAATACTCAAGGTATATATTTATCTTCATGGCATCCATACTTGAATCCTGCACATGGACTACAAGTAGTACCTATGGAATATTCCTTCATATAAACTCAATGAAAACATTAGTCCATAGGGGTTGTCATTAATTACCAAAACCACACATAGGGGCAATATACCCTTACAATCCCCCGAGTCTAGGTACGGATGCTTGCAACTGTGCGTAGACTCAAGTTGTACTACTCGAATGTTTTCTTTTTCCGAAGCTTTCTGCAAATTATCAAGATCGTCTGATACATTTTCGTATACCGAGATTTTAATACTTTCAAGTAAGGTTTAGTACGTAAAGGATATTGAGTAACGTGCCCAGCTTTGCCGGTTAACTGCCGATGGCAAAACAACGTTACCCTACACAGAATCAAGTCCCCGGGCATGATTCTGGATCGCCTGAAAAATCTTCGAGTCCAGAACTTTTATCGGGTGTGCCTTCAGCACTCCCGATGGGAGTAGCCCCCGAGTCTAGGCATGGATACTTGCATACGTGTGTAGACTCAGACCGATCCACTCGATAGTTTTTAATTTCCTTCGGATGCTTCACGCGGAGTCGATACCTCTCATGACATCATTGATGATGTATCCCCTGCTGCGGCCTGATTGACAGGACATGACCTGACGAGCCCACGCTATCTCTGCGCGGTTCAGTTTGGGAAATGACCAGTGCTTGCGCATTGACCGAGGCGTCTCCTCAATTTCCGCACATAGTGGGAGTAATGGGACACCGGTTTCATCTCCTTTATTTTGACACGTGTACAGTTGGATCCTCATCCATCTCCCCACGATCTCTAGAATTACGGCCACGATTCCCCAGCAGTCCTCGCCATAAATAAAGAGGCTCCTCCATTTTCACTTTTTACGCTTCCACATTACTCATCTTCCTCCTCAGTTCCTCCTTTGCCATTGCTCTTATTTCCGAGAACTCAGCCACCATGGGCAAGAAGAAAGGAGTCGATGGTTCAAGTGCCTCTGCAGGCGCGGCCAAGGTTGGCCTTGACTGGTGCGCCTCCACCATTTCCAACCGTGAGGTGAACAAGCTGCGCACACTTGGATTCATCTCATCTGCCGATTCCGACATCCGCCTCCCAGGTTCTTCTTCTCGCCCAAAGCCTCCAAAGGGCTTTACTGTTATGTTCATTGCCTACTTGTTTCGTGGGCTTTCTCTCCCTGCCCATGAATTCCTTCGTTCTCTCCTTTTCTTCTACGGGATCCAGCTCTGGCAGCTAACCCCCAATTCTATCCTTCATCGTTCCATCTTTGTCACACTGTACGAGGCCTTCCTCGGCATTGACCCCCACTGGGGCTTGTGGAGGAAGATCTTCTACGTCAAACGCCACAACGGCAATGATGGTCCCCCCGTCATTGGCGGCGTTGATTTTGTCGTCAGAAAGGAGGTCAATTACTTTGACTATCCGATGAAGGAATCTGTCAAGGGCCGGCGACAGAAATGGTTCTATCTGCGAGACAACCCAGCATCTGGACAGCGCTCCAACCTGCCTCCGTTTGAAGATTGATGTTTCCCTGGCTACGCCGAAGAAATTCTGGCGGAACACTCTAACTGCCGAAGAAAGTGCCATAGCCGATCAACTGTATGAAAAGGTCTTAGACCTGAAGAATGAAGAGGGTCTGACAATGTGCGGCACCGAGGTGGTCTCAGTGTTTATAAAGCATCGGGTGCAGCCACTGATGTCTCGTCCTCATCAACTGTGGATGTACACCGGCGAAAACGATAAGTCAAGGGTCAACTCAGTCGACCTGTCTGACGAAGAACTTCGTGACGAGGTGCGGCGCCTCACTCATCTCAGCCAAAAGGACAATATCGTCCTGACTTCAGCCAGCCCTCCTTTTTATCTTAAGCACCTTCCATCCGAGGTAATTTTTCCTTGCATTTGCTTCAAGGATTATTTCTATTTCTTCATCTGAATTTAATAGCTTCTTTATCTATCGACAGGCTTCCACCATTGTTCAATGTTATCCTCCTACACCCAAAAGTGGGGTAGAGACAGAGGATGATGATGATTTGGAGGAGACCGAAGATGGGCAGCATGCTCTCGAGGACAACGACGTCCAAGGAGACGAAGCCGGCCCCCGAGGAAGATGCTCGCACTAGGGCTATGCGGCGCAGGAGGATCAACGAAGACTTATTGACAACTGCTGAATCGAGTCCTAGCGGACAAGATGATGATGCCGATGAACCCGCGTCGCCCCCCCCCCCAGCTGCAAAGAGCTCAACAAGCCTCTTCGCTGCCGAAGATGATTTGGATCTGTAAGTTTCCGTCTTTCCTTTGCAGCCAATTTCCTTCAATTCATTTGATACGCGTCCTTTGTTTTCAAGCAGTTCTGACGACAATGATGAAATCCCTCTCGCAAAGAGGGCTAAATTACTTTCCGACATAACTGAATCAACAAAGGAGTTGAATCCTTCGACTGATGAGCCAACGCCACCTCCAAGAACGGTTGTGGCCAAGGTTCCTGTGTTGAAGGTTAACCCTTCTGCTGGCGCCTCCGTCCCTCCAATTGCTCGTGATCACGTAAGTATAACGTTCTGCTCGATACTCTTCTAAGATTGATTTCTGGGTTTAAGTGTTAACTGAGATTTATCATGCAATCTATCACAACTCTTCATCTTCTTTCTTGCAGCCGATTTTTGCCACAGTTGACACTGTGGCAGATTTCGCTGATCAGTTTACCCGCTTAGAGGCTGAAAATGCTCAGCTTCATAAAGCCATCAAAACTTCGGTTGATCAGGTGCGGGAAGCCAACAGGCTTACAGCCGATGCTCAGAACGAGAACATCCTGCTGAAGGATGAGCTGAAGAAGCTGAAGAAGAAGAAGATGAAAGACGAACAAGAAGCCTGACGCGAAGCTGCCATCGCAAAAAAGAAGGCGCTCTTCGAGAGTCCATCACGAACTTGCCGAGTAAGTTTCTTTTCGTCTATTTCATGGTATTTTTCTGGTACTGTCTGCTGGATCGCTTACTCGTAATTTTTCCAGATGCTGCCGATATGCCTATCAACCGTGCACGCAAGCTTCGGGAGGATTCAATGTCTAACGCCCTTTCGCTTGCCACTGATTCCAATAACCAAGTCCAAGGTCTTTTGCAAAAAAACCAAGGGGGCTTTGTCGAAGTTATTCTCGATGATGTTCCTGAAGCTGATCCAAAACAAGACACTTGGCGAGATGGCAGACACTTTCTTCATCGAATCTTCTGAAGCCATAGAGGTACTTAAGCGACGCTCCCATCTGTTCGGGGCGGTTCTTACTTTCCAACTGCTGATGGGGCACGGGCTAGGTTCCGATTTGGAAAAGTTGACGAAGGCATTGCCCGTAGATGCCAACGAATGCCTAGTCAGCCTCGAACCTTTCAAACAGTCGGCAGTGATATGCGCTAACCAGCTCCTCAAGTTAGTTGATGAAGAGAAGACCAAAGCTGCGTCTAAGGCTGCACCTGATTCATCATCGGCTCAACCTTGAAATAACTCCTGCTCCATTATTGTAATCAACCCTGATACAATTTAGTCTAGCCTTGTTTTGTACTAGCTCTGTTGCTAGTATCAACTATCTTTTGGATGTAATA
>NC_061514.1:277198745-277308550 GCF_022539505.1 Lolium rigidum | reverse complement strand
AGTGGCCGGCCACCCCTCCCAAACCCTAGCCGCCCCCTCTCCTCCATAGCTCCCGCGTGCTTTAGCGAAGCTCCGCCGGAGTTCTCCACCGCCACGAGCACCACGCCGTCGTCGTCGTCGGATTCAAGAGGAGCTACTACTTCCGCTGCCCGCTGGAACGGGAGGTGGACGTCGTCTTCATCAACAACCGAACATGTGACCGAGTACGGAGGTGCTGCCCGTTCGTGGCGCCGGAACCGATCGTGATCAAGATTTTCTACGCGCTTTTGCAAGCGGCAAGTGAACGTCTACCGCAGCAACAAGAGCCTCATCTTGTAGGCTTTGGAATCTCTTCAAGGGTGAGACTCGATACCCCCTCGTTGCTACCGTCTTCTAGATTGCATCTTGGCTTGGATTGCGTGTTCGCGTTAGGAAATTTTTTGTTTTCTATGCAACGTTATCCTACATAGTTGGTATACCTGGGTCTCCCAGCTTCTTTGGAACCTTGCCATTGAAAGAGTAATTAGCAAGCATAGTGGAAATCTCCTCATTAGAAATTTTCCTTTTGTTAGAGACAATATCTTTCATATACTTGAATAAGGAGGCAATTTAATAGCATCAGTCAAAGGGATTTGCAAGAACAAAGGTTTCATCCAATCACAAAATTTATTATAGTGTTCTTCCTCCTTTGATTTTAGTTTCTTAACAGGAAAAGGCATTTGCTTTTGAACCCAAGGTTCTCTTTCATTACCATGTTTCTTAGCAATGAAATCTTCTTTAGTGTACTTTTTATTTTTAGCATGCTTTTCAGGTTCATCTTCAACCTCTTCTTTATCAAAAACATCATTCTTATCATTATCTTTATCATGTTCATTACCACTTTCAGTTTCAGCATCGAAATAGAAATACTATTAGGATCATTAACGGAGTTCAGAAGATTCTACAACAGTTTTATGTTTCTTCTTCTTTTTCTTAGAAGGAGCACTAGTTTCTTTAGTTCGTTGAGAATCTTGTTCAACTCTTTTGGGATGCCCCACAGGATATAGAGGATCCTGAGTAGAAACACCACCTCTAGTTGTTACTTCATAAGCATGTTTTTCTTTAGAAGTATTTTTTAACAAGTCATTTTGCACTTTAGTGAGTTGATCAATTTGAGTTTGAACCATATGAAAATGTTTAACAAGCATCTTAACATCATTGGAGGTTCTCTCCACAATATCATGCAATTTACTAATAGCTTGAGAATTTTCCATTAAATGATTCTCTACTCTCATATTAAAGTTATCTTGCTTAACAACATAATTATCAAATTCATCTAAACATTGATCAGGAGGCTTTGAGTAAGGAATGTCTCCTTTATCAAAGCGTTGAAAGAGAATGTACCTCAATTGTGGATGAAGGGGGAGTTATCTTACATAAATATTCTATGGGAGGTAAATTCTTCACATCTTCAGATTTAATACCTTTCTCTTTAAGAGATTTCTTGGCTTCCCTCATATCTTCATCATTTAATTCAATCATACCCCTCTTCTTCAATATTGGTGTTTGGGTTGGTTCAGGTGTAGTCCAATCATCATGATTTTGGCTTATTCTAGCGATTAATTCTTCAGCTTCGTTTGGAGTTCTTTTCCTGAAAACACAACCAGCACAACTATCCAGGTATGCCCTAGACTCAATGGTTAGTCCACTATAAAATATATCAAGTAAGTCATGCTTTTCCAAATCATGTCCAGGCCAAGCTCTAAGAAGAGAGCAAAACCTTGCCCAAGCTTCAGGCAATTTCTCTCCATCTTCCTGGTCAAAACTATAAATTTTCTGCAAAGCAATATGTTGAGCACTAGCAGGAAAATATTTTCGAAAGAAAACATCAAGCAAACCAATTACTATCAATAGAATCAGGAGGCAAACTATTATACCAAGTTTTAGCATCATCCTTTAATGAGAAAGGAAAATTTTTAGCAACAAAATAAGTACGCTTCTTGATATCATCAGAAAACAAGCTACTCAAAGTAGAAAGCTCATTCATGTGCTCTACAGCACTTTCTTTTTCAGTACCACAAAAAAGTGTTTTCTCAACAATAGATATATGAGATAAATCAAGAGAAAAATCATAATCCTTATCCTTAATGTTTATAGGAGATGTGGCAAATTTAGGATCAGGAGACAGTTTATATCTAACAACATGTTGTGCAAGAAGCTTTCTAATGTTACTTGCACCGAGTAGTAGCATTACATTTATCAATAAAATCATCATCAAGTTCCACATAATCTTCATCGGGATCATCACTAGAGTGTTCAACAGACTCAGGTGAATTAATAGGTGTAACAGTATTTTCATTAGGAATTTCAGTATTTTCAATTTGTCTAGACCTAGAAATTGTAGCGTCTAGAAAAGGACCTAATGAACCATTATCATCAAGCACAGTAGAAGCATCATCAAAATTATAAGAGGAATTTTCAGATTCAGCAGAAGTACCAACACGTGAAGCTTGTGGTGGTGAAACAAGTTGACTTATCACAGATGGTGAATCAAGAGCAGCAGAGGTACTCAGAGTTGTACCTTTTCTTGTAGTGGATGGTAATATGGCGACTTTAACATCGCGAGGTTTACCAATGATGGAGGATTTGCAGCGAACAATATCAATTCAGGTGAACTTGCAAATAAAGCTATGCTCCCCGGCAACGGCGCCAGAGAATAGTCTTGATGACCCACAAGTATAGGGGATCGCAACAGTCTTCGAGGGAAGTAAAACCCAATTTATTGATTCGACACAAGGGGAGCCAAAGAATATTTGTAAGACTTGACAGCGGAGTTGTCAATTCAGCTGCACCTAGAAACAGACTTGCTCGCAATAGTTTATCAGTAGCAACAGTTTTATAGCGATAGCGAGTAGTGAAATATAAGCGAGCGGTGTAATAAAGACAGCGATAGTGATTATAGTAAACAACGGGATTAAAATACGTAGGCATAGGGATGGATGAACGGGCGCTGCATGGATAAGATAACTCATGTAATAATCAAGACTAGGCATTTGCAGATAATAATAAAACAGTATCCAAGTACTAAATAACCATAGGCATGTGTTCCGTATATAGTCGTACGTGCTCGGAATGAGAAACTTGCACAACATCTTTTGTCCTACCGGCAGGTGGCAGCCGGGCCTCTAGGGAAACTACGGTAACTAAGGTACTCCTTTTAATAGAGTACCGGAGCAAAGCATTAACACTCCGTGAACACATGTGATCCTCATATCACATCCTTCCCCTCCGGTTGTCCCAATTTCTGTCACTTTGGAGCCTCGGGTTCCGGACAGCAATATGTGTATACAACTTGCAGATAAAATCATAAAACAGTGAATATCATCATGAATCAATAACATGTTCAGATCTGAAATCATGGCACTCGGGCCCTAAGTGACAAGCATTAAGCATAACAAGTTGCAACAATATCATAAAAGTACCAACAACGGATACTAGGCACCATGCCATAACAATCTTATGGCTATTACATGAGCAATCTCATCCAATCCCTACCATCCCCTTCAGCCTACAGCGGGGATTTACTCACACATGGATGGGGGAAACATGGATGGTCGATGGAGAGGCGTCGGTGGCGATGATGGCGATGATCTCCTCCAATTCCCCGTCCGGCAGGGTGCCAGAACGGAGTTTCTGATCCCGAAATAGGGTTTTTTGATGGCGGCGGAGTTCTGGATGTCTTCTGGAAAATTGGTCGAACTCCCGTGCGTTTTTAGGTCAAGGGCTTTAAGTAGTCCAGAGGGGAGCGCCGGGGGCTGGCCGAGGCGGCATCCCCATGTGGCGGCGCGGCCATGGGCCCACTGCGCCGCCACGTGGTGTGCGCGCCTCGTGGCCCCCCTCCGTCTCGTCTTCTGGCTCCGTCGGTCTTCCGTAAAAATAGGCCCATTGCAATTATTTCCGGGGATTTTCCTGAAAGTTGATTTTCTGCACAAAAATAAGGCACCAGGGCAATTCTGCTGAAAACAGCGTTAGTCCGTGTTAGTTGTATCCAAAATACACAAATTAGAGGCAAAACAATAGCAAAAGTGTTCGGGAAAGTAGATACGTTTTGGACGTATCAACGCGCTTAAGGTTCGATGTCGCATAAGTAGATTCGGAATATGAGATGGAGACCGAAGTTTGTTCGGAGTCTCGGATGGGATCCAGGACATCACGAGGAGATCTGGAATGGTCCGGAGAATAAGATTCATATAAGGGAAGTTGATTTCTAGGTTTCGGAGAAGTTCGGGATTTTTCCGGTGAAAGACTGGAAGGTTCTAGAAGGTTCCGGCGGGGTCCACCATAGGGCCCACGACCTAGGGGGGCCTACATGGGCCGAGGGGGTGCTGCCTAGCCCTAATGGGCCAGGCGCACCAAGCCTCAAAGGCCTATGTCGGCCACCCCTTAGGGTTTCCCCAAAACCCTAAGGGGGAATCAACTTGGGGGGCAAGATTCCCCCCTCCCCCTTGTGCCATCGGCCCTAGATGGGTTTGGGGGACAAGGGGGCCACCCCAACCGACCTGCCCCCCTATATAAATAGGGGAGGGGGCAGTGGGCGCACCCAACCCTAGCCACCACTTCTGGCCGCCCCTCTCCTCCTCCATACGCTGCTCCGGCTTAGGCGAAGCCCTGCAGTTTTTCCTCCTCCACCACCACCACGCCGTCGTGCTGCTGGGATTCTGAGGAGATCTACCACACCTCCGATGCCCGCTGGAACGGGGAGAGGACGGGCTTCATCGACACCGTACGCACGACCGAGTACGGAAGTGTTGCCGGATTGCAGCACTGGATGATCGACTACATCAACAACGAGATCTAATCTCGTAGGCTTTGGAATCTTCGAGGGTTAGTCTCACATACATCTCGTTGCTCCGATCTTCATTGATTGGTGATGCGTGCAGTCGACACGTCCGTTGGGAACCCCAAGAGGAAGGTGTGATGCGTACAGTAGCAAGTTTTCCCTCAGAAAGAAACCAAGGTTTATCGAACCAGTAGGAGCCAAGAAGCACGTTGAAGGTTGTTGGTGGCGGAGTGTAGTGCGGTGCAACACCAGGGATTCCGGCGCCAACGTGGAACCTGCACAACACAATCACAGAACTTTGCCCCAACGTAACAGTGAGGTTGTCAATATCACCGGCTTTCTGTAAACAAAGGATTAGACGTATAGTGTGGAAGATGATGGTTGTTTGCGAAGAACAGTAAAGAACAATTGCAGTAGATTGTATTTTAGATGTAAAGAATAGGACCGGGGTCCACAGATCACTAGCGGTGTCTCTCCCATAAGAAAGCAGATGTTGGGTGAACAAATTACAGTTGGGCAATTGACAAATAAAGAAGGCATAACAATGCACATACATATATCATGATGAGTACTATGAGATTTAATCAGGGCATTACGACAAAGTACATAGACCGCTATCCAGCATGCATCTATGCCTAAAAAGTCCACCTTCGAGGTTATCATCCGAACCCCTTCCCGGTATTAAGTTGTAAACAACGAGACAATTGCATTAAGTATGGTGCGTAATGTAATCAACACAAATCTCCTCCGACAAAGCATCGATGTTTTACCCCTAGTGGCAACAGCACATCCACAACCTTAGAACTTTCATCACTCGTCCCGGATTTAATGGAGGCATGAACCCACTATCGAGCATAAATACCCCCTCTTGGAGTCACAAGTATCAACTTGGCCGAGCCTCTACTAGGAACGGAGAGCATGCAAGAACATAAATAACATATATGATAGATTGATAATCAACTTGACATAGTATTCAATATTCATCGGATCCCAACAAACACAACATGAAGGATTACAAATAGATGATCTTGATCATGATTGGCAGCTCACAAGATCTAACATGATAGCACAATGAGGATAAGACAACCATCTAGCTACTGCTATGGACCCATAGTCCAGGGGTGAACTACTCACACATCGATCCGGAGGCAATCATGGCGATGAAGAGACCTCCGGGAGATGATTCCCCTCTCCGGCAGGGTGCCGGAGGCGATCTCTGAATCCCCCGAGATGGGATTGGCGGCGGCGGCGTCTCGGAAGGTTTTCCGTATCGTGGCTCTCGGTACTGGGGGTTTCGCGACGAAGACTTTAAGTAGGCGGAAGGGCAGGTCAAGGGGCGTCACGAGGGGCCCACACAACAGGCCGGCACGGCCAGGGCCCAGGCCGCGCCGCCTTGTTGTGTCGCCACCTCGTGGCCCCACTTCGTTTCCTCTCCGGTCTTCTGGAAGCTTCGTGGAAAAATAGGACCCTGGGCGTTGATTTCGTCCAATTCCGAGAATATTTCCTTTGTAGGATTTACTGAAACCAAAAACAACGAGAAAACAACAAGCGGCTCCTCGGCATCTCGTCAATAGGTTAGTGCCGAAAAATGCATAATAATGACATATAATGTGTATAAAACATGTGAGTATCATCATAAAAGTAGCATGGAACATAAGAAATTATAGATACGTTTGGGACGTATCAAGCATCCCCAAGCTTAGTTCCTACTCGCCCTCGAGTAGGTAAACGATAACAAAGATAATTTCTGAAGTGACATTCTATCATAATCTTGATGATACTATTGTAAAGCATATGAGATGAATGCAGCGATTCGAAGCAATGATGAAGATAATGAGTAAACAAATGAATCATATAGCAAAGACTTTTCATGAATAATACTTTCAAGACAAGCATCAATAAGACTTGCATAAGAGTTACTCATAAAGCAATAAATTCAAAGTAAAGGCATTGAAGCAACACAAAGGAAGATATAAGTTTCAGCGATTGCTTTCAACTTCAACATGTATATCTCATGGATAATTGTCAACACAAAGCAATATAACAAGTGCAATAGGTAAACATGTAAGAATCAATGCACACAGTTGATACAAGTGTTTGCTTCGGGATAGAAAGAATAGGCAAAGCTGACTCAACAATAAAGTAGAAGAATGGCCCTTCGCGAGAGGAAGCATTGATTACTATATTTGTGCTAAAGCTTTTCATTTTGAAAACAAGAAACAATTTTGTCAACGGTAGTAATAAAGCATATGTGTTATGTATAAGATATCCTATAAGTTGCAAGCCTCATGCATAGTATACCAATAGTGCTCGCACCTTATCCTAATTAGCTTGGATTAACACGGATTATCATTGCATAACATATGTTTCAACCAAGTGTCACAAAGGGGTACCTCTATGCACGCTTGTACAAAGGTCTAAGGAGAAAGCTCGCATTGGATTTCTCGCTTTTGATTATTCTCAACTTAGACATCCATACCGGGACAACATAGACAACAGATAATGGACTCCTCTTTAATGCATAAGCATTCAACAACAATTAAAATTCTCATAAGAGATTGAGGATTAGTTGTCCAAACTGAACTTCCACCATGAATCATGGCTTTAGTTAGCGGCCCAATGTTCTTCTCTAACAGTATGCATACTCAAACCATTTGATCATGAAAATCGCTCTTACTTCGAGACAAGACGAACATGCATAGCAACTCACATGATATTCAACAAAGGTAAAAGTTGATGGCGTCCCCGAAACATGGTTACCGCTCAACAAGCAACTTATTAAGAAATAAGACACATAAGTACATATTCTTCACCACAATAGTTTTTAAGGCTATTTGTCCCATGAGCTATATATTGCAAAGACAAAGAATAGAAATTTTAAAGGTAGCACTCAAGTAATTTACTTTGGAATGGCGGAGAAATACCATGTAGTAGGTAGGTATGGTGTACACAAATGGCATGGTTATTGGCTCAAGGATTTGGATGCACGAGAAGAATTCCTCTCAATACAAGGCTAGGCTAGCAAGGTTGTTTGAAGCAAACTCAAGTATAAAAAGGTGCATCAAAGCTCACATATGAACATATTGTAACTATTATAAGTCTTTACATTGTCTCCTTGTTGTTCAAACACCTTAACCAGAAAATATCTAGACTCTAGAGATCAATCATGCAAACCAAATTTTAACAAGCTCTATGTAGTTATTCATTAATGAGTACAAGGTACATGATGCAAGAGCTTAAACATGATCTATATGAGCACAACAATTGCCAAGTATCACATTATTCAAGACATTAAACCATGTACCACATGCGGCATTTTCCGTTTCCAACCATATAACAATGAATGAAATAGTCCAACTTTCGCAATGAACATTAAAGATAAAGCTAAGAACATATGTGTTCATACGAAACAGCGGAGCGTGTCTCTCTCCCAAACAAAGAATGCTAGGATCCGATTTATTCAAACAAAAACAAAAATAAAAATAAAAACAAACAGACGCTCCAAGTAAAGCACATAAGATGTGACGGAATAAAAATATAGTTTCACTAGAGGAACCTGATAAGTTGTCGATGAAGAAGGGATGCCTTGGGCATCCCCAAGCTTAGACGCTTGAGTCTTCTTAAAATATGCAGGGATGAACCACGGGGGCATCCCCAAGCTTTGACTTTTCACTCTTCTTGATCATATTGTATCATCCTCCTCTCTTGACCCTTGAAAAATTACTCCACACCAAACTTAAAACAAACTCATTAGAGGGTCAGTGCATAATTCATATATTCAGAGGTGACATAATCATTCTTAACACTTCTGGACATTGCACAAAGCTACTGAAAGTTAATGGAACAAAGAAATCCATCAAACATAGCAAAACAGGCAATGCGAAATAAAAGGCAGAATCTGTCAAAACAGAACAGTTCGTAAAGACGAATTTTATAGTGGCACCAGACTTGCTCAGATGAAAATGCCCAAATTGAATGAAAGTTGCGTACCTATCTGAGGATCATGCACGTAAATTGGCAGATTTTTCTAAATTCTCTACAGAGACTACTGCTCAAATTCGTGACAGCAAGAAATTTGTTCTGCGTGACAATCCAAATCTAGTATTGGCTTTACTATCAAAGACTTTACTTGGCACAACAATGCAATAAAATAAAGATAAGGAGAGGTTGCTACAGTAGTAACAACTTCCAAGACTCAAATATGAAATAAAGTGCAGAAGTAAAATAATGGTTGTCTTCCATAAGCGCTTTTCTTTAACGCCTTTCAGCTAGGCGCAGAAAGTGTTGCCGGAGTACGCACGACCGAGTACGGAAGTGTTACCGGATTGCAGCACTGGATGATCGACTACATCAACAACGAGA
This sequence comes from Lolium rigidum, assembly GCF_022539505.1. Taxonomy (NCBI): domain Eukaryota; kingdom Viridiplantae; phylum Streptophyta; class Magnoliopsida; order Poales; family Poaceae; genus Lolium; species Lolium rigidum. Next base: position 277,299,390 of record NC_061514.1, on the reverse strand, counting down.
TCTAATCTCGTAGGCTTTGGAATCTTCGAGGGTTAGTCTCACATACATCTCGTTGCTCCGATCTTCATTGATTGGTGATGCGTGCAGTCGACACGTCCGCTGGGAACCCCAAGAGGAAGGTGTGATGCGTACAGTAGCAAGTTTTCCGAAACCAAGGTTTATCAAACCAGTAGGAGCCAAGAAGCACGTTGAAGGTTGTTGGTGGCGGAGTGTAGTGCGGCGCAACACCAGGGATTCCGGCGCCAACGTGGAACCTGCACAACACAATCAGAGAACTTTGCCCCAACGTAACAGTGAGGTTGTCAATATCACCGGCTTGCTGTAAACAAAGGATTAGATGTATAGTGTGGAAGATGATGGTTGTTTGCGAAGAACAGTAAAGAACAATTGCAGTAGATTGTATTTCAGATGTAAAGAATAGGACAGGGGTCCACAGATCACTAGCGGTGTCTCTCCCATAAGATAAGCAGATGTTGGGTGAACAAATTACAGTTGGGCAATTGACAAATAAAGAAGGCATAACAATGCACATACATATATCATGATGAGTACTATGAGATTTAATCAGGGCATTACGACAAAGTACATAGACCGCTATCCAGCATGCATCTATGCCTAAAAAGTCCACCTTCAGGTTATCATCCGAACCACTTCCAGTATTAAGTTGTAAACAACAGACAATTGCATTAAGTATGGTGCATAATGTAATCAATACAAATATCCTTAGACAAAGCATCGATGTTTTATCCCTAGTGGCAACAGCACATCCACAACCTTAGAACTTTCTGTCACATGTCCCGGATTTAATGGAGGCATGAACCCACTATCGAGCATAAATACCCCCTCTTGGAGTCACAAGTATCAACTTGGCCGGAGCCTCTACTAGCAATGGAGAGCATGCAAGAACATAAATAACATATATGATAGATTGATAATCAACTTGACATAGTATTCAATATTCATCGGATCCCAACAAACACAACATGAAGGATTACAAATAGATGATCTTGATCATGATAGGCAGCTCACAAGATCTAACATGATAGCACAATGAGGAGAAGACAACCATCTAGCTACTGCTATGGACCCATAGTCCAGGGGTGAACTACTCACACATCGATCCGGAGGCGATCATGGCGATGAAGAGACCTCCGGGAGATGATTCCCCTCTCCGGCGAGGGTGCCGGAGGCGATCTCCCGAATCCCCCGAGATGGGATTGGCGGCGGCGGCGTCTGCGGAAGGTTTTCCGTATCGTGGCTCTCGGTGCGGGGGTTTCGCGATGAAGACTTTAAGTAGGCGGAAGGGCAGGTCAAGGGGCGTCACGAGGGGCCCACACAACAGGCCGGCGCGGCCAGGGCCCAGGCCGCGCCGCCTTGTTGTGTCGCCACCTCGTGGCCCCACTTCGTTTCCTCTCCGGTCTTCTGGAAGCTTCGTGGAAAAATAGGACCCTGGGCGTTGATTTCGTCCAATTCCGAGAATATTTCCTTTGTAGGATTTACTGAAACCAAAAACAGCTAGAAAACGAAGCGGCTCTTCGGCATCTCGTCAATAGGTTAGTGCCGGAAAATGCATAATAATGACATATAATGTGTATAAAACATGTGAGTATCATCATAAAAGTAGCATGGAACATAAGAAATTATAGATACGTTTGGGACGTATCAATTGGATCTTGGCTTTTCCTAGATTGGATCTTGGTTTTGTTCTTGTTCACGGTAGAATTTTTTTGTTTTCTATGCATCGAACCCATCAGTGGTATCAGAGTCGTGTCTATGCATAGATTTGTTGCACGAGTAGAACACAATGGTTTTGTGGGCGTTGATGCTTTTGTTGTCTTTAGTTATGTGTACTTTGATCTTGCGGGATGGTGGGATGAAGCGGCCCGGGCTAACTTTACATGACCGCGTCTCATGAGACTTGCTCCACGCTTGACATGCAACTTGTATTGCATAAGTGGCTTTGCAGGTGTCTGTCTCTCTCACCATAGTAAAGATTCAATTTACTATTTCTATCGACAACACTAGTATCACCGTTGTGGTTCATGTTCGTAGGTAGATTGGATCTTACTCGAAAACCCTAAACCATGTAAAATATGCAAACCAAATTAGAGGCGTCTAACTTGTTTTTGCAGGGTTTGGTGATGTGATATGGCCATGTGATGATGATTATATTTGATGTATGAGATGTTCATTATTGTATTATGGCAACCGGCGAGAGCCTAATGGTTGTCTTTAAATTTGTTAAGACATGCGTGTTTATTCATCATGTAATAGCTTTATTTCAAGTAGTTGTTATAGTAGCTATAAGTGATGGACAACGATGAAGCGGCGCCATGGACCTTGGTGCAATGCTGGTGATGATGGAGATCATGCTCGTGTGTTTTGGAGATGGAGATCAAAAGCACAAGAAGAAAGGCCATATCATATCACACATTATGAATTTGCATGTGATGTTAATCCTTTTTGCATCTTATCTTGCTTAGATCGCGCCGGTAGCATTATAAGATGATCCCTCACATTAATATCAAGATAATAAAGTGTTCTCCCCTCGTATGCACCATTGCTAAAGTTCATCGTATCGAAGCATCTCGTGATGATCGGATGTGATAGATTCTACGTTCACATACAACAGGTGTAAGCCATGTTGCACACGCGGAAATACTTGGGTTTGCTTGACGATCCTAGCATGTATAGACATGGCCTCGGAACACAGGAAACCGAAAGGTTGAACACGAGTCATATGGATGATATGATCAACATGTTGATGTTCACCATTGAAGCTACATCATCTCACGTGATGATCGGTTTTGGTGTAGTGGATATGGATCGTGTGCCACTAAACAACTATGAGGGATGTTGTATTAAGTGGGAGTTCATTAGTAATTAGATTAAAACATGAACTAATTATCATGAACATAGTCTAAATAGTATTTTGAATTAAATTTGTAGAATTGGCATCCGTTATGTACCATGCGCTAGTCTAGTAATTGAGATAGAAATACTGTTAAGTCTGAACGGACTGGTACCGTAGTGTTAAATAATCAAGAAATGATTAAGTCCTATTGCAAACTTTTAGTAAACCTCACATTGTTGATTCAAGGAGCAATGGTTTCAATTAGTACCTAAAATCATCTTGTCTCCGTGAAACTTGAAGTTCAAATCCGTTTGAAAAGTAAGGAGCTGGAAATTTTGTTTTCAGAAATAAGCAAGGTATGAAATATATGTGATATCTAAGACCTTATTGCAAGATGATAGAATATAATCTAGTGAGACTACATAAACTCATAACTTTTATGGGAATGTACGAAGGTTGAAGACGCTGGGCTTCCCGATCCTCCAACTAGTTGGGCACTAACGATATTCGCATATCCATGAAGTGATCGTCCTTAGTATGCACCATTGCTAAGACTCGTCGTTTCGAAGCATCATGTGATGATCGGGTGTTATAGATTCTACGTGTGCATACAACGGGTGCAAGCCAGATTTGCACATGCGAATACTAAGGTTAAACTTTACGAGCCTAGTATGTACAGACATGGTCTCAGAAAGTCGTCATGATTTGATGGCTAAAATTATGAGTGAAATTGCTCATCACATTAAAAGGTTACTAATAGTGAAATCTGGAACACTTGTCATGTGATGATCAACTTCAAAGTAAGAACCTCAAGGTTATTGGTGTTTGACCAATTGACCTAGAAGTTACTGAAGGTGAAGTGTTTTTGAGAATGAGGAAAGCTGAAAGAGAAACTACAAAAGTTTTTTGGCAGAAAGAAAGAAAAGATTGGAAAGTCTAGCTCAGGTGTATATAGATGATATACATGTTATGAATGCATTCCTTGTTTTGTCACACAATGAAATTTTTGGGTATTTGTACCATATTGGTTGGTATGAGGTGTTATATGAAACAACGCAATACAAGAATAAAATGGCCTAAGTGACTGACAAGGAATATGGTAGGAATGCACGTCTGGAACAAAATAAAGTGTTATTGCGTTCGTCGTTGGCATTCTACCTAGCCCTTCAGATTTATAATAAATAACTTTACAATTTTTGTTATGTTCTAGTCAAATGAGAATAATGAGTTGTTCAAATTATGATAGTATTCCATGTACAATGGATAAGTAATTATAAATCTTTATGGTGAAGCACACATGCATAACACTGACGCTAAAATGCCATAAGGCAAATGATGTGAATTCCACTTGTTAGTGGAACCGCCATTTAGGTCATGTTAGAAAGGAGCGCTCCATGCAAATAGATTTTTGGAGTCATTCGATTTTTTGAATCGTTTGGCGCTTGCAAATCTCTTCTAAAGAGAATGACTGAAATACCGTTCATAGGCCAAGAGTTGAACGGGCAACTAACTTAATGGAAACATACATGATGATGTATGTGGTTCATTGGGCATAGTTGTGTGCGGGAGATTCTTCTACTTCATGAAACTTCCAACAATGAATTGAGTGTATATATGTGGATATATTTATTCGATAAGGAAGAAGTTTGAAACATTTGAATGGATTCAAATAAATTTCAGCATGAAGTGGAAATCATCGTAATAGAAAAGTCAAATATCTATGATTGGATCATGGTGGAAATATTTGAATTACGAGTTTTAGCGAACATCTAAGAGAGTTATGAAATCGTTCTACAACCTCACGTGTTTCTTGGAGTATCATAGTGATGATGGAGTATCCGAGAGACGTATCCAAACCTGTTGGGTTAATGATGAGATAAAATAAAATGATGCCATTATATTTTTGCGGATTATGCTTTGGAGACTACCGCTTTTACACTAAATAGAGCGTCATCATAATCCGTTGAAATGACACCATACGAGTTATGGCATGGGTATAAACCCTAATAGTCCTTTCTTAAATTTTGGTATGCGTAGCATAAGTAAATGAGTTTACAACCAAAATCGGATGAATGTCTTTGTTGGTTATCCTAGAGAATTGATTGGGAATTCTTTCCACTATGAAGTCAAAGACAAAAGTGTTTGTCGATGTTTCTTACTTATTTCCAAGAAATTGTTTCTAGCGAAGTATAAAAGTGGGAGGACAATGGAACTTGATAAGGATTATGAACCTAAGCATGATGATCAGAGTAGCACAGCATCGGAAATGGTTCCGGAAGCAGCCACGACGATCATGGCTCCCATGTCTACAAAGTGTTATAGTCATGGAGATCAAAGTACCTATTGAACCTTGTAGATGTGGTTTACTTTATGATCAAATTAATGATTTGTGGACAAAGGATTGATTTTGAACAATGATAAACCAACTACATACAAAGAAGTTATGATGGGCCCTGACTCCGTTAAAATGGCTAAGTGCCATGAAATCCAAGATAGGTGAATACTTTTCTGAAAGTAAAAAGATCTATAAAATTGATGGACTTGGATGCAATATCCTTGAAGAAGCTCGACTTGTCGAAAAGTTGTTTACGACAAAGTTTAAAGAGTTGACTACGATAAGATTAGATCTTCCGTAGCAATGCTTATAGTCTATGTGGATTATTCTAGTAATCGCTACATATTTCTTTTATGAGATATGATAGTAGGATGGCAGAAAATACATTCCTTACCAGAAGTGTGTATGAAGGATGTATACTAGATACAAACCAAAGAGTTTTGCTAGTCCGTGGAATACTATATAGGTATACAAATTTCACTGGATGAAGTAAGTATCACGAAGTTGGAATCTTCACCGGATGAAATAATCAAAGAGTTTTGATTTCATCAGAAACGATGAAGATGCTTGCATTTGCAAGAAATTAAGTGGGAGCGCTGAGACATAGTTATAATATTATATGTGGATGACATATCATTGATTATAAATGATGTAATTATATACTTGATGTGATTAAAAGGTTTCATTGAGAATTAACTTCAATGAAAGGATATGGACTGAAACATATTTAGTGTCAAGATTTCTGAAGATAGATTGAAACACATAATAAGTTTAAGTCAAAGTACATAGAATGAATATTGAAGTAGTTCAATATAAATATATTAAGAAGGTGTTATTTTCCATGTGAAGGTTTAACAAGACTTGAGTGTATTTGACACTCGATGAGTAAAACACATGAGTGATTTTAGATCACGAATAATATGTACAAAATCAGACGTCCTGTGCTCTAAAGTGTTACGAGCATATACCAGAATGATTCATGTAATGATCATTGGAGAACAGTAAGAATATCCCTGAGTGCTTTAGAAGAACCAAGGATATATATATAGTTTTTGTATGGGGTAATGACAAACAAATCGTTGTAAGGTGTTGTACCGATATTAGTTTGGTCACATATAAAAATAAAATTTCAATCTCAATTAGGCTAAGTGTTGTTTAAAAGGTAGCACAATGAGATAGAAGAAGTCTATGCTAGATTTAGATGAGTTCTAAATATTGTGACGGATTCTACAAATGAAGGCAGAGTATGTTATTGTTTGACAATGACTGAGGATGTTTAAGTCGAGGAGTTCTTTGAGAACTTGGTGTAGTTCCGATAGCGTCAGAACTTTGAAGCTATATTGTGTGTGACAATATTAGTGACATATTTCAGACCGCAGAATTAAGGTTCCACCAGAAGACTGAACATATATGATTAATGCTGACTCATTTTGGAAAATGAGTGATGCGTTGAGACGCAAATGAATTGCAAAATACATATGTTTTTGAGCGTGTCAGATCCGTTGACTGAAACCTCTCCCGTGAGCAAACCATGATAAGCACCAGAAGACCAAGGTGTTATATCTTTACAAATGTAAACTAGATTATTGACTCTCGTGCAAGTGGGATACTGTTGGAGATATGCCCAAGAGGCAATAATAAATTAGTTATTGTTATATCTTAGTGTTCATGATAAATGTTTACATCCCATGCTATAATTGTATTAACCGAAACAATTATACATGTGTGTTATGTAAACAACAAGGAGTCCCTAGTAAGCCTCTTGTATAACTAGCTTGTTGATTAATAGATGATCATGGTTTCGTGATCATGAACATTGGATGTTGTTAATAACAAGGTTATGTCATTGAGTGAATGATATAATGGACATACACCCAAATAAGCGTAGCATGAGATCAAGTCATTAAGTTCAACTTGCTATAAGATTTCGATACATAGTTACCTAGTCCTTCGACCATGATATCATGTAAATCACTTATACCGGAAGGGTACTTTGATTACATCAAACGCCATTGCGTAAATGGGTGATTATAAAGATGGGATTAAGTATTCAGAAAGTATGAGTTGAGGCATATGGATCAACAGTGGGATTTGTCCATCCCGATGACGGATAGATATCCTCTGGGCCCTCTCGGTGGAATGTCGTCTAATTAGCTTGCAAGCATGTGACTGGGTCACAAGAGATGACATACCACGGTACGAGTAAAGAGTACTTGTCGGTAACGAGGTTGAACAAGGTATAGAGATACCGATGATCGAACCTCGAACAAGTAAAGTATCGCGTGTGTTGACGTCAGAAACCCCCTGGCGGGCAGAGACGGGCAACACAGTAGAGCCGGGAACAACTAGGGCTGCGGCTGGCCCCAGTCCCTCAGAGCGACGGCCCGCAAAGCCTCCTGGTCGCACGTCCGATGCTATCGCAAGGGCGTGCCACCCGACCTATACCTGGTCGGGAAGGTGTGGATGATGCCTCGCTTAGTTTCCTGCATGGCATACACGTAAACATTAAATACGAGCCTCGATCGGCTCTCGGGTTGTCCTCGTGAATCGGCTCAAAGAGCCGATCCACCCATGATTCGGACGAGGTGTCCGAATATATGGTGGTCCTGCTTGATCAAGATAAAGCTAATGAGATCTACGACGATTTAGGGTTTTCACCGCATAATCGGATCATCCTACTCACGATTGGGCCTCGCGCTCGCGCACGGTGACCGTAAGCCGATCCTAGACGGGGCCTAAAAACCAACACGAGGTTGATCCTCGGATCGTCCTTTCTAGGGCTAGCAAACGTCACCCTACACGCCGCCGGATCCTCCAACCCTTTGTAAGGCCTAACTATCGCGGATGTTAAACTAATCCTTGATGAAACAAGGAGCAATCGTAACGGATCAGATCTACTAAACTATGATCAAGCGGGGTGCCGCCCCTACACCTAAGATAGGTGTAAGGGCGGCTAGATGCGCAAGGGTTGCATAACGAAAGCATGTAATTCGAAGAACAATGCTAACCCTAACACATCTAAGATAACTACGTTGCTCGCCATCAAAAAGGCTTCGATACGAGCAACGCATGAACAACGTGGGCAGGCTTGTGCTGCCTAGATCGCAAGATGCGATCTAGGCAGCATGGTGCTTACCGGAGAAACCCTCGAGACGAAGGAGTTGGCGATGCGCCGAGATTTGTTTGTGTTGAACGTTGGTTGTTGTTTATTCCATAAACCCTAGATACATATTTATAGTCCAGCGGACTTTCTAACGTGGGAGATCCCCACCGTGTATGAGACAAATTCTAACTTTTAATCTAGATACAATCTACTGTAATTAAAGATATACGGGCACTCTAGCCCAAATTCTCCGTGCAAGGCCGCTTCAGAGATCTTCCACATATAACCTTCCAAGCCCATCTTGATCGCGGCCCATCCTCTGACTCGGTCAAATTCTGGTGATAACACATGCCCCCCTGGTTTTGGAAATGATATTTCCAAAATCATTACACTTTTCTTTCGTCGGGTCATGTCGTGGCAGAGCAAAACCGTTGCAGCACTTCTCATCATGATGCCCCGTCTCCTCAACTATCCCGCGTGATTTGACCGCTGCCTCTGGGCACCGCCTTCTCGGAAACTGCTATGGCATCGAATTCCTACTATAGCCCTTTTATTTAAACGCCTTGAGCAGTTTGCCACTCCATCACTTTGCCCCGTCCTGACCATCGGCACCCCAAAAACCCCCAATCTCCTATAGCCATGCCTTCCTCTTCTTCCTCTTCCACCTCATCGGTCTTCTCTGACTCTTCCTCCTCTCGCGAGCCGACGCCGGAGTGGGGCTCGTTGGCGGCGCACGACATCCTTGCCCCGACGACGTGGGACAAGGAGGAACATGATTCCTCCATCTGGTCGGAGGATGACAAATCCCTGACCGATGGAGAGGGCGACCTTCAATTCCTCGCCGAAGGGGAAGAGGAGGCAGAGAGCGAGGACGACTGCTTCTCCTGGGACGATTTCACCTCCTCCAAGGAAGAAGCGGAGGAGGACGACGATGACTCCCTTGAAGGTTACCCACCAGCAAAGCGCCTCCGCACCTGGTGGGACGACGATAGCGATGACGATGATGAGGAAGATGAGGCTCCCGTAGAAAGCTACGGAAGCTCCGATGAAGAGCCTCTCAGCAGTTGCGCCGGAGGCAGCGACGACGAGAGCAGACAATGGCCTCTAGATCGGGGATCAGTAGTAGTAGTTGGCTTTTGCCCTCTTCTCCCCTGAGCAATCGGCTCTTTGCTTGTAAGAAATCCCTCTATTAATGAAGAAAATATTCCTCAATTAATTTCGCCTCTTTGTTGACTTTGCCGATCGTCGAATGGAGTCGCCGTACGAAGAGCCGATAGCAAGACATCGGCTTGCATCACGATCTGGGGCCAAGCCGTTGCTTACCCACATGGTTCAACAGGTCTTACTAGGCCTAAGCCTCGTCCAAACCACCAGCTTGAATTCTTTAATCAACCTTTCCTCTGGTCTGAACCGATTCCATTAACTTGTTAATTTGAGCTCATTCCTCTAGAGTCGATATCAGCGTATCGGCTGCGATTTTTTTTGTTTTTTTTACCGGCCGATTTAAAATCGGCCTCCATACCTTACTGCCCATTATCCCACATGCTTGGGAAATACTTCTTGAGGTGTTGACCATTGACGGCTACTGGGAACTTCTGTCCGTCCAATTCTTCTAACATGTATGCATTACCCTTCAAGGCCTGGACGACTTTGTACGGACCGTGCCAATTAGGAGACCACTTGCCATATGCCTTGTCTCTGGTTCCTAACGGCAACACAGCTTCCCATACCAGATCACCAACTTGAAACTCCTTTGGTCTAACCTTCTTATTGTAGGCACGAGCTACCCTGGCCTTGTTCTCCTTAATCTTCTCCAATGACCAAAGCCTAAGTTCTGTGGCGTCCTCAATAGTGTCACTCATCAAAGCTGCATATTCTTCCGCCGTCAGATCATTCTGAAACGTGATACGTCTTGATCCAGCCGTAATTTCCCAAGGTAATACGGCTTCCTGTCCATAGACAAGCTGGTACGGCGAAGTCTTTATAGCTCCGTGGCACGACATGCGGTAGGCCCATAATGCTTCTGATAACTTCTCATGCCAATCCCTAGGGTTCTCGTCAATCTTTCTCTTGATCAGCTTGATCAAGCTCTGATTGGACGCTTCAGCTTGCCCATTAGCCTGAGCATAGTACGGAGATGACCGGATCAGTTTAATCCCCATGTCATCGCAGAATTTCCTGAATTCTTTAGAAACAAAGACCGAACCTCCATCGGTCGTGATAGTTTGGGGAATCCCGAACCTATGAATCACGTGTTCTTTCACAAACTGGATCACATCTTCTGATTTCACCTTCTTCATAGGGACGGCTTCCACCCACTTGGTGAAATAGTCTGTGATGGCCAAAATCCATTCATGTTTTTTACTCGACGCCGGATGGATTTTACCGATCATATCCATGCCCCACCCTCGGAACGGCCAAGGCTTGATGATAGGGTTCATCGCTGATGCTGGTACCATCTGAATCTTCCCAAACATCTGGCATGCTTGGCACCCCTTATAGTAATTGAAGCAGTCTTCAAGCATGGTGGGCCAATAAAACCCCGAGCGCCCGACTAGCCACTTCATCTTGTGAGCCGACCGGTGAGTTCCACGAGCGCCTTCGTGCACCTCATGTAAGAGCCGATTAGACTCAGTTGGTCCCAGGCACTTGAGTAGTAACCCTTCCAACGTCCTGTAGAACATATCGTCTCCTATGAGGACATACTTCATGGCTTTATATCTTATCCGTTTAGGTGCCCCCCGAGCCGAATCTTTTAAGTAACTGAAGATTTCGGCTCTCCAATCATCCTGTTCCAGGAATTGCACCTGGACTTCCGACCCGTCAGGCATATCTATGTAGCCTGACGCCATTTGTGCGAGATTGTTGGCCTCGGTGTTTTGGGCTCTCGGGACCCAATTAAAGTTGATGTACTGAAACTGTGTCATCAACTCACGGCATTCCATCCAATACGGGAAGAGCGATTCACTCTCGCACTTGTATTCATCCGTGAGCTGGTTAATCACCAACTTGGAGTCTCCAAAAAGCTCTACTGCCTCTGCTCCGGCTTCCAATAGCAACTCCATCCCCTTACGTACTGCCTCATATTCTGCCACGTTGTTGGTGCAAGGGGTAGATAATCTGATGGAGAAGGAGTACTCTGCCCCCGAGGCGACACGAGCGGAATGCCGATGCCACAACCATCGTCGCAAGCCGATCCATCGAAGAACATAGCCCATGCACGTATGGATAGTGCTGCTATATTGGTACTGATTCGCTCAGCTATGAGATCGGCCAACGCTTGCCCTTTGACTGCTTTCGCAGGCTGGTACCGGAGATCGAACTCCGACAGCGCAAACATCCATTTTCCCAGTCGGCCCTTCAACACAGGGGCCGACAGCATGTGCTTGACAACGTCCGACTTACATATGACGAAGATCTCTGCCGTCAAAAGGATGTGATGCAGCTTGGTGCAGGTAAAGAACAGACAGAGGCACGGTTTCTCGACCTCAGGATATCTTGTTTCCGCGTCCAGCATCCTTCTGCTGAGGTAAAAAACGACCTTTTCAACGCCCTCGTAGAGTTGTACCACCACCGAGGCGATGGACGTATCGGCTACTGACAAGTAGATGTAGAACGGCCTGTCTTGCTGGGGCGGAACTAGCACAGGCGGCGTCGTCAGATACCGTTTAATTTCATCAAACGCCTCGTGCTGTTCGCCCCCAGTGAAACTCGTCATCAGATTTCGTCTTCACCAACGCCATGAACGGCTCGATCCGTCCTGACAGGTTAGAGATGAATCGGCGGACGAAGTTGATCTTGCCGATAAGACGTTGGAGTTCCTTCTTGGTGGTGGGCGGCTGCATGGTACGCACTGCCTCCTGACTTTTCAGGCCGATCTCAATTCCTCGTTCATGAACCAAAAATCCTAGGAACTGACCGGCCGTCACACCAAAGGCACACTTCTTTGGGTTCATTCTCAGCCCGAACTTCCGAGTTCGGTCTAGGACGCTGTCGCAAATCTCCCAAGTGTCCCTCCATGGAGACGGACTTGACTACCACATCATCGATGTAGATTTCCACCAACTTGCCGATCGGATCGTGAAATATATAATTCATGGCTCTTTGATATGTTGCACCAGCGTTCTTCAACCCGAAGGTCATGACCACATATTCAAACAAGCCTACTGCCCCTGGTACTCTGAATGCGGTCTTGTGTATATCTTCTGGAGCCATGAAGATCTGGTTATAGCCGGCGTTGCCATCCATGAAGCTTAAAACCTTGTGGCCGGCCGCTGCATTGATCAATGTCTCCGCCACAGGCATTGGATACTCATCTTTTGGAGTGGCTCTGTTAAGATCTCGGAAATCGATAGCCACACGCCACCGGCCGTCCTTCTTTTCTACGGGAACGATACTGGAGATCCATTCTGCATACCTGGATGGCCTGATGAACCCGGCGGCCAACATCTTTTCGATCTCTTTCTTGACCTCCTCCAGGATTTCAGCCTTCATCTGACGTGCTCGTTGTTGGAACGGCCGAAATCCTTTCTTAAGGGGAGCCGATGTTCAATGATGCTCCTGTCCAACCCAGGCATCTCTGTGTAGTCCCATGCAAAGCAGTCTGGGTATTCCTTCAATAGAGCAATCATCTGACTCCTGAGCTGTGGATCTAACTTCCTGCTGATAAAAGTCGGCCGAGGCTTATCCCCAGGGCCGATGTCGACTTCCTCTAGCTCGTCAGCCGAGGTGAACCCATACCCCAGCTTTCCGTCACCTGTGAGGTCGACGCCAACATCTGGGAGAGCCGGTGGCGCGGATGATACGGTCCGATCGCTAGAATCGGCCTCCATCTTGATCATCACCAGGATCTTGTGGCAGTGTCGGGGCCGGTCGCGTGGATCGGCTCCCTCTTCACCCTTGCTATGAGAGCAGCTGCCCTCATCGGTACCCCTACCAGGGCGGTACCCAATTTCTACCACGTTGATGCTGATGCCGTGGGAGCGGGTTCTGTGGAAAGAGCCGATGAGTTCGGCTTCGAGGGTTGCCTTGATCTCGTCATGTTTCTTCTTGAGCTCATCAGGCAGATCCTCGTACGTGACCGGAGTGTCTTCCGCCATCTTGGATGTAGATGGCGATGTTGTGGATGTCGAAGGTCGTCCCACCGGGCGTGCCAGAATGTGTTGACATCAGAAACCCCCGGCGGGCGAGAGACGGGCAACACGGTAGAGCCGGGAACAACTAGGGCTGCGGCCGGCCCCGATCCCTCGGAGCGACGGCCCGCAAAGCCTCCTGGTCGCACGTCCGATGCTATCGCAAGGGCGTGCCACCTGACCTATACCCGGTCGGAAGGTGTGGATGATGCCTCGCTTAGTTTCCTGCATGGCATACACGTAAACATTAAATACGAGCCTCGATCGGCTCTCGAGTTGTCCTCGTGAATCGGCTCAAAGAGCCGATCCACCCATGATTCGGACGAGGTGTCCGAATATATGGTGGTCCTGCTTGATCAAGATAAAGCTAATGAGATCTACGACGATTTAGGGTTTTCACCGCATAATCGGATCATCCTACTCACGATTGGGCCTCGCGCTCGCGCACGGTGACCGTAAGCCGATCCTAGACAGGGCCTAAAAACCAACACGAGGTTGATCCTCGGATCGTCCTTTCTAGGGCTAGCAAACGTCACCCTACACGCCGCTGGATCCTCCAACCCTTTGTAAGGCCTAACTATCGCGGATGTTAAACTAATCCTTGATGAAACAAGGAGCAATCGTAACGGATCAGATCTACTAAACTATGATCAAGCGGGGTGCCGCCCCTACACCTAAGATAGGTGTAAGGGCGGCTAGATGCGCAAGGGTTGCATAACGAAAGCATGTAATTCGAAGAACAATGCTAACCCTAACACATCTAAGATAACTACGTTGCTCGCCATCAAAAAGGCTTCGATACGAGCAACGCATGAACAACGTGGGCAGGCTTGTCTTGCCTAGATCGCAAGATGCGATCTAGGCAGCATGGTGCTTACCGGAGAAACCCTCGAGACGAAGGAGTTGGCGATGCGCCGAGATTTGTTTGTGTTGAACGTTGGTTGTTGTTTATTCCATAAACCCTAGATACATATTTATAGTCCAGCGGACTTTCTAACGTGGGAGATCCCCACCGTGTATGAGACAAATTCTAACTTTTAATCTAGATACAATCTACTGTAATTAAAGATATACGGGCACTCTAGCCCAAATTCTCCGTGCAAGGCCGCTTCAGAGATCTTCCACATATAACCTTCCAAGCCCATCTTGATCGCGGCCCATCCTCTGACTCGGTCAAATTCTGGTGATAACAGCGTGACAAAGGGAATCGGTATCATATGTAAATGGTTCAATCGATCATTAAGTTATCGTTGAGTGTGTGGGAGCCATTATGGATCTCCAGGTCCCGCTATTGGTTATTGGTCGGAGAGGAGTCTCGATCATGTCCGCATAGTTCACGAACCGTAGGGTGACGCGCTTAAGGTTCGATGTCGCATAAGTAGATTCGAAATATGAGATGGATACCGAAGTTTGTTCAGAGTCTCGGATGGGATCCAGGACATCACGAGGAGATCCGGAATGGTCCGGAGAATAAGATTCATATAAGGGAAGTTGATTTCTAGGTTTCGGAAAAGTTTGGGATTTTTCCGGTGAAAGACTGGAAGGTTCTAGAAGGTTCCGAAGGGGTCCACCATGGGGCCCACGACCTAGGGGGGCCTACATGGGCCGAGGGGGTGCTGCCTAGCCCTAATGGGTCAGGCGCACCAAGCCTCAAAGGCCCAGGCCGGCCACCCCTTAGGGTTTCCCCAAAACCCTAAGGGGGAATCAACTTGGGGGCAAGATTCCCCCTCCCCCTTGTGCCGCCGGCCCTAGATGGGTTTGGGGGGCAAGGGGGCCACCCCAACCGACCTGCCCCCCTATATAAAGAGGGAGGGGGCGAGGGCGCACCCAACCCTAGCCACCACTTCTGGCCGCCCCTCTCCTCCTCCATACGCTGCTCCGGCTTAGGCGAAGCCCTGCAGTTTTTCCTCCTCCACCACCACCTCGCCGTCGTGCTGCTGGGATTCCGAGGAGATCTACCACACCTCCGCTGCCCGCTAGAATGGGGAGATGACGGGCTTCATCGACACCGTACGCACGACCGAGTACGGAAGTGTTGCCGGATTGCAGCACTGGATGATCGACTACATCAACAACGAGATCTAATCTCGTAGGCTTTGGAATCTTCGAGGGTTAGTCTCACATACATCTCGTTGCTCCGATCTTCATAGATTGGATCTTAGCTTTTCCTAGATTGGATCTTGGTTTTGTTCTTGTTCACGGTAGAATTTTTTTGTTTTCTATGCATCGAACCCATCAGGGAGCCAGGTCTCGAGAGGTCTGTCCGGGTACAACTAGGTTACAAAGAGTCCTAGGTCTAAACTTTCCTTGTATTCTTCGTCTACTTGCCTTGTCCTTCAAAAATTCTTCTTAAGAACCGACGTAGCGGCCCACCTGGCCATCGAGTGCCTTCATGGGCCCCTGGTTGGACCGTAAGAAGTAGTGCAACATTAGTACCCGAAGGATAATACCCACATCACATGCTGTAATTTTGTTGCAATGTTATAACCTACCGTGATTCTGTAAAAATTTACACCTCATATTGCTACTAGTAACCTACCAGCCCAAAGGGTGGATGAATTAGATGAGCTGAACTGCTGACAAGGGTTTCTACGTAGCTAGCTGCTGGTTTTTTTTGTCGATTTCTGAAAGATTTTAGTTACGCACAGTTGAGATGGTACCAAACTTAGAAGAGATCCGTGGTAAAAAAGTCTTAGCGAAATCTAAAACCATACCACCTGGGAATTAGATGGAGAAAATAACTTGCAACTGCTAAAACCATGAACTCTCACTTGTTCGCCTCTGGAGTCTATAAGTGCTACAAAATCCACATAGATATAAGTTATATTTTGAGCTCCCGTGCCAAGGGAACATCATGGATACGATGGCCGATAGAGGCCACTGGTCCAAAGGAATACAAGCTTCCCCAATTTTTCCCTAAACTTGACATAAGCAACAAGTCAAATCTTGAATACTTGAGCATATTTTCTTGGGATTTGCTAACTTCGTGCTCAATCAAGTCTTACACCATTCGATTTAATGATATCATCTGCCTGAGAGCGAAGTTAGTTCTCAGTCGACTGAGAAATAGCCACACCCTATTTTCTTTTACCTCCATACCTCTAGCACATGCTCTCATCGTCACCACAACTACTTGCGGTGCTTTGTTGGTGCCGAACTAGGCCATGGCCCACCTAGTTTTTTTTTGCAAAATTTTGTCTAAAACTTGTGTAGACACTTATATGCAACACTAGTTCACACTTTAGCTTCGTTGTCATCATTAACCAAAATAAAGATTAAGAGTAGAATACCCTTCCAACGTTGCTCTTGAGCCTTTGACTAGTGCCGATGCTCAATAGTTAGGTGTTGCTTGTGTTCATCGCTTTGGCTGTTGTTTCCCCTTGTAGACACAGTTTGCGTGGACTCTGGTGATGGTTGGTGCCAGATTCAGCGACACCCTATGCTCTTCTGTTGTTGGGAGGAGGAAGACATCAGCCTTGGACAATCTTTTTCTAGCCGGTTCTCTCTGTGTTTTTTGAGTGTCATTTTTTTTTATGTTTAAAGCTTATTTATAAGCTGGTAACCTAGCACAGACTTTGGTTTGTAATACTTTTAGCCGGTTGAAGATTTTGTTTTTCCCTCGATCCGATTCATATTACTTGCTAGTATGGATGTACCTAGAACTAAAATATATCTAGATACATCTATATTAGTGACAACTAATATGAATTAGAGAGAGTAATTCAAATTCGGGCTATTTAAGCCTTTTATCCGAAGAAAAATACATTCATCCTGAGAACCAACCTGTGGTTGGATGGTTAGGAGGGAGCGTAGCACTTCGCACCACGCGTGAGTTCAAATCCCGGATTTGACACTTTGGTGTCTCATAAAGCGGAATATTCTTCGATGGGAGGCGACGTTCCGGTCGGCAGCGAGACGCCTGTGGTGACTTCGTCAATCTCAAGACCCGCCGGATCAGTTCTTCGATGCAGTATTTTGGAGGTGCTCATAGGGGTAGGGTGTGCGTGCGTGCGTTCATAGGGGTGAGTGTGTGCGCGTATGTATGAGCGCCTTTGATTGTGTGTTTCGCAAAAAAAAAAATACATTCATCCTAATCCTATCTATCCCGTTAGCTGAGGTCCCACTTAACAGGTCGGAACGGGACAGCAGAAAACGTCCCACGCTACATGCAAACATTCCATCACTCAAAATGAGAAAAAAGAAATGCCAAACATACGCAGCACAGCAGACACTGAAATGCGCACATGAGGCAGCATGCGACGCACGTGCGTTTTCGCAGAGGAAAGCAATCTCAAACCCACCTTATCCTGCAAGAAACTCCCAAACCATGATTAGGTGGTCCTTAACTCGCCAGGGGCAAGACGGTCACTCCGGCCAGTCGCGTCGCCATCCGACCCGTCGTCACCCGCGGCCGCCACGACCAAACCAAGGGCTCTATCAGACCGGGGTTGCATCAATCCTAACCAGAGGTCAGCACTAAACGCCGGCGACGGCGGCCGGTAACCCACCTAACCCAGTTGTACTAACCAGCCAAGACCGCCGTCCAAGCGGGGGCAGTCTCGTCATTCGCACAGCCCTCCGCAGTTCCGCTGCCTTTTCCTCCCTCCCCCAGGCTCACACTCCCCTCCTGAAGCAAAATATTCCAATCCGACGGTGCCGTGCCGCGAGCCGATCACCAGCCGAGGAATCCCGTGAGGCCACCCCGCCCGCCGCCCGGACAGAAATTCCCCTCCTCGGGAGGCGAGCGATTGGGCCGGCCGCGCGGCGCCGGATCATCGCATGGCGGAGATGCACAAGTACGGGCTGCCCAACCAGCCCCCAGGTGCGGATTTCGCCTCCTGCCTCCTGCCTCCTGCCGCGCTTGATCCGTACCCCCACGCCTAGGGTTTTTGGTGATTTTTCGGGGGTTTCACGGTCTCGTTAGGGTAGATTTTGGTGAGGTAATCGGGGTTTTTCTGGGGCTGTTTGAGGAGATTCAGGGCCTTCTGCCGTGCTTCGAACGATTCCTCTGGGTTGCGGGCCTTCGGAATCGGTTTCTAGCGCCCGCCTTAGTCGATTAGGGGGTTCGATTACGGAAACGAAGACGGCTAATCGGGGCAGAAACGAGACCTAGACCACCGCATGCTAGCGCTGGAAAGCGATTTCGAGCGGTTACTGTTGTTGTTGTTCGTTAGCGACTGACTGACTGACTGAATGTCACTGTTACTTCGCAGATATTCCCCAGATACTCCAGGACGCTCAGAACCGGTGGCTGCGGCCCACCGAAATCTGCCAAATACTGTCCAACTACAAGAAGTTCTCCATTGCGCCCGAGCCACCCAACAGGCCTCCAAGTAACAACTCTTCTCCTCATCGAAATGCTTCCATTTATTCAAGTGTTTGCGGTTCATCCTTTCTTATGTAGCGTGGAAGTGGCATGCGAATATCCTAAAAGTCTGCTTGTTGAGTTCCCATTTTTTAGAGTACTTGTTGAGGTTCT
The DNA here is from genome assembly GCF_022539505.1 of Lolium rigidum. Taxonomy (NCBI): domain Eukaryota; kingdom Viridiplantae; phylum Streptophyta; class Magnoliopsida; order Poales; family Poaceae; genus Lolium; species Lolium rigidum. Next base: position 277,280,487 of record NC_061514.1, on the reverse strand, counting down.
AGGAGGGTTTGCTTTGCTAGAAATGTTTAGGTTTCAACAGCAGCCCCTTAACATTGGAACTTGGGGTTTAACAGGCCACACCCTGGAAAAAAATCTCCCATTAAAAGTGTGTCTTAAGGCTGTCACCATGTCAAATATGTAGAGGGTGATCCAGGGAATATAAATTAATCAACTATTCAGAAGACGAGGGACCATCCATCCATTAATCACTGATCATTTGACGATGAGGCTAGACCATTGTATCTGCACATGAGACCAGGTTATTCATGCTAGTAGGTGGATGTTCGAACTATGTTTTGTGCGCTTGTACTTTGATATGAACTTCCTGTTTGTAGAGATAGCCGTCATACTTCATTGTTGTTTCTTGGTTTTCCCCAGTTCTTGTTTGCGGGAGAACCTGTACCTATTTAATTTGCACCTAGTACATGTTGATTATCTCAGGAATGATATTACGATACTGCGATTGCTTTCTTATATGGATTTTTCTTGTCATTCTTGTAGGTGGTTCATTATTTCTATTTGACCGGAAAATATTGAGATACTTCAGGAAGGATGGACACATCTGGAGAAAGAAGAAGGATGGCAAGACAGTCAAGGAAGCTCATGAAAAGCTCAAAGTATGTGCAAGCTCTTTCGTACAGAACTTTCTTTGTATTTATAGTTTGAAAGCACGAGACAATTGATGGATACTGTTGTTTACTTGTTTGTGAATCACCTAAAGTCATGTAGTATCACTATTTAATAAGCACATATAGTTGCCATATATTATACTGTGCATACAAACAGTACCTAAACCAACTCATGAGAGATTGTTGTTTCCAGTCTCCAAGGTACATCTTACGAAAAATAATCATCAGAATATCTTCATAAAGTTAGTGAAAGATACATATATTTAGAAATAAATGCAATAGACGAAGTAGTTGGAAACAACTCTGCATAACCAGCAGTTTTTTTCACCAATGGAGGTGATTATCTGGTGCGGCCAAAATAGTCGCAATAGTTTTAAAAAGCTCCCTACTGTTCTTCTCCTGTGGTTTTATTACTGGACTAGAAACTGAAGCTTGTCCTTTTAGGTTGGCAGTGTTGATGTACTTCATTGCTATTATGCCCATGGGGAAGAGAACGAGAACTTCCAAAGACGGACCTATTGGTTGTTAGAAGAGTAAGTGCTGAATACTGCAATAATTTATTTGAATATAATGTAAATCGTTCCAATTAGGATAGCCTAATGGTAGCTTAAATAATATGACAACATGCAAGGATGATAATCGTCCTTTTTTTTTCCAGGGGTTTTATGAATATTGTTCTTGTGCACTATCTTGACATCAAGGTATGTTTAGTTTCGTGCATGGTGAACTTGTACTCCTCAATATTGTTTGTAAGTTTGTGCAAGTATCAACATAAACGGTCACATGCATAGTTACAGCTTTGCTGGTATGCACTCCATTTGTAATAGTCTCATCCATACAGAATGAAAAAATAATCTCGGCAGCGCACCACACAATGTGACTGTCTTAGTGTAACTGCTTTAGGTGCCCAGTTTTCTTTGTTGATTTACCCCTTTATGTAAGAATGTTCCCTTTCCTTATATGCCGCTGTAAAAAATGATTTCAGGGTGGCAAACAAAGTTATATTCGTTCGAAAGAAGCTGAAGATATTGCACGATTATCAAGTGATGATAGTCCTGCATGTTCAAATTCTTTCGCTAGTCAGAGCCAGGTAGCCTCCCAAACTATGGATGCTGAAAGCCCATATAGTGGCCAGCTTTCGGAATATGAAGATGCTGAAACAGGTCTTGCTGTTTCTCTATCTTCGTTCTGCATCATCTGCACTAAGTATACATCTATTGGTGCTATTCAATAACTTAACTTGTTATAGTGTATCTAAAGCAAAATTCGGTGCCACAGATAATTGTCGAGCAAGTTCCAGATACCACCCTTTCGTTGAGATGCAGCAGCCTGTGGATGGAGCCATGATGGATAATCTGTTGGGTGCCCCAGCTCCAAGTACTTCCTTGAATAATCTAGGTAAGATTAATCTATCCTCTGATTTCTAAGATATTCTGCCAATGTTGACTTGTGGCTCAGATTTCATTTTACAACCGTTGCAGGTTATCAAAATGAAAAGCAGGCTATAACAGCTAACATAAGCAATAATTTTGTTACTCACCATGGTGTAGCTAGTGTATTCAATGAAACTGGAGCTGGATTAAGGACTGATTCGAAAACAGGACTTGATTCAGGACACTTCAGTGAGCCCTTCTCATCATATCCAACAGGGTTCACGGAGCCGACACTCTATTCTTCTGTTGCCACAATGGGGTCTAACAATCTGGATGGCAACTCTCGGTTAGAAACACTGATGACTGAGGCACTGTACACCAACAACCTTACGCAAAATGAAGCTGATGCGCTGAGTGCTGCAGGCATGACGTCCTCACAGGTGCTTTGCTACTTTCTTCCCTTAATTTTTTTGTTGTCTTGTGAGATGTTTGTTTCTGTGTGTCAACCATTCAACTTTTCTAGGCATGCTCTTCTTTTTTGCTTACTATGGAGTCCATCACATTCAGACTACTTGCAGAGGTGTAGGAAGGTCCTTTCTGCTCTACATTATCGTAGGACTATGTCAATGTACTTCTTTTTATCTGAATGCACATTGTAATTTGGTGCCATGACATGGATGAAGCTTATGCATGATCCATTTTAGTGAGGAATATTTAAGAGTACTATGTTTCACTACCCTGAAAAAAGGGGTATTCCAATTTTTGACTCTTCGGTATCTATTGCTGTCTGATTATTATTATTATTATTATTATTATTATTATTATTATTATTACGCAAGAGAACAAACTAATGGAGTGGAAACACTTGCAGATCTATAAGAATTGTTTGTTGAGTAGTTCCATATATGCATTCCTTACTTCACAGTAGTGTATCGACAGGTACCGATAAGTGGTGCACACAGTACTTATTGCCAGAAACTGATCTGTTACCCCGAATTCGCAGGTGCACAATGATGGTTATACAGATGCAAGCATGAGATATCCGCTATTAAAGCAGTCATCATTGGACCTCTTTAATATTGAGCCCAATGGTTTGAAGAAATTTGACAGCTTCTCGAGATGGATGAGTGACGAACTTGCAGAGGTAGCTGATTTGGATATCAAGTCCAGTTCTGATACTTTCTGGAGCAGCGCTGAAACTGTCAATGTTGCTGATGCCTCTAGTATTCCTATCAACGAGCAACTGGATGCATACGTAGTCAGCCCCTCGCTTTCCCAAGACCAGCTCTTCAGCATTATTGATGTTTCTCCAAGCTGGGCGGACACTGGCTCGAAAATTAAGGTTTGCACAGTTCTTTATTTCGTTCTGCTATTGTTTTGGCCTTAGGCACGATATAAGAACCCTACTAGTATGTTCTATCTTCTACGTTGAGCATCCTGTTATGGACTGTAATAAATTCTATTGATTACCTAGCATTAATCATGCTTCTTTCTCTTGTGACCCCAATGCAGGTCTTGATTACTGGTACATTCTTGACAAACAAAGAACATGTAGAAAATTGCAACTGGTCATGCATGTTTGGGGATGTTGAAGTACCGACAGAGGTTTTAGCAGATGGCTCCCTGCGCTGCTACACGCCATTGCATCAATCTGGGCGAGTTCCATTTTATGTTACATGCTCTAATAGGGTAGCTTGTAGTGAAGTAAGGGAATTCGAGTTTCGTGATTCTGGAACTCAGTATATGGAGGCGGCAGATCCTCATATTACTGGCATTAATGAAATGCATTTACATATCCGTCTTGAGAAGTTGCTTTCACTGGGACCAGATGACTATGAGAAGTATGTTATGAGTGATGGAAATGAGAAGTCTGAGTTAATCAGAACTATTGGTTCCCTGATGCTTGATGATAATTTTACAAACCTGGCATCACCGTCGGATGAAAAAGTTTTGTCCGCTGCACAGGATAAGAACCGTGAGAAACTTGTCAAAGATAAGCTGTATTATTGGCTTATCCATAAGATACATGATGACGGGAAAGGTCCCAATGTGTTAGGCAATGAAGGACAAGGAGTAATCCATTTAGTAGCTGCACTTGGCTATGATTGGGCTATCAGACCAATTATTACTGCAGGTGTACATGTGAACTTCAGGGATGCTCGTGGATGGACTGCACTTCACTGGGCTGCATCATGTGGAAGGTATTACCAAAATGTTTATACCTATTGAGTATTTGATCTTTACTCATCTATGTCGAACTTACAGTATCTCCATTGTTCAGAGAGCGAACAGTCGGTGCCCTCATAACAAATGGAGCTGCATCTGGGGCATTAACAGATCCAACTCCTCAATTCCCATCTGGAAGAACGCCTGCTGATTTAGCATCAGAAAATTTACACAAAGGCATTGCAGGTTTTCTTGCAGAGTCTGCCTTGACAAGTCATCTTTCAGCACTCACATTGAAAGAATCAAAGGGTGGCAATGTTGAAGAAATATGTGGAATAGCAGAAGCTGATGGCTTTGCAGAATCAAGTTCTGTTCACCTTGCCTCCCAAGATTCTCAGGCGGAGCCATTAAAAGATTCACTTAGTGCGGTTCGTAAATCAACTCTAGCTGCATCCAAAATATTTCAAGCTTTTCGGGTGGAATCATTCCACAGAAAGAAGGTGGTTGAATATGGAGATGATGATTGCGGATTATCTGATGAGCGCACACTTTCACTTGTTTCTCTTAAAAATGCCAAATCTGGACAGAATGATATGCCACATTCTGCTGCAGTGCGTATCCAAAACAAGTTTAGAGGATGGAAAGGAAAAAAAGAGTTCATGATTATTCGACAGAAAATCATCAAGATACAGGTATTCTGTATGCTAGTCTACCTAATCCTTATGTTTTTGTCATTGTTAACATGTGACTATTCTAAATTCTAATACTTCAAACCTGAGGTGAGTTTACTTAACAGCTAGACGTTTATTCTTCATACGTTTTATAGGACCAGTACTCTGTTCATTAAAAAAATTCGTGGTATTTTGTCGTTGTGAACTTGTGGTTATTCCACTAGATGCAAGTTTATTTAACAAAACTAGTTTTTGATGAGGAAAAGGTATAACATAAAGCTAAATGTTGTGGTAGTAGTAATTTGAGGTCTGTGTGGAAATGATGCCAACCCTTGGGTTTGACTTTTGAGTTGCAGATGTTACACTGTCTTGATATGATAATTTGAATTATGTTAACGCTACAGTATTTTCCATCTGTGCTATATTGCTTATGGAGTTATACTTTTACTTCTATTGTTCACTAGGCTCATGTAAGAGGACACCAAGTAAGGAGAAACTATCGGAAGGTAGTCTGGTCAGTGGGTATTGTGGAGAAAGTTATACTGAGATGGAGGAGAAAGGGAAGGGGTTTGCGTGGTTTCCAACCTGAGAAACAAATTGAAGCGCCATCGCAGATTCAACCTGCAGAAGAGGAAGATGAATACGACTACTTGAAGGATGGCAGGAAACAGGCTGAAGGCAGGCTACAAAGGTCCTTAGATCGTGTGAAATCAATGACTCAATACCCAGAAGCAAGAGAACAATACAGTAGGCTGCAAGCCTGTGTTACAGAACTACAAGAGTCCAAGGTTCACTTCCTTTTCTCATAACAAATTATTAGCATCTTAAACCATCATATCTTGACATGAAAATCAAGGAGACAACATACATTCCCTCCTGTTTTCCTCATTTTCCTTTTCTTAAGCACTGACCTGCACATCCGAAGATGACGCACACATAACTAGAGCCGTGTACTGAATAAGTGCTCCGCTGAGAGCTAAATGAATGCTTCCGTCATCTAACTGGGATTCATATTTTATGGCATTTTGGACAGGCAATACAGGATAAGATGCTAAGCGATATAGCGGATGTGGACGGAGGCGATTTCATGGCTGATTTGGAGGACTTGTGCGGGGAGGATGACACACCAATGTCCACTATTTCGTGACGTTGATGAGCTTTACTAGACCAGTTAGGCTGTGACTAGTTCGTTTTACCAGACTAGCTGTAAATTCTCGTGCTAGATGTTCACTTCTCACCATTCGACTCAGTATAGCTAATACATGGATGTTGCATAGTTCTTTTGTTAGTCCTTTCGTCGTCCGGTTATGCAGAACTCAGCGGTGTAGCTCCATGGCCGAACCGTAGTGAACTCTATTTCGTTCTCTGAGTTCTGAGTTGCAAAACAAACCTTCCGAGTTCTGAGTTGCATAGCTTACATGAAGACATGAAGATTCAAAACAAGCACATGCCATTTATTTTCTTGTTTTACAAAGATACTTACTTGGCTTGCCTGCATGTCGCTGCTGGCCTGTGCGTAGCATCTCCTGTTAGAGCCAACGATTTAAACCGTAGACAGAGCTGAGAGCAAACGCAGTTCTGCTGATAGTAGAATGAGCAGGTTCTTCTCTCAAGAATGAATAGGTTTTCTGCCATGAACTCGGTAAAAAAAAGGAAAACACTTGAGTTCGGCCGACCGAACAGAGAAAAAGATCGGTCGTTCCGTGGTCTCCCGACGCGTCACCGTTTCCAGTGGGCCCACGCACCACATGCTTTATCTCCCAACCTTATCTTCTCTACCGATGAGTTCCCCCATTCCTTTCCTTCGAGACGACGAGCTCTGCGCTGCTCCCACCACCATCCCGGCGAGCGCCGCGCCCGCGCCCGCGCCGCCCAGCTCCTCGAGTGGCTCCGCCCTGCTCCTCCCGGCGGACGCGCCGCTGCAGCCTCCTCCCGGCGAGCGCGCCGCTGCAGCTTCACCCCGGCGAGCGCCCCGCCCCTCCTCCCGGCGGGCACGCCGCTGCAGCTTCTCCCCGGCGAGCGCCCCGCCCTTCCTCCTCCTGGCGGACGCGTCGCTACAGCTCCTCCCCCAACGAGCATCCCGTCCTGCTCCTCCTGATGGGCGCACCGCTGCCGTTTCTCCCCCGGCGAGGGCCCTGCCCCGACTCCTCCCGACGCGCTGCGGCCTCCCCCGGCGAGCAACCCCACCTAGTCCCGGCATCGACTTGCAAGCTCCCTCTTTGCCGGTGTTGTCGCCGGCAGGGAAGTACTGGTGTCTGGTACGGTGAATATTTTCATTTTTTGTTGGTTTTATTTGTTAATTATTGTTGTAAATATATTGTTGATTTGTTGTAAATTTATTTTGGTACGAGAATTGTTGTTTTCCGGTTAAAATTCGCTGCTGGCTATACTTGTAAACACCCAAATTATTTGTTGTTCTCATTTTTAATTATTGTTGTAAATATATTGTTGATTTGTTGTAAATGTATTTGGCATGAGAATTGTTGTTTTCTGGCTATACTTGTAAACACCCAAATTATTTGTTGTTCTCATTTTTAATTATTGTTGTAAATATGTTACTAATTTGTTGTAAAGATATGTTGGCATTAGAATTTGGTTTTTGTATTGGAATTGTTGTTTTCTATTAAAATTGTTGCCGGTTATTATTGTAAACAACCAAATAAAAAAATGTGATTTTGTTTGTTAATTTATTGTTGTAAATATATTTGTGATTTGTTGTAAATATATTTTTGGGTACAAACAAATAACCATTTGTTGTAATAGTCTGTGATTTTTTTAAAAGTTGTTGACTATTTTTGTTGTAAATCAACATATTTTGGTGGGCTCCACCCATGTGATCAAGTTGATAGCATGCAGTGCACAGTACGAGTTGTTCTGTGTGAACACGCAACCAGCTGTCAACCAACGTGAAAGAGGCATGAAAGCGGGGACCGCATTAAAGAGGAGACCAAAAGCGACGTGTGTGGGCCCACGACCGATTTTTGCCCAATTTCGGCCGACCGACGGCTAGCGTGACCCTAAAAAAAAGGCATGATCTGCAACGGCATCACTCCCATCACCCGCCTGCTTAAGCAGCTAACGGGTTCTCAACGTTTACGCTTTCAAAAAATATTGACGTAGTCCAGTCGCTCCACAATCCACATTCTATCTGTTTTTTTGTGGGAGTTCCACATCCTGTGTTCCTATCAAAATATCAAGGCAACCGGCCCAAAACCCCCGTCCTGAAAGGCTGAAACCTACCGCTTCCCGTTCCCCTCTCCCCAATTCCACCGCTCCGCCGCTAGGGTTTTATCCCGCAGCACCAGCAGCAGCATCGGCGGCGGCGGCGGCACGAGACCAGCCAACCAAACCCCGCGAGAGCTCGAGAGATGAGGCTCCTGACGCACAACTTCCTGGCGTCGAACGTCAAGGGCGTGAGCACGGGGTACCCGCTCGCGCTGGAGGTGGCCAAGTCCTCCATCAAGGAGGTGGAGCTCAACGCCGACTTCCTCCGCGGGATCCTCCCCAAGCTCGACTGGCGCGCGCTCGTCGCCGCCGCCTCCGCCGCGGGGTTCCCGGACCTCCTCGCCGCCGAGCAGCCGCAGGAGGCGGAGCTGTTCGCGGACGGCGCCGCCGAGGCCGAGGGCAGCGCGATCCGCCGCCTCCACCACGCGCTCCTCGAGATCCACGTCGAGGAGGGCACCCTCGTCTGCCCCGACAGCGGCCGCTCCTTCCCCATCCTCAAGGGCGTCCCCAACATGCTCCTCCACGAGGACGAGGTGCGGCACTGACTAGCGCGAACCGCATCGGTTTCTCGCTTGCATTGCTTGTGTCACATAGGGTTCCCACCCTTCCAGGGCTTGGACCTCTAAGATTGGATGTATGAACTATGAAGTATGGAATGATCATCGTGTGGTCATATAGCTAGATTGATACTATTCGTCATGTTATCACTCGGGATTCCGCTTTTGTTTGCAGTGAACTTTATACTTGTCGGTGACTCGGTCGTTTAGTGCAACATGCCAGTTAGTAGTGCATTGTGTAGACAATACTGCTGTACTTTTATGAAATTGTGAGCTCTTTTGGTATGGTAATTGTGAGTTGGTAATAATCTGGTACAAAGCACAGCGTTATTTACTAGGCAATTTGGCTTTTGGGATTGTGTCAGCATGATTGTGGCAATGGAAAATTATCGATTGTTGGCTCTAATTTGAATGTCTAGTGAGGAAATTGCTTCTGGTTTGAGTGAATTAGGGCAATTTTGCTGGTAGACTAGCCTCATGGAGGTTAGTGTGTTAGAAGCAATTGCTAAGTTGTCCCAAGTAAACTGCTGTGTTTTACATGGTGGTATAGAAATTTGGAAGTTGCTTTCTGTTTGCCTACTCACATGTTAAGTATGCATTTTAAGTATTGCTGGGCTATTAGAATATTGATGCATGCGTCTCTAGTGAACATTTGCGCATGATTGTTCCAAAATCACGAATTGGGGGTGTGGGAATGTGGTATGTCTTGTCTCTGAAGTTTGAAACATTTGCGCATGATTGTTCCAAAATCACAAATTGGGGGTGTGGTAGTGGTGGTATGTCTTGTCTCTAAAGTTTGAAAGTATGCTAATCCAAGAATATCTCCATACAGTACATGATTAGTCTGAATCTCCATAGATCTCATGATCCAACCCTGTTTGATAGTATAGCATTATTCGTTGGCATACCTGTGCAGTATACGTGTATCTCTGTAGCCTGAGCATACCATCCCACAAAGCATGAAAATATGAACATATATGTTAGACTGTTCGCAATTAGTGTCTGACTATTTTGAACCTGAAACTGCATGCATGTTGTCACATACTAAATTAGCATGCCAAAACGTCTTATATTAGTGAACGGAGCGAGTACATAATAACATCTGAAGTTCCAGAACTGCTTTCTATATGTGAAGTGTTGTTATCGTGTGTTCTGATGGTAGCCAAGGCAGCTGTTTATTTGGCTTGCTCTTACCTCATTTCCTTATTTGCTGTCTTCATCTGCTGTCAGCCTCTATGTTTTCTGAACATAGATTTTTTTTATCTTTCTAAGTTGTTAAATTTGCAATCACAAAGTAGGCGGCCTATCCTATTTACTCCTGTAAAAATCTGTCGATCAGTGTAAGCATCCCCTTTATGCCCAAGGACCATACTTGTTCTGAATATTAAGCTGACACTTCATCCATTTATTGCTTATTCACAGTTTAGAGAAGTAGGAGTATTTTAGGAGAACAAGACAGAGAAAACATGTACTCCGTAAGTTTTACTGAATACTTTCAGAACTGTAATAATGCTTCTTCCTCTGTTCTAGATTAAGTGTCGCAGCTTTGGTCAGATTTGGTCTAGATAGGGATGTATCTTGACACGTTTTAGTGTGTAGGTTCACTCATTTTGGGAAAAAGCTGCAGACACTTAATTTGGAACGGAGGGAGTACTTGGCATTCTGTAGAACTTACAATATGTATTATTGCACAATCATTTCTGCGGTGATATAGTGTACTCCATTGAATTGAACTAATGCATGGAGATGTGTAGCTAGTAGGACCGTAGGGATACGTAGTATGGGCAGCAGATATGCATTGCAGTTTATATCACTAGGATATTGCAAGAGACAGGAGCAATCCATGTGAAGCTCCGGGCTGTTTTATTGTGTACCAGAACGGATCAAAATACACAGCTGGCTGGCGAAATAATGAAACCCAAAAGTAACTCTTGGTGGGTGAGTTGGTCACCAAATGCAGAAATCAACACTAGTTGGCTAACACCATTTTACTTTTGGCACAAAGTTAGCTACTCCACGGACATCACACATTCACACTTCATGATAAGTCTGTCATTTCTCAGGTTGGTATCAATGCGCTGGATGGAGGGTGTATATGATTTGTTCTGTTTCTGAGTTGCAGTTCGAGTCTATATTTTGACTTGTGGAAATGTAAGGAAGGCGTTTCGCCGTACCACCATCTGTAGTTCATCTTGCGAGCTTGCAGTCGGAATCCTTGCTTCAAAGATCGTTGTCGGCGGGTGGCGGCTAGTGGGCATTAAACCTTCAACTGTCCTTACTAAATGCAACCAGCTCGGTGCACGTTCATTCAAGGAAAATGAAAGATGGAACATTGATTGAGCCTGGTGGACGGGCCATTTTCCTACTCGACCCACCAGCGAATTGTCTCGCATAGTTCCAAGATTTAAGTACTTCATCCTTTCACCGAAATTCAATTTGTCATATAGATGATCCATCAGGTGAGGAGTGTATCATTTAGCGAGATAGCCTCCTTAAAAAACATGTATGCGAGAGTTTCACTTTAGGGCATCTCCAGCGGCGCAACGCAAACGGACGCTAAGCGATCGTTTGTGTCCGCTCCGACCGAAAATACGTCTGGTACCACCTCCAGCGGGGCGATGCATCGTGACCGGGTCATCCGCAACGACGCAAACCCGACGCATATTTGCGCCTGGAATGCGTCCGCGCATCGGACGCCTCAAGTGACCGCTCGCTTCTCCACCGGGCCCGCCCGACAGCAAGCCTGTATCGAGGTCATCGCTTCCGCGGTCAGCGCTTCCGTGTCTGCGCCGCAACCTTCGCCATCAATGTCGCGGCTGCCTCTTCTGCGCGCGCACTGGCGGGCGGCGGCTGGGCTTCTGGGCCGTCTTCAATGGCATCGTTTCCCGCGCGTGGCCGGCCTTAAATGTCCACCGGCATCGTTCCTGCCATCGCCCACACCTCAACTCCCACCACCACCGCCGCGCGCCGCCGCAGCACCATGGGAAAGAAGAATGACTTCGAGGCGTCCAACAGCGGCACCAAGAAGGTGGAGCGACCGCATAGGGTGCCGCTGCCCGTCAGCGTGGGGCGGCTGATGCAAGCGAACTGGACGCCGTGCGACGCCTGGGGGGCGTGCACATGCCTGGCGGCTGGCGGCTCAGCTATCGCCGGGTGCCCGTCCCGCCCGTGCCTGCGCGCGAGCCAGAAGCGCCGAGATCCGGCGAAGGAGGCGGTACCTGCCGCCGACCTCCGCGCCGATCCCGCCTACGCCATCGACTCCGACAGCTGGCGCAGCTATCTCGAGTCCGAGAAGGATCCGAGGAGGAGGGCGGGCTTCATGGGCGACAAGGACGTCCCCTTTGACCGTCCACCGATGCCTCGTCGTTGAAGATGGCAGCCGCCGATGCCTGCACAGGACAACCCCGATGACGACGAGGACTACAACGAGGATGCCAAGGACGACAGCGACAACTACGTCGCATGCATCTTCCAGGAATGGCAGTTGGCCATGGCGGAGGGCCGGGAGTTTGAGTACCCGGGCAACATGACGGACGGCGAGATCACGAGGCTCGGCGTCCCCGTCTCGGAGGTGGACCGACCTGTGCAGCCGCCGCTGCCCCAGTACGCCACCGGCATCATGCTGCTGGGCCTCACGGAGGAAGAGGCCCTACGACTGGCGCTAAAGGACTCGGCCACGCCACCGGTTCAACCGCCGCCTCCACCTCCACCATACAACCCGTGGGGGCCTCCACCTCCGGCCTGGACTCCTCCACCTCCGTCACAGGACTGGGCTCCTCCACCTCCACCTCCGCCGCAGGCCTAGGCTCCTCCACCTCCAGCACCGTTGGCGCGCTCAGCGTATGTTCCGCCGCTTTAGGGTTTAGGGTTTTTCCCCTGTCTTTTACTATGAGCTCGTCGTGATCGACAACGACGAGGAGAACCAGTATGCACAGGCGTTTAGGGTTTTTCCCCTATCTTTTACTATGTAAATTATGTTTTCATGTTATAAAAAGTGGAAATTCGAGAACAAATGTGTCGTGCCGCTGGAGCCACCCCTGATGCAAACGGACGCGTGATCGATTTCGACCATTTGGGCCGACGCAAATGGACGCACACGGACATTTTCGAACGCTGAAATGCGCTGCCCCGTTGGAGATGCCCTTAGTTCTTTCAACACCAGGCGGGACAAGCAGCCCTATACCATGCATAGCCACACTCGTCTGTCCTTTTGTACTTAGTTGAACATATCACTTCAATTTTTTTTATCAAAATCAAGCATGAAAACGGATGCGCTTTCGTGCTAGTTGCTTCTCTTATGTTTTGGAAAAGTGAGGATTTCCTATTTGATCCAAGGGAAGGAAGAGAGATGGAAAGTGTTGCTATGTTAAATAGAGATTGTATGAGTGTTCAGTCTACCGTTCATGTCCGATGCTATCGAAAATCATGGGTTGGATGGATGTCCGGACATTGAGAAGGAAGAACGCTTTCAGAGGCGAAAAGCCATGGGGATAATTATTTCTAAATGTAAAACAAAAACGGGGCTTGCATATTTTTTCTAAATGTACATCTCAATAATCTATGTGCCTCGACAATCTATGTCTGTTGGTACAGTTTCAGGACAAACTGATATTTTTTGTGACCGATGTAAAAAACACAAAACATGTCTTACAAAAAGGCTTATTTTAGCATCAAAATTTATCTTTTTGCACAACCCAAATGACAAGTCGATTTTTCATGGAAAAACTTTGTGCGCATATAACATGTGAAGCTGAATTTCTTGTTTGATTTGTTTAACACTTTAAAATATATCAAAGATGCATTTCAAAATAAAGGACATATATGTATCTAGCTAAGAGCCAAAACATCACTCGCAATAATAGATTTCTCAACTTTATCTAAATTTAGATATATTTACTTTTGTTGAAAGGAAGAACTTGCAGTTTCCAGTGTTTTGGGAACAATATGATATGCTGATGCTCCTGTCTCTTATTAAACGATGGGACACACATGAGCCACGACGCATGCCGAAGATTTATGTGTGTAGTTTTCTGTGGACAAGCCCACCGAGAAATAATCCAGTTTCGTTAGACGCGCTTGACACTGAACTTGAAGAAGAAACTAGTGATATAGCCTAGTGTCTTAAGTACTGCTACTTTTTCAGTCTCTCTCTATGAAATTAGTCAAATCTAAAATGTTCATCTTACTCCTTTAGTAGATACTCAACTCAACTTTTTTTTTTTGCGAAAATTCTGCCAATCTATTAATAATCATCAATAGCAGTACAAACGGATCAAAAAGTAATAAAAATTACAAGTAGGTCTTTGGACACCCAAGCGACGACTACATACACTGACACGAGCAGAAGGCGCGCCGCCATCCCCGTTCCTCCATCACCTGAGCCAGACAAAAGCTTCTCGTAGTACAGCTTGTTTTAGTAAATCGACAAACGGAAAGTCGTCATGCTAAGGTCACAAAGGACCAACGCACCAAAGCAACAACCGTCGCCAAAGATGACAACTGTAGATCGAAAGAGACTACCTAAAACCACACCAAGGAACACGAAAACCCCGGGTCCCATGAGATCCGTCGGGCACAAGACTCCACTCAACTTTGTGATGACATTAATTCTAAATATTATTTTTTTACGAAAAGAACCGCCGATCTAATGATTATCATCAACAATAGTATAAAAAACATTAAAGGCAATAAAAATTACAATAGATATTTGACCCACATAGCGAAAACTATTAGCACTAGACCAAGCCGAAGACGCACCACCGTCTTCGCTCCTCCATCACCGAAGCCGGATAAAGCTTACCAAAGTAGAGTTTTCTTTTAGCATGAAGGAATTATTAGTTGTCATATGGCACGAGGTCTGCTTTTGCGTGAACATGTACACGATGGTTATTATCTCGTGTGTTTCTGTCCTACTTCCTTGGAGATTCTCGACACATCACAGTGAAGTGATGTCCCCGCAAAACAAAAGTAGAGTTGATGGGCACGGGACTAACCCATCACAAATTCATAATAAATAATCAAAGGTAGATCGAGTGATCGACACGAGGTCATGGACTCACGGGCCTTGACCTATGGAGAGCGTTGTGTTGATTCGATCCTCTCAATCCGGCTTTCTAGTTCGCTCATCACTGTCTCATAACTAGCAAGAAAATAATACCATGTGCCACTTGCATGCGGGACTAGTTGCTCGGAATCCATTATGCAGGAGCTTGTCCTCTCATTGAACAGTCATCACTATATTTTCTTCTTCTTCCCTGTCTCTTTCTTCCAACAAAATCACTTTTAAGAATAGCAAGTTCCTGACATGTCATTGCAGTGTATGTCTCCGTATGAGATCTCACCCAACGGAAATGGATGGACAAAAACCTGCAAACACGCCTACTTGGCCTATGGGAGAGTAGACATCGTTCGGCAGTATAGCACGCTATTCGCATGCCCGCCCTTCGTCGAGGCCCAACCTGTCACAAAATCCTCGTATGGTTTCTCAGATCACAAAATTAACTTCGTTGGCAAAATTCAGCAAAACAAATACCTTTGGCGAAACTATTACAATGTCTAACTTTTTTTAGTAACGCATGGCGTGGGAGCACTACCCTCTTCAGTGTAGCGTCCTTGTAGTGGCGCTGCCCCTGCTAGCGTGGTAAACGTAGGCCCATGGCTCTATTAGGCAGCATCATCTTCATGGACGCTACCTTATCTAGCATAGTGTCGTTGTGTGGGGCACTATCCTCTGGAAGACGTTAAATGGCTAAGGCCACAGGTGGTCCGTCCAACCCGCACCTACAACAACTTTCTTCCTCCTCTCGACCCTGAAGCTCGTCTAAGTCCCCCCCCCCCACTCGAAGTCCTCGATTTTGGTTCCATTTTTCGTTGGTTTCGACTCCCCTACATGTGTAGAGGTTCTCTCCCCCATCTCCCTTGGTTTTGTTCGTTTCAAATCTTATATATTTTGGTGGCATTTGTCCAAAGAGGCATGGTTTATTCTTGTTGCATTGGCCAATGGTGGCTTGTATGATGGCTATGAAGCATTCTGCTTATGATTTGCAGGTTACACGTCAACACCCCCTCTCACGTGTGACAGGAAGACGAGAAGACAAGTTAACACATGTAGAGAGGCAAAGAGGCAGCGGGAGGCCGAGACCACACGGCAGGAGGCTGCGGGGATTTTTAGAATAAATTGTGAAAGCCAGAATTTGAACTCGAGACTTGGGGCTCTGATACCATGTTAAGGTTCATGCACTAGCCACTTGAACCAAAAGTCCGAACTGATGGAAAGAGCTAAGCAATCTACTTATACACGTCAACAAGGGTTAGGGTGTTTGTTAGTTTTAGTAAGGTCCAAGGGCGGATCTAGCGTGTTGCCCATGGGGGGCAGCTACCACTACACCACAACACTTGAACCCCAACCCAATTTCTTAGTCTCCTCGTATTATCAACCTTAAATATTAATTTTCCTCCACTTAGAGATGGAAGTTTCCTCCAATTAGCACACACACACACCCCTCCTCACAAATTTGATCCTAGATCCGCCCCTAGTGAGGCCTAGATGTAGTTAGGGTTAGGGCATGTGGCTAGGATTTGGTGTTAAACTTGGCATGTGTAGGTAGATTTTGTTATTGTATTTTTCAAATGCATAGCTTAGTGAATATTTATCCTTGATGCATTTGGTTGTTCTAATTATTTTTTGATGGCAAGAATTGTGAGTGTCCATCATGTGGACAAGGAGGCCTTATGAAAGGTAAAGTCAAGGTTGACCTAGAGGAGGTTGTGATGGTGTTTGACCCTATGCCGAGGTTGTGGAAAAAGTGAGGGTTGAAGTGAAGTGGAATGACCCAAGTGACGTAGTCAAATTGAAGCGAATGCATAATGCTAAGTTTAGAATGCACATTCGTTAGAAGACAAGGCTCTTAAGTTATAATCGACAGAGAGCGTGATTCTTGATTGCAGTCTGCCTATTTGATGCTAGGAGTTCGGTTCGAAATGAGATACTTGTTGACCCTGATTTGGACAATACAACAATGAGTCCATCTGCCATGACCCACCATGAAATGAGGTAAGCCCGATTTGAAATAACCCCCGGAAAGAGTATATTTTGGAAATTTTGCTCTAACCGGACCCTCTCAACATACAAAATTACACATTTCTGCCTCCACCATTGCCTATGAACTACGTTACTAAAAAGAGCTAGATTTTTAAAATAGTTTTGTGGATGATTTATGTCTAGCTAAACTGAACTAGTCAGGTTATCTTCGTCGTTTTGAACATTTCTTAGACAGATACGACGAACTGGTGACGAGGGTGAGCCACCTCCAGCAGCCGCTGACCGGCGACCAGCATATCGCACTATCACGGCGTGTCTAGCGGCGGGCAGGAACCGGAGGCGTGCACGAAACCATGGCCATCACACAGCGTGTCGCGAAGATCTTGAATTCCGCAACCGTTCCGGGCCCACCTGCGGCCTACTTCCTGCCAGAAACGACGATCTCGGTAGAGTGTGCGACGAGAGCCCGGTACGAGCCCGCCACGCGGCCCCACATGTCATTGTCCCATGTCGTTCGTACGTGCGACCGTTCGAATGCGACTCACCCGAGTAGCTGATCAGCCGAGTAGCATTGGCAAAGCTGCGGTTTCGGTTATCTGTCGCAAGGAGCCGGTCTCGTTAGCCATCTGATTCTGACTCGCGCGCGATTAGTCATCATTCAGAAACAGGCGACAGCGAAGAAAACGTGCGCTTTCAGTCTACGACCTTTGGTACCGAACAAAATAGTCGATCCGTGACCGCGAGGCCGACAGTACGGATTTTATTCTTCTTGTTACTTTGCCACGAAAGGAATTTTAAACGTACTACTAGGGATTCTTATGGCATTTCAAAAGGAGGTGGCGTTTTGGCTCATAGGAGCAAATGCTCTCATTATACAAAATAATTAAATATTAATTTTAAAAATGTTAAAAAAAATTGACATAATTTTTTGGTGTGCATCGCGACATTCTATGTTCGTGCACAAGTTTTCGTGGAAAAACAACATTTTATGTGGTGTGTACAAAAAAGACAAAAAAATGCGTTGTACGTAGTCGTGTTACAGCATCAAAATTTGTCTTTTTTACAGGAGCCACATAAATTGTTTTCTTTTTTTGAAAATTTATGTACCAACATAAAGTGTCTATATGTACATGTAAAAATTTAGTTTAAATTTTTTTGACACTTCAAAATGTGGATTCACACAATGGGAACAAATGCTCCTATGAGCCAAAGTGCATTTCCCCATTTCAAAAGTCCTCAATAGTTTCTTTACTAATATGGTATTAGATGAGATAACCCCAAGAGCACAAGCCCGCCCATACTAGTGCTTTGGGTGAATAACTAGTTCAAGGGATTGAGTGAAAGGAAGGATCACTGCCAATAAGGGCTCTCTCTCACCCGCGCGTCACCCCCTCTAGGGCGACACGGGAGGCCTCAGCAAACTCTAGACGCCGCTCGTCCAACAGATCTCTCTACCCTCACCGCCGCCTAACACTAGTGGAGAAGAGGCCTTTGGTCCCAAGCAAATGACCCACTGCTGAACCAAACCGGGTCCAATGTCCCCATTGGACCCGGTTCGTTCTCGCCCGGACGACCCCACCCGCCGGCGCTCGTCTCGTAGCGGCCTTTGGACCCGGTTTGTCATACAAACCGGGTCCAAAGGGTCCACCCGCAGGGCGCGCCGAGCCGTGTCAGCCTAGGGAACCCTTTAGTCCCGGTTTGTATGACAAACCGGGTCCAAAGGCCCCCTCCGGCTATATAACCTTGCCCTGCCCAAGTGTGAGCCACACTTAGCCATTTTTTCACTATCTTCACAAGAGGGTGTATTGCTCTCCTCTCTTCTTCACATGCACAAGAGGTGTTTGATGAAATGCTTAAGAGGATTTGCCACTTGAGTTTACACAAATCAAGCCACACTTAACTTGCTTTTTTCTTCTTCATCGAGGTTAACAACTTTATCCTTTTCATCCGCAATTGATAAAATGCATGTGTATATATACATCGTGATGTTCCGTAATGGTTTTGATCAGCTTAATTATATCATGCGGATGAATCGGCAATGGATGTACATTGACCGACGGTTTGACGAGTTCATCGCGGGCCTGGATAATTTTATGGCCGTGGCGGAGGCAAACAAACATGGTGGCTTCATGTATTGTCCATGTGTGGACTGCAAGAATACCGTAAATTACGCTCGCTCGAGTCTCATTCACAGACCACCTTCGCGATCCGGTTTCATGCCCGGCTACTATTGTTGGACCAAGCACGGAGAAAGAGGGGTTATGATGGAAGACAATGACGAAGAGGAAGAGGATGATGACGGTTATCCCAATTTCCCCGAATACGATGATACTCGCGAAGGCAATGAAGACAATGAAGTAGAAGATCAAGAGGCACCGGATGAGCCTGTCGATGATGATCTTGGCCGGGCCATTGCTGATGCAAGGAGAGAATGTGAAACTGAAAAGGAAAGGTTGGCCTTCGACAAGATGATAGAAGATCACAACAAATTGTTATACCCAACTTGCGAAGATGGCCATAAAAAGCTAGGCAGCACACTCGGAATTGTTGCAATGGAAGGCAGAGAACGGTGTCACTGACTCAGGATTTGGAAAGTTGCTGACAATAATTAAGAGGAAGCTTCCAAGGGGTAACGAATTGCCCGCCAGTACGTACGAAGCGAAGAAGATTGTCTGCCCTCTAGGATTAGATGTGCAAAAGATACATGCATGCATTAATGACTCGCATCCTCTACCGCGATGAGTACGAGAATTTGGATGCATGTCCGGTGTGCACTACATTGCGGTATAAGATCGGACGAGATGACCCTAGTGATGTTGAGGGCGAGCGCCCAAGAAGAGGGTTCCTGCCAAGGTTATGTGGTATGCTCCTATAATACCACGGCTGAAACGCTTGTTCAGGAATAAAGAGCATGCTAGGTTGTTGCGATGGCACAAAGAAGACCGTAAGAAAGACGTGATGTTGAGGCACCCTGCTGATGGATCACAATGGAGAAAAATCGATAGAGAGTTCCCAAACTTTGCACAGGATGCAAGGAACTTAAGGTTTGGTCTCAGTACAGATGGCATGAATCCTTTTGGAGAGCAGAGCTGCAGCCATATCACCTGGCCTCGTGACTCTTTGTATATATAACCTTCCTCCTTGGTTGTGCATGAAGCGGAAGTTCATTATGATGCCAGTGCTCATACAAGGCCCGAAGCAACCCGGGAACGACATTGATGTGTACCTGAAGCCATTAGTCGAAGAACTTCTACATCTGTGGTCCCTAGCAGGTGTACGTGTGTGGGACGAGCACAAGCAGGAGGAATTTGACCTAAGAGCGATGCTTTTCATAACCATCAATGACTGGCCTGCTCTTGGTAACATTTCAGGACAGTCAAACAAGGGATACAATGCATGCACACACTCGTTTACATGAGCTCGAAGGTGATTATTTGGAAAAAGGTCGGAAGGTCGTGTACACGGGGCATCGTCGATTTCTTAGGATTACCCATCCCGTAAGAAAGAAAGGCAAGCATTACAACGGTGAGGCTGATCACCGGAGGAAGCCTCCCCATCGTGATGGTGTTGATATATTTGGTATGGTCAAGGATCTAGATGTAATATTTGGAAAGGGTCCTGGCGGACGGTCCGTTCCGAATGACGATGCCGGACACGCGCCCATGTGGAAGAAGAAATCTATATTTTGGGATCTACCCTATTGGGAAGTCTTAGAGGTCCGCTCTTCAATCGATGTGATGCACGTGACGAAGAATCTTTGCGTGAACCTGCTAGGCTTTCCGGGTGTGTACGGGAAGACAAAAGATACACCGAAGCACGGGAGGACCAAGCAACGTTGGAAAGACCCCAAAAATCTGCATGAGAGAGTTAAAGGACGTCATTTATCCAGCTACGCTCTTACAAAAGCGAGAGAAGGAAATATTTTTTGAATGTCTTAGCAGAGATCAAGGTCCCGTCCGGCTTCTCCTCCAATATAAAGGGAATAATAAATATGGAGAAGAAAACATTCCGTAACCTGAAGTCTCATGACTGTCACGTGATAATGACACAGCTTGCTTCCGATTGCATTGAGGGGGCTTCTACCGGAAAATGTTCGATCGCCCATTGTGAAGCTATGTGCATTCCTCAATGCAATTTCTCGAAAGGTAATAAACCCGAAATTCTACCGAGGTTGCGTAATGATGTGGTCCAATGTCTCGTTAGTTTTGAGCTGGTGTTCCCACCATCCTTCTTCAATATTATGACACATCTCCTCGTTCACCTGGTCGATGAGATTTCCATTCTCGATCCTGTGTTTCTACACAATATGTTCCCTTCGAGAGGTTCATGGGAGTCTTGAAGAAATATGTTCATAACCGTGCTAGGCCAGAAGGAAGCATCTCCAAGGGCTATGGAACAGAGGAGGTCATTGAATTCTGTGTTGACTTTATTCCTGACCTTAAGCCGATTGGTGTTCCCGAATCGCGGCATGAAGGGAGACTAAGTGGAAAAGGCACGCTAGGAAGGAAATCAATGATATGTAGGGACGGGATTTCTTTGACTCAAGCACACTACACAGCTTCTACAAAGTTCCACCATGGTGGCTCCGTATATCGGTGACCACAAGAACTTTCTACGCTCCCGTAACCCGGCGCCGAACGATTGGATTAGACGTGAACACATGTCGACTTTCGGCGGTTGGTTGCAAAAACATCTCCTGAATAACAAAGATATTGAAGATCAGCTGTACTTGCCGGCCCGTACACCATCTTCGATCGTAGTGACTTTCCAAGGGTACGAGATAAATGGGAATACATTTTACACGATCGCCCAAGATAAAAAGAGCACCAACCAAAACAAGTGGTGTCCGCTTTGATGCAATAATGAATGAAGGCCCAAATGACACATATTATGGTTACATAGAGGATATCTCGGGAACTTGAGTATGGACCTTCTTTTAAGGTCCCTTTGTTTAGGTGCAAATGGGTCAACAAAACAGGAGGCGGGGTTCGTGTAGACAAGTTGTATGGAATGACAACAAGTGGATCTCAACAATCTTGGGTATAGAGACGAACCATTCGTCCTAGCCAAGGATGTGGCCCAGGTTTTCTATGTGAAGGATATGTCTACCAAACCAAGAAAAAGGAAACATAAGGAAACAAATACATCAAACGATGAGCCAAAGCGCCACATAGTTCTTTCTCGGAAAAGAAACATCGTGGGAGTGGAGGACAAGACAGACATGTCGAAGATTATAATCAGTTTGATGAAATTCCACCCTTCGGAGTGAACATTGATCGAAGCATCAAGTTAAATGATGAAGATGCTCCATGGTTAAGGCCGAAGAAGATTAAATGATGAAGATGCTCCATGGCACAAATGAGTATCTCAACATGGCAATCAATTTCCCATTTATTTTTGTGTAATCATTTAACCGTATGTAAGATATGAAAAGTGGAGATGTGGTTGGCTTTTTGTACCATATATATAGAGGAGATGTAGTCGTTCACGGGTTTGCAGGGGAAAATTCCGAGGCGCAGCTTCCGAAGATGCCGTAGGGCATGTGCACCAACAACATCTTCGAGAAACTGCGCCACGGGAGATTTCCCAACCCTTTCCCCAACACTATTAGAGGAGATGTAGTCGTTCAGGGGCTTGCAGGAAAAACTCCGAGGAGCAACTTCCGAAGATGCCGTAAGGCTTGTGCACCAACGACATCTTCGAGAAGTTGCGCCACGGGAGATTTCCCAACCCTTTCCCCAACACCGTTAGAGGAGATGTAGTCGTTCACAGGCTTGCAGGGAAGGACTTCGAGGCGCAGCTTCCGAAGATGCCGTAGGGCGTGTGCACCAACAACATCTTCGAGAAGCTGCGCCACGGAGATTTTCCAATCCATGGGAATGAATCTCTCGCTTGGCTTGTTGATCCGCTTGGCAAGCCGTATCGATGCTCCTTTTATAGGCACAAGCACCGCTTCTACTCGACAGTGGCGTCGTGCGCTACATGCTTTATCTCATCGAGCAAGTGCGTCCACCCATGCGTTCTTATCCTCGCCGACATCTTTAGTCCCGGTTGTACCCACCAGCCGGGACTAAAGGTTACCCACACGTCCTTATCCCACCGACAGTTTTGTTAGATGACAAAAAAGGATCTTTCGTCCCTGTTGTACCCACCAGCCGGGACTAAAGGTTACCCACACGTCTTTATCCCACCGACAATTTTGTTAGATGACAAAAAAAGGATCTTTCGTCCCGGTTGTACCCACCAGCCGGGACTAAAGGTTACCCACACGTCTTTATCCCACCGACACTTTTGTTAGATATGACAAAAAAATGATCTTTACTCCCGGTTGTACCCACCAGCCGGGACTAAAGGTTACCCACACGTCTTTATCCCACCGACACTTTTGTTAGATATGACAAAAAATGATCTTTACTCCCGGTTGTACCCACCAGCCGGGACTAAAGGTTACCCACACGTCCTTATCCCACCGACGTTTTTGGCGCCACCGCGTTCCCGCCTATTTTTCTTCCCCGCGCTTTCCACCGCTTCCCGCCTCCGTCCTCCCGCCATTTTTTCACTATATATATGTTGGCTTGGCCTCCATTTACATATCACATCTAGACTCATATCTCGCAAACCTCATCACCAGGTCACATGGCTTCCATCGTATCTCTAACCCTCCGGGAGGCGGAGGCGCTTTGCGCGTCGAACTACCCCTGCCCGCCGGGCTACCGCGTCCCTACCGGCTGGTTGCTGAGCTGCCGGAGGGGTACCGGTCCCTCCTGTCCCTCTAGGTGTGGCGCGCGAGATGGCCATCACGAACCACTACTACTTCGAGCTCACGCCAGAGCAGCGGAGGAATCCCCGATGGCATCCCGACTACAGCCCGACTTGGGAGAGCTTCTTCATCAATCGGCGTGAGAGGGCGCTCGCCAGGCACAAGGACGGCGGCCCGCCTCCTTCGAACTTCAACGAGGCCGGCCGTCGGCTGTGGTGGCGCGACCGAACTCTCCAGGGCGTCATGGCCCACCGTGGCCCCCGCCTCGCGCTACCTCGGTCCCAGCCCACGCGTGCTCTCCCGCCGAGGTTTGACTACCGCGACCCCGATGCCGCCGACGATGATGACGGCGACTACGACGACTACAGTGGCGAGTACTATAGGGCCAGGCACGAGTATGACTGAATGACTCGAACAGTCGAATCTGGCCATGTATCTTAATTAATTTTCAGTTGACCTAGGCACGAGTACTATAGGGCTAGGCTCCGGGGTGTTGTACGTGCCGAGGGTGAGCCGGAAGCCACCGGCACGCATCTCGGCGTAGAACCTACCGTTCGGTCGCGCTCGGACGCCACGGAAACCGGACGAGCCGCGACGGCGCGGCGGCATCCCGGCGACGAATGAACGGAGGCGACGGCGACGTGTGGTTCCGCGCGCACGCGCGGCGCTTTATAGCACAGCGACGCGGCAAGTTTGGCGACTGTGTGGCGCGGGGAAGCGGCGGAGCGTGGCACGTGGAAGCGGGATCTGCACGCCGCACGGCGGTGGCGGCGGGGCCGCACATGGCGGTGGCGGTGGTGGGCAGTACACGGCGGTGGCGGTGGTGGGCAGTACACGGCGGTGGCCCGTACATGGCGGTGACGGTGGTGGCCAGGCGGTGGCGGTGGCGACAGTGGCCACTACACGGCGGTGGACACGTGTGGCAGTGCGGTGGCTTTTTTTCATTTGAAATAAGGCGGGAATGAAATTTTTTAAAAAAATTTGGCCTTTGGACCCGGTTTGTAGGTCTTTTTGGCGCGCGCAGCGAAAACGCAGCAAAAAAGGGGGCCTTTGGACCCGGTTTGTAACACGCACCGGGTCCAAAGGGGGGGGGGGTATAACTGCTCGTCTCCTTCCTCGCGCAAATCAATCGCGCGAGGAGGAGAAACGAGCGCCGCCGAGCTGCCCGCTTGCCGCGCCACCGCCGTCGCCCACCGCGCCGCCCACCGCGCCGCCCACCGCCTCGCGCGCCGCCCACCGCCTCGCGCGCCGTCGCCGCGCGCCTCCTCCTCCGCCACGCCTGCGCCTCCTCCTCTGCCGCGCGCCCGTCCCGCCGCGGCGCCGCCTCCTCGACCGCCGGCCGCCGCCACCGCTCGCCTCCGCCTCCTCCTCACCGTCGACCTCCGCCACCGTCGACGCCACCGCGCGCGCAGGTATGGTGCTCCCCTCTCCCTCTCCCTCCTCCGGCCGGCCGACCGGCGGCCGGCCAAGTTCTTCTTTTTTTTGTATTTTTTGTTAGATTGTTAGATTTATTAGATTAGTTAGTTTTGTTAGATTGTTAGATTAGTTAGTTTAGTTAGAAAAGTTAGAAATATTTAGTTAGATTTAAATTAGTATAGTTAGAAAAAAAAGTTACAATTTGTGTCGACGCCACCCTCCGCGCGGACAACCTCTTCCGCGCGCGCGGTAGTGTCGGCGCCCCTGCCGGTGCCGAGTCCGTGGCGGTGCCCCTGCCGGCGCCCGGCGGTGCCGAGTCCGTGGTGGCGCCGCCGTGACATAGAGTTAGGGTCGAGAAATAGAGAGAAGAGCGAGAGGAGGAGCGCCGAGTCCGTGGCGATGCCGGTAGTGCCGGCGCCCCCAAAATACGGTCGTTCAATTCCCTCTACCGCTCCCGCTCGTCGTTCCCGACTCCCGATCCGGATCGATCGATCCGGGGTCGTGGAACGCGGCGTTAGTACAAAAGTAGTGAAGTTTTTTATTTAGCACAATATCATGTTTTTTATTTATATTAGTATACATATATGATTTGTTTTCGTAGCTACGATGCCGCGACAGCCGACAGCCGGCGGGCCGTGGTCCGACTCTCACCGAGGAGATGGAGCAGATGGGGAGGTCCGGGACCGGGCTCCGCCGGGGTGGCACCGGGAGGTCTTAGCTTCCGGGTCGCGCACCTTAGTGCGGAATCCGGGTCCCGTTGTCGACCCGGATATTCTTTGGTGGAGGTCTTATGGGCCACGGTCGTTTCGGAGGGAGCCGGCCCCGCCGGAGGAGGTAGCTCAGCGCATTGAAGCGGAGGACCAGCACGTTCGCCGTTACATGTACGCGTTAGACAACATGTATAGGACCGGATGGAGCGTTATGCGGGGATCTCATGTTAGCTATGCTCCCGTTGTTGTTCCGTGGCTTTGGGGGCACACTCGCCGCGGCTCAGGACCCGGTCGGCGCCCTCTAGGACCCGGTCTCGCGCGGTTGAGTGGTTGTAGTAGTGATTGATATGTATTAGGGTTAAATAAACATGAACCCGATCTATGTATGCATGTAATCTGCAGTATTCGCTTTCAGCACTATATTATCGATCCTTAGTTAAGAACTACACATATGTAACTCCATTTTCAGTTTTCCGCATTATCCTTAATTTGATCATATGATGGTTCCTATGTATAGCTTGCAGTGTCGTTGTAGAAAGCATGGAGAGAGATGAAATTCAAGAAAATTTCATGGAGGAACTCATAGCAAACGGTACTCGGATGATCGCGACGACGACGTTATTCCAGATGATGGCGGTGACGATGTCACCGCAACTTATTTGAATGACTCCGGTGAGGGAGCGGAGAATATTGAGGAAGAAGATCCTAGTGGCGCCGGTGAGGAACAAGATCATCATAATGGCTCCCGAACTGTAGTTATCACCGAGGTATATAAACTAATTAAGCCGCTGTTGATCGACTAGATGCATTAACTAATTAAATTGTACCGACTATGAATTATTTCTTTTTAGCCCTCCGGATCGAGCACTTCTTCCGTAAAGTCGAGGAAGCGAGGCCCGGCCAAAAAGTTGGATGACGGTGTTAGGCACGACATCACCCACATCGAAAAGGATGGTAAACCGATTGCTCCGGAGAAAGGTGCAAAGGCATTTATAGCTCAATGCGGAGTGCTTGTTAGGGACCACGTCCCGATCACCGTTTCGAGAATGGCACAAGCCGAAGGGACTAGTGCTGTCTGGCAGAGGAAGAAGGTCAAGGTCTTTATATCGATGATGTAGCCAAAAACAGCATTATGGACAAGCTCATGTCACATTTCAACATAGTACCCGAAGAGGGGGTGACGCCGAAAAGGCCAAGATGGAGCAGGCCCTCCGCGAGTTTGGCAAGAAGAAGATGGCCGAACTATTCAAGAGCCACAAGAAAAGATTGCGCCGCCTTATCAAGATAAAGAAGACTCCGGACAATGAGAAGGTAAAAACTCACCGGGAAGAATTCGTGAAGTACAGCGACGGAGTCGAAGAATTTAAGAGAAGGTCGGAAATAAATAAGGCAAATGCTGCGTTGAAGCTATATCACCAAATTCCGGGTCCAGGTGGATACGGGGCTAACCGTCCTAAGTGGCAGGCAGCTGAGGCGGAACCGACCGATAAAGGGATCAGATTAGGGACACACGGTTGGATCGAACGGTGCAAGGAGTGGTTCTACGGGATTGGGGGAACGTTGGATCCGAAACAGGGAAGTGCATCTATAAGAAAGCTCATCCGAAGGTTCCCATTGATGCCCTGGAAAAGGCACATAGGGACGTGGAGGCGGGGTTGTTCCAGCCCGAAAGAGAGAACGATGAGCTGACACGCGCCCTTGGGAACAAAGAACACGGCGGACGAACACGAGGCACAACAGGCTCCGTTCCGTGGAAGTATGGCTTTCCTGCGGAAAGGAAGAGATTTCCTGATAAAAGCCATGAGAGGAGGAAGGCAAGGGAAATAGACCGCCTGGCTAACTTAGAGGAGGATTTTAGCACCATGAAAGCCCAATTCACCATGGTAACCCAAGTACTTACATCTCAGATGGCTCAGGGGCAGGCTGTAGATCCTGCATTGCTCAATGCCATCGCCCCGCTGCAATCTCAACCACACCGGAAAAGCAGCGTGGCTTCCTCTAAGCAGGTGGATGATGATGATGATGACCAGGTGGTCGAGCCTCCTCGCTACCCCCCCGTGGATGATCTCACTGAGAGCCGTCCTTGTGAGCTGCATGTTAAAGTTTTCAACCTATCCTTCAAGGCGGCGGTCGGCATCTTCTTACCTACAAGGTCTTACCATTGCCGTCCGGTCCAAGACGACTTTGCTGTTGTGATGGTGGATGAAGTGTTGAGAGATTATGAGGGGATGGTGCTTGAGCACCCCGGCAGTGAAGATGGGGAAATCAAAGAACCGGGAGAAGCCCGTAGAACCACCGTGCAATGGCGGAAGGAGAACATTGTGTTTCCGAGTGAGAAGCCACCAAGCAGGCCACCTCCTCCGCCTCCTCCGCCACCTCGCGGGTCTCCTCCGCGTGATGATTCTCCTATGCGCGATGATGATTCCCCCGTGCATGAGCAGTCTCCTCCGCGTGAAAACACTCCGGCGCCGCCTCCTCCTCCTCGTCAGGAGACTCCGCCGCCTCCACCTAAGCAAAAGAGGAAGCTAACCGGGGCACCTCCTACAGCTCCGAAGAGATCATCAACTCCGATGAGGGCACAGACTCCAGAGTTGTTACCACATCAGCAGACTGAAGAGCAAAAGGCGTTTCTTGCGCCGAAGAAGATGTTTATTAAACCGCAAACAATGAAGCACTTTGCCGAGACGAGAATGAAGAGACCCGAGCTGAGATCTGATCATGACCGCTCTCTTGGACAGTCCTATAGACCGAGCAAAGAAGCAAAAAAGTCGCCCAGCTTGGACAGACAGGACAATCAGGCCATAGCCCACTTCGTCGTGCAGCCCTATGATGATCCGGAGACGGCATCGATGATCGAACGGGAGGCTAGAGCTCGGGGAGCATCGGTTGATTACGAAGATTACTATCCCACGGCTCAAGTGGTAAACACGTATAGATACGGAAAAGATCTCGTCAAACCTGGCGAGCTCGCGCGTCTAGGTACTCAGATGCGAAGGTTGCATGACTGGTACCTGAAAGCCCGTCGAAGAGGTGATCGCTACCTCACGGTGTATCTTAGAGATGAGCATTACTTCCGGGGGAACGAGGAGATAAACCTTGAGTTAGAAGAACTGTTTCGGTTATTCAATCAAGACGCCCTCGACAAAGCTGTCATCGGTTGCTACCGCTCGTAAGTGATTTATTTATGTAATTAAGTCTGTAGCTCAGCGCTCATTCATTTGCACTAACAATTATCCTCACTATATTCTTTGTGTACGCTATATATTTAATTATGCAGAATGAAGAAGCTCGAATGCAAAAGAGGCAAGCTCCTACCGCTGGGGTTCATAGACCCAGACACAGTTCATGAAGTTACGGTTCGAGACTTCGCCAAGGACACGAGAGGACAACATGGTAATGTTTTTAGTGAAGCAAGCGAGACAAAGAGGAAATATTTTTTCCCTACAACTTCAAGTGAGTGTTATATATAACATACATTATGCTTGTGCAGCTTCCACTTTATTCTCCTAATCATTGAGCTATGCTTGTGCAGTTTCCACTTTATTCTCCTTATCATTGATCTTCACAAAGGAGTCGTAAAGGTCATGGACTCGAAACGTAAAGAACATGCGGAATGGGCGGACATGACTGTCATCCTTCGAGGTAATTTCAATCAATTTCGTATTGGCATCTTCATCTGTTCTAATTCGACGATATCATCAACTAATCATTAACTCATTTACTCATTATTTTTGCCGAGGCAGGGCTTGGAAACGGTTCATCACTACTGTTCCGGGTAAATGGAAACCGGAGCTTACATTTGAAGATTACCCTGTAAGTAGTACTATATATATAGCTATGTCCGTGAAACTCTATGTATGATATTTACTTTCAATACGATGCTTGATTAATTATTAGTTTGATCGAACTATTTTTTCGTAAAGTGTATGTGGCAGGAACGCGGGAATAACTTATGTGGATACTACGTCCGCACCTTCATTCGTGACATGACCTGTCCCAAGGGTGGGGATGCCCAAATACATGCCACTCGTGTATGATAACAAATTCTCACAATTATCTTAATTAGTACCATCTATTGTATGATTTCCATTCATATATTGATCTCCTTTTTTAAATATAGATGATACGCCTGCGGGACAGTCTCATAACGGCGGATCAAATACGAGCAATTCAAGAGGAAATCGCGGGATTCTTTCTTACCGAGTGCATAACCCCAGGTGGAGAGCACTATGCGAAGGTCATAGCTAGGTGTTGAGCAACTTTGTAGAAGCTAATAGATTTAGTAAAGAGATCTGACTTGATATGCATGCATTACGTGTACTGTTGACGATGTCTATATATATTCACGACGATTTGTTTGTGGTTTCTTGAATGATATATATGCATTGCTGAAATTCAGCCGCGGCACGTAAACGCCCTGTTTTTCGTCGCGGCGAGAAACGCTGCTGCACCCTAAACCTGTGCCGCGGCAGAGAAATAGGAATTCTCCGCCGGGGCAGAGTACTCCAGGCCCGGTTCGTACCACGAACCGGGACCAAAGGCCTTCCACCGCGAGCTCCCTGGCCGCACCACGTGGCGCAGCTTTTAGGCCTGGTGCCTTTTTGAACCGGGACTAAAGGGGGGGGGCCTTTAGTCCCGCCTAATTGGTCCCGGTTTGGAAACCGGGACTGAAGGCCCAAACGGACCGGGCCTGTAGCCCCGTTTTCCACTAAGAAAGTACGCAGGAAAGCCTGTGGCGCTTGCAAGGACGGACAACGAGGTGATGTCTTCTCTGCCACGTCGGGGCTAGGTAATGGTCGAGTTCCTCCATCTTGACTTCCAATAGGAGGTGGGGGCTACATGTGTTCGTTCAGAATGGCATAGTGGGACATGGTGCGAGGTGCGCGAGGTGCAGGAGCGAAAGTTGATGGTGGCCGCTACAATATGCGCCCGTGGCGGGCTAGCATTGCGGGCCACGTGGCTTTTACGTGGACGGAGCAGTGGCTCCAAGATGGTGTTGGTGGCTGTTTTAACCATGTGGATGGTGTGGTAGCGGGCCGGGAGTGCTTCAAGCGTACAAGAGGTGCGCAACAGACTATGGAGGTGGCTAGTGTTGCGGCGGCTAGGATGCCAGGGAAGCGGCATGTAGAATTCGTTAGATCTGGCATGGTACTATACATGTAACCATACAAGTTTCTACCCGGATATCCTTTTGCATGAGTCACTAATAGGGTGTAATAAACACTAATGATCTTTTGAGCAACAAGCACTAATGATTTCATTAATTATGTTGTCCCTATTTTAAGTTCCAGCAAAGGGGTCCATGTGTTATTTCTTTTTGAGATGATCCATGTGTTAATTGACTTAACTAGTTGGTTTTTATCAAAGGTGGGTTTCTCTACTAGTGTCTAGGCTTCTAGCCAACATTGCCACCCACTGATTTAGACGAGTTTGATCAAGTTAGCTGGCCGGTGTTTGTTTTGAACCGATCTTAGCTAACTAAGATTTATTTTCTAAAATCTAGCAACACGTAGTACTCCGTAAAATAGAAAAAGAAGGTACTGCAAGGTTCTCTTGGTCAAGCTAAGCTAGGCAAAAATTATTTGCTACAAAATGAAAATGTTAGCTCCAAACCATATAGGCATACAGTCCTGGTACGTTCATTTCGATTATACCGGATCTCTGGAAGAATATTCGTTCATGACATTTCAGCTCTTTTTCTCATCGATTAACAAATCGTAGATACATATATATTTGTACTTAAACTATATCTATACATGTAAGCATACAAGTTTCTACCCGGATATACATTTTGCTCATACTCCCTCCGTTCCTTCTTATTTGACTAAAGTTGTACTAAATTAGAACCAATTAGAAGGGAACAGATGGAGTAGGTGTAGATGAACCAATTGCCCAAAAACATATTTTAAATTGCTAAAAAATTAGAAAAAATCCAGGTGCACATTCGGACATTCTATATCCGCACACAAAATCTCACGAAATTATGACATTTTTTGTGATTTGTGCAAAAAAGACAATTTTCAGTGCTTTGAATAGCTTCTCACAAGTTTTTTTAAAATCTTTTTACACAACCCACACAAAATGTCTTTTCCCTACAACATTTTGTATGCGAACATAGCATGTCCAGATGTACATATAGTTTTTTTCAAAAAAAATTAAGATTTAAAATGTATTTTTTTATGACAGGTGAATTTGAACCCATAAAAGAACGCCATGGCCGTTTCTACCACTTGGAAACTTGGTTACTTAAGAGAACATATTTTGATAAGGTGAGAGAAAAAAAAAACGTTCCCCTTGCGCCCCCTTCCATTTTTGTTAAATAAATATTTTGGCAGGAGCAGCTTGCTAACTCCTGTTAAAATATATACCCCTCTATTTTAAATTGTGGTGCATATGTATTTTTAAAAAGTCAAACGATATAAAGTTTGATTAAGTATATAGAAAAACATAACATAAAAATGTGAAATACATATAATATAAAAGTACTTTTCTTGGTGAATCTAATAATATTAATTTGATGTTGTTGATGTTGATATTTTTTCAAAATATTTGGACAAGCATTACATCGTTGGACTTTTAAAAAACTCATAAGCACTACATTTTGGCATAAAAGGGGTATTTATGAAATCTACCAAATTATCA
This sequence comes from Lolium rigidum, assembly GCF_022539505.1. Classification (NCBI taxonomy): domain Eukaryota; kingdom Viridiplantae; phylum Streptophyta; class Magnoliopsida; order Poales; family Poaceae; genus Lolium; species Lolium rigidum. The sequence goes on along the minus strand of NC_061514.1, from coordinate 277,248,297 downwards.
TATTTCATGTACATTTGAAGCAAATCAACACATTTATTTGATTTTCAAGTGTGCAATCTATTTATAGGACATATTAATAGCAAAAGCTAACCAGAAAATTACTAGACATTATGCAGCATGCCAAACTTTTTGCAAACTAGAGGAGGGAGTGGTGTGTTGCCCTAAAATTAAGTCCCCAAACAATATGTGCAATGGTTTCTAGAATTTTGACCATTAGTGTATTTTATGGGTTTATTCTAATTATTACTAATGATACTCCCTTCGATCCATATGAGTTGCTACTGATTTAGTACTCCCTCCGTAAATTTTTTCGACAAAGGAAATATATTAATACCGTGGAGATACCAATTACACCTATCCTCTGCAAGAACACAATGCCCTAATAGTACTACGGATGCATATATTCAAAAAATAAAGAAGAATTACAAAAAAAAGTCCCGTTTTAGTGATCTACTCCTTATAGTAGCAGACCAAACACCACCAAGACAACACCAGAAATCCATATTCTCCAAAAGTGATGCCTTCAAGAAAGGAACACTACACAATCGATGTCATCGCCCTGATGATAAACCATAGGTTTTCACCCTAGAGAAAGTCTGCTCTCATAAGAAAAATGCCTCCAACAAGATCATTGTGAGACACAATCAATTAAGATCAGACCTTAGATTTCACTCTGAAGTTCAAACTCTGAACTCTTCCTCTGTATCACCTCCACTTGCTGATGCCACTGACCCAAGTCATGAATGACGAATCCAATTCCTCATCGCCACCAACCACCATACTAGTTCTCATATCTCGGCTTCCATGCCATTCTCCGCCCCTAACTTCAGCGTGGAACTAGAGACATGTCCCAGGATGGCAACAAACCACAGAGCTTCGCATCGCTCCCAGTGAAACCAAGCGATCAGAAAACACGGTTACGCGTGACCGAATCCCATCTGATCCGGCAATTTCCAGGCATGAGTCGCTCAATGGAGTTCGCTGGTGGAGCCTTCCGGAACTCGACAATCCGGCTAGATCAACAAAGACATGCATCAAGCAGATCTTCATCTTGGCGCGAGAGGGACCCTAGAACCGCCTCACTTATTGAAACCGAGCTAGTAGCAACCCACGTCACCCACGGGCAACCTGCATGATCCGCCGCTCCCAGCCCTTTGATACGTCGCAAACATATCTATAATTTCTTATGTTCCATGCTACTTTTATTATAATACTTGAATGTTTTATACATACTTTACAGCATTATTATACATTTTCCGGCACTAACCTATTAACAAGATGCCGAAGTGCCGATTCTGTTTTACTGCTGTTTTTTGTTTCAGAAATCCTAGTAAGGAAATATTCTCGGAATTGGACGAAATCAACGCCCAGGGTCCTATTTTTGCACGAAGCTTCCAGAAGTCCGAAGAGGAAACAAAGTAGGGCCATGAGGCGATGACACGCTAGGGCGGCGCGGCCTGGGCCTGGGCCGCGCCGGCCTGTTGTGTCGCCACCTCGTGTGGCCCCCTGACCTACCCTTCCGCCTACTTAAAGCCTCCGTCGCGAAACCCCCGTACCGAGAGCCACGATACGGAAAACCTTCCAGAGACGCCGCCGTCGCGAATCCCATCTCGGGGGATTCAGGAGATCGCCTCCGGCACCCTGCCGGAGAGGGGAATCATCACCGGAGGGGCTCTACATCATCATGCCCGCCTCCGGATTGATGCGTGAGTAGTTCATCCTTGGACTATGGGTCCATAGCAGTAGCTAGATGGTTGTCTTCTCCACTTGTGCTTTCATTGTATTAGATCTTGTGAGCTGCCTAACATGATCAAGATCATCTATTTGTAATGCTACATGTTGTGTTTGGCGAGATCCGATGAATATAGAATATTATGTTAAGTTGATTATCAATCTATCATATATGTGTTGTTTATGTTCTTGCATGCTCTCCGTTGCTAGTAGAGGCTCTGGCCAAGTTGATACTTGTAACTCCAAGAGGGGGTAATTATGCTCGATAGTGGGTTCATGCCTCCATTAAATCCGGGACGATGACGTGAAAGTTCTAAGGTTGTGGATGTGCTGTTGCTACTAGGGATAAAACATTGATGCTTTGTCTAAGGATATTTGTGTTGATTACATTACGCGCCATACTTAATGCAATTATCTGTTGTTCGCAACTTAATACCGGAAGGGGTTCGGATGATAACCTGAAGGTGGATTATTTAGGCATAGATGCATGCTGGATAGCGGTCTATGTACTTTATCGTAATGCCCTGATTAAATCACATAGTAATCATCGTTGATATGTATTGAATCTTTATTTGTCAATTGCTCGCCTGTAATTTGTTCACCCAGCATGTTAGTTATCTTATTGGAGAGACACCTCTAGTGAACTGTGGACCCCGGTCCATTCTTTTACATCTGAATACATTCTACTGCTTTTACTATTCTTTGCAAACAAACACCATCTTCCACTCGATACGTTTAATCCTTTGTTTTCAGCAAGCCGGTGAGATTGACAACCTCACTGTTACGTTGGGGCAAAGTACTTTGATTGTGTTGTGCAGGTTCCACGTTGACGCCGGTTTCACTGGTGTTGCGCCGCACTACACTCCTCCACCAACAACCTTCACGTGCTTCTTGGCTCCTACTGGTTCGATAACCTTGGTTTCATACTGAGGGAAACTTACTGCTGTGCGCATCATACCTTCCTCTTGGGGTTCCCAACGGACGTGTACATCTACGCGCATCAAGCTATTTTTTCTGGCGCCGTTGCCGGGGAGATCAAGACACGCTGCAAGGGGAGTCTCCACTTCCAATCTCTTTACTTTGTTTTTGTCTTGCTTTATTTTATTTACTACTTTGTTTGCTGCACTTAAACAAAACACACACAAAATTAGTTGCTAGCTTTACTTTATTTACTATCTTGTTCTCTATATCAAAAACACACAAAAATTAGTTACTTGTCTTTACTTTACTTGTTTACTTTACTTTTTGTTTACTTTATCATGTTTCCTCCTAAGTACACTCTAAAAGACATACCGGTAGGCCGAGGGTCTATAATTGGAAGAGATAATACAGAAGATTTTTTCACTCATGTTAGTATAGCTGAAGATTTTGAAGATAAACACTTGGTAGAACTTGCTCCTACTTATGAAATTGCTGTTGCTTCTCTAGTACACATGTTGGAAATTAAATTTGTTAATCTCAATCCTATAATTCAGCATATTTTTTTTACACTCTCTGATATGGAGGAAGGAGAAAAGAAAGATTTTGTCTTAGAAACTCTTCTAAAAGAATTTGGTGGTGTAGCAAGAGAGACTAGAAAAGTCTTTACTAAATATAAAATGCTTGGATCTTACACCAACTTTGCTAGCATCCTTAAAAAAATGGATATGGATAGAATTAAGTATACTAATAATATTAATGATGGTAGAGAAATTAAGGCGCCAATACCTAGTAAGCTCCTAGGGATGTATGAAGCTTTGGAAAATAACTATGCTTGGCTTGTTCCTGAAAATTTGTTTGATGAGAATAGCAAGCCTAAGAGTAATGAAAAGGGGGCCTATGAAACTTACATAGATAAGATAACATGCATTGTGGAAGAAACTTCCAACACCCCTGGAGGTAATGTTGATGCTCCATCTTTTGAAAATACTTGATTTGCACTTTCTGCGCCTAGCTGAAAGGCGTTAAAGAAAAGCACTTCTTAGGAGATAACCCATATTTTATTTTATTTACTGTATTGTTGAGTCTTGGAAGTTGTTTACTACTGTAGCAACCTCTCCTTATCATGTTTTTGTGCCAAGTAAAGTTTTTATGTTAAAGTTGATGCTATATTTGGGATCGCTGCGCAGAAACAGCATTGCTGTCTGTCACGAATTCTGGCATAAGTCTCTGTAAAAAATCTAAAAAATCTGCAAATTTACGAGCATGATCCTCAGATATGTACGCAACTTTCATTAGTTTTGAGTTTTTCCATTTGAGCAAGTTAAGTGCCCCTTCCAGATGCATCTTTACGTACTGTTCTGTTTTTGACAGATTCTGCCTTTTATTTCGCATTGCCGCTTTTGCTATGTTGAATGAGTTTCTTTGTTCCATTAACTTTCAGAAGCTTTGTGCAATGTCCATAAGTGTTAAGAATGATTGTGTCACCTCTGAATATGTGAATTTGTGGTTATGCACTAACCCTCTAATGAGTTTGCTTGAAGTTTGTGTGAAGGAAGTTTTCAAGGGTCAAGAGAAGAGGATGATATACTATGATCAAGAAGAGTGAAAGGTCTAAGCTTGGGGATGCCCCGGTGGTTCATCCCTGCATATTTTAAGAAGACTCAAGCATCTAAGCTTGGGGATGCCCAAGGCATCCCCTTGTTCATCGACAACATTATCAGGTCACTTCTAGTGAAACTATATTTTTATTCCGTCACATTCTTATGTTCTTTACTTGGAGCGTCGGTTTGTTTTTATTTTTGTTTTGTTTTGAATAATTTGGATCCCGCCATTCTTATATTGGAGATATTACGCTCCGCTTTTTCATATGGAACACTTGTGTTCTTAATTGTGCTTTAATGTTCATGGCGAAGTCTAATTGCTTCGTTAGATTGCTATTTGGTTGGAATTGGAAAATGCTGCATATGGTTTGATAATTTGGCAATTGTTTGAGCTCTCATAGATCATGTTTAAGCTCTTGCATCATGTAGTTTAATCTATTAATGAAGAACTACCGTAGAGCTTGTTTAATTTGGTTTGCATGATTGTTCTCTCTAAGTCTAGATATTTTCGGGTAAAGTGTTTGAACAACAAGGAAGACAGTGTAGAGCCTTATAATGCTTGCAATATGTTCTTGTGTGAGTTTTGCTGTACCTGTTCATACTTGTGTTTGCTTCAAACAACCTTGCTAGCCCAAACCTTGTACTGAGAGGAAATGCTTCTCGTGCATCCAAACACCTTGAGCCAATCTCCATGCCATATGTGTCCACCATATCTACCTACTATGTGGTATTTTTCTGCCATTCCAAAGTAAATTACTTGAGTGCTACCTTTAAAATTTCATTCCTCTACCTTTACAATATATAGCTCATGGGACAAATAGCTTAAAAACTATTGTGGTGATGAATATGTAGTTATGTGTCTTAATTTTTATAAGTTGCTTGTTGAGCGGTAACCATGTTTTCTGGGGACGCCATCAACTTTATCTTTGTTGGATATCATGTGAGATGCTATGCATGTTCGTCTTGTCCGAAGTAAGTGGACTTCATGATCAAATCGTTTGAGTATGCATATGTTAGAGAAGAACATTGGGCCGCTAACTAAAGCCATGTATCATGGTGGAAGTTTCAGTTTGGACATACAACCTCAATCTCTTATGAGAATATTAACTGTTGTTGAATGCTTAAGCATTAAAAAAGAGGAGTCCATTATCTGTTGTCTATGTTGTCTCGGTATGGATGTCTAAGTTGAGAATAATCAAAAGCGAGAAATCCAATGCGTGCTTTCTCCTTAGACCTTTGTACAGGCGGCATTGAGGTACCCCTTTGTGACACATGGTTGAAACATATGTTATGCGATGAGAATCCGTGTTTCCGAGCTAAGTAGGACAAGGTGCGAGCACTATTAGTACTCTATGCATGAGACATGCAACTTGTAGGAAGTATTATGCATAGCACATATGAATTATTACTACCGTTGACAAAATTGTTTCTATGTTTTCAAAACAAAAGCTCTAGCACAAAAATAGTAATCCATGCTTCCTCTGCGAAGGGCCAATCTTTTACTTTATTGTTGAGTCAGTTTACCCACTTCTTTCTATCTTAGAAGCAAACACTTGTGTTAACTCGTGTGCATTGATTCTTACATGTTTACTTATTGCACTTGTTATATTACTCTATGTTGATAAATATCCATGAGATATACATGTTACAAGTTGAAAGCATTCGCTGAAACTTAATCATCCTTTGTGTTGCTTCAATTCATTCTACTTAGAATTTATTGCTTATGAGTTAGCTCTTATGCAACTCTTATTGATACTTGTTTGAAAGTACTATTCATGAAAAATTTTGCTATATGATTCATTTGTTTAGTCATTATCTTTGTTAGCAATCTTTTGTTCAGATCACTCCATTCATCTCATATGCTTTACAATAATGTTGATCAAGATTATGTTGGTAGCATGTCACTTCAGAAATTATTTGTGTTATCGTTTACCTACTCGAGGACGAGTAGGAACTAAGCTTGGGGATGCTTGATACGTCGCAAACGTATCTATAATTTCTTATGTTTCATGCTACTTTTATTACAATACTTGAATGTTTTATACATACTTTACAGCATTATTATACATTTTCCGGCACTAACCTATTAACAAGATGCCGAAGTGCCAATTCTTGTTTTCTGCTGTTTTTGGTTTCGAAATCCTAGTAAGGAAATATTCTCGGAATTGGACGAAATCAACGCCCAGGGTCCTATTTTTGCACGAAGCTTCCAGAAGTCCGAAGAGGAAACGAAGTGGGGCCACGAGGCGACGACACGCTAGGGCGGCGCGGCCTGGGCCTGGGCCGCGCCGGCCTGTTGTGTCGCCACCTCGTGTGGCCCCCTGACCTACCCTTCCGCCTACTTAAAGCCTCCGTCGCGAAACCCCCTGTACCGAGAGCCACGATACGGAAAACCTTCCAGAGACGCCGCCGTCGCGAATCCCATCTCGGGGGATTCAAGAGATCGCCTCCGGCACCCTGCCGGAGAGGGGAATCATCACCGGAGGGGCTCTACATCATCATGCCCGCCTCCGGATTGATGCGTGAGTAGTTCATCCTTGGACTATGGATCCATAGCAGTAGCTAGATGGTTGTCTTCTCCGCTTGTGCTTTCATTGTATTAGATCTTGTGAGTTGCCTAACATGATCAAGATCATCTATTTGTAATGCTACATGTTGTGTTTGGCGAGATCCGATGAATATAGAATATTATGTTAAGTTGATTATCAATCTATCATATATGTGTTGTTTATGTTCTTGCATGCTCTCCGTTGCTAGTAGAGGCTCTGGCCAAGTTGATACTTGTAACTCCAAGAGGGGATAATTATGCTCGATAGTGGGTTCATGCCTCCATTAAATCTGGGACAGTGACAGAAAGTTCTAAGGTTGTGGATGTGGTTGTTGCTACTAGGGATAAAACATTGATGCTTTGTCTAAGGATATTTGTGTTGATTACATTACGCGCCATACTTAATGCAATTATCTGTTGTTCGCAACTTAATACCGGAAGGGGTTCGGATGATAACCTGAAGGTGGATTATTTAGGCATAGATGCATGCTGGATAACGGTCTATGTACTTTGTCGTAATGCCCTGATTAAATCACATAGTAATCATCGTTGATATGTATTGAATCTTTATTTGTCAATTGCTCGTCTGTAATTTGTTCATCCAGCATGTTAGTTATCTTATTGGAGAGACACCTCTAGTGAATTGTGGACCCCGGTCCATTCTTTTACATCTGAATACATTCTACTGCTTTTACTGTTCTTTGCAAACAAACACCATCTTCCACTCGATACGTTTAATCCTTTGTTTTCAGCAAGCCGGTGAGATTGACAACCTCACTGTTACGTTGGGGCAAAGTACTTTGATTGTGTTGTGCAGGTTCCACATTGGCGCCGGTTTCACTGGTGCTGCGCCGCACTACACTTCTCCACCAACAACCTTCACGTGCTTCTTGGCTCCTACTGGTTCGATAACCTTGGTTTCATACTGAGGGAAACTTACTGCTGTGCGCATCATACCTTCCTCTTGAGGTTCCCAACGGACGTGTACATCTACGGGCATCACCCTTCTAGCAGCCCGCAGGCTAGGGAACTCCCTCCGTACATAAAAAGATGTCTTAGATTTGTCTAAACTTAAGAGTGAAGGGAGTACAAATTTATACTAAATCAGCAGCAACTCATATAGATTATAGGGAGTAGTTGTGATTGGAAAATGTAATTAGGGTCTTGTATTTGAGGCTATGGACATGAAAATCAATCAACATTTTGCATGGGTGTGCCCCTGGAGTATTAGAACATCCCATTTTACAATGTCCACTGCGCAATTTAGCACACATTTGATTTAAAGGAATTCTACTAGAATTTAGATGATTCTACTACTTAGTATAATTTCTTTCTTATTCATATGAACCTGTTATATTTTGCATGCTGTTTTGAAGAAAAAGGTATTAAGTTTAACATCAAGGACTTTTTAACTTATTTTTATGAATATTATATCATATAGAGTACTCCCTCCGTTCCAATGTATAGGTCTTGTGCGTGTCCCTAGATCATCAATTTGACAAATATAATATAAATTATATAATGCAATAATTATATCAATAAAAAGTATAACATCTAGAATTTCTAATAATATATGTTTTATAATGTATACGCTGTTATTGCATTTTCTTTCTTGGGCTATTAATGGGATACAGTATGGCAGGCACCGAAATCTTTCATTTTCTATTCTATATGTTCAGATTTCAGAATCCAAAGGGCATTTGTGTGGCATAGAACACATGAGTGGGTGGTAGTTGTTGATCTAAAATTCATGAAAGACGGAGCTGGACATAAACACTCCAGATTATTACACTTTAGATTGCAGAAAACAACTTAATCTTCCAAATCCAATCCGCGGCAGCTAGGCTGCTCAACTTTTTGTTAGCAGCATTCTTAACTGCTGAACAGTAGCCAACGGCTGGCTGGCTAATTAGCTTAAGCGGGCCCATCATGTCAGTTCGGCAGGCAACTAATCCCACGCCATAAAGAAGGCCAAGTCCATGTCGCTAGCCAGAGCCCATACGAGTAAGCAACGAGCAGCGAAGAGTCAGAGAGACCTATCAGCAGCGAAGCCAAGAACAAAACTTCACAGGAGGCGCGCGGCGCAGGGCACACGCGCTTCTCGTTCTTCCTGGCGAGCGAGGACGAGCCTCGAGAAGTCTCCGAGGGGGCCGGTGGGGCCGGGCACGTACGGGCGACGGAGCAGGCATGATGGGGAGGGACGAGCTGCTGCGGCGGAGCCTCGTGGCGCTGGCGGCGGCCGTGGTGGTCACCGGGGTGGCCACGGCGTCGGTGCGGAAGGCCGTGGCCACGTACGTCTTCGGCATCCTGGCCATCGCCGGCGTGCTCCTCCCGGACTGGGAGTTCTTCGACCGCGACTTCTCCCAGTGGCTCACCCCCATGCCCGCCTCCCGCCGCACGGCCGCCGCCGCCGCCGCGGAGCGCGAGCACGACATCTGGAGGTAAGCTTGTTTTCCCCCGTCATCCGATCTGTCCGTTTGGGAGATCCCCGCGGTGCTGCTGTTTCTCGAGGCGATTTTGCTTTATTTGTGGGTACTTGAGGGGCAAATATCGCTTCTTTTGGATACTTTCTTGCGGCCGGTCCGAATTTTTGAGGTGAAATTCCGGCACGGGGGCGGCAGAATTCGGTTGGGGACACAGTAGAATGATAAAGCTCACGCGCTTTCAGGGCTCCACTTCCGCCATGTAGCTTGCGGTTTTGGTATTCCATTGGACTAGAGCAAGTTTGAGAGGTTACACCTATATTTTGGGAGCTGGAATGGCGTATCAGCTTGCTAAATATATTAGTTTGTCGTATGGCCTCGAATTCGAGATGGAATTATTAGCAAAGAAATAGTCTTCTTTGTCCTTCAGGGGTGGATTTGGTGTGTTCTTGATCTGGATGTATATTCGAGATACCCAGAGATCGAATTATTGATGGGTGCAGAGGATACAATATCCTTTGATCCATGAAAGAGACGGGAAACAGTTGGCCTGAATGTTGATCTGCACAAATATTATCTCCCACATACCAGTAGCAGCATTATCTAATTGAACATCCCAATTGCAACGCCATTTCCGATGGCGATGCCGGGCCTTAACTCTTAACTAAATTTAATTGCAGAATTATAGGGTTGCTGGTGGGTGGTCCTGCTGCTTTACTGCTATCTAAGGCAAAGGCACTCTGGCTTATGACTTTGTTCTGTGCGGCAGCTGGGGGGGTGGTTTTCTTGTGTCTTTGCATGTTCTATAGAGTATAGGTCCAGATTTGAGTAATGGACCGAGGAAGTATGCTATGGTCCTTGCCACCTTGGTGCTTACCACACCAGTTGGGGTTGTTGATGTTTGCAGTGCTGGTTCAGTGGATCAGATTTATGAATCAGAGTATCACCTTTTAAGACAAATGGACAATGCATGTGCCCCTTTATTGTGTGCAGAATTGGTCATTACTTTGTCATTGTGTGAGTTATTCCACTTTGAACCAGCTATTCGCAGCATGGTGACAGATTGAAACAACATTTATTTTTTGTGCCACTTTGAACCAGATTTAGTGCATATAATTCCACTTAGAACCACATTTTTGCATTTGAAATGGATCTGACACAGTGGCCCCACTAGTCAGGCTGATGTGGTGGTCTCTACTTAGCACACTCGGCAAACGGGGTGTGTTTTCCGCAAATACGCGTCCGACGATGTTAGCCGCCGACGTGGCAAAGCTAGGATAGGGCTAGCGGACAGCAGCTGTGGGCGCTATAGTACCTTGTTGGGAGCAGAACTGCGATCAACAGAAAGATTGCTGGAACCAAGTTGGAGCATCGAGTATTTGCAAAATGTGCATCCCAGTTTGTCTGCAATATGTCAAGCAGTCTGCCACAGTACCCTGACTTGTGGAGCCATCATGTCAGAACCACATCATATGTTAAAATGTGGTTTTAGGATCATTTGTACGAAATCTGGTTCGACAATAGAGGAAAAACAAAAAGTAATTCAGCGTATTACTATATTACAAGTATATATTTTTTTACTAGGCATCTATTTCAACACCTGCTCCATCAATAACTCAGGTTCTCAAATGAAATGCCTAGTTTAAAATGGATGTTACTGTCATTGTATTGTAAATGTGTAAACATGGAAGAAATCATTTTCTTGAAGGTGTCTTCCTTACCAATAGTCTTATCTGAATTTGAACATGCTATAGTTCAATGGATTGCCTGTGGATAGCTTAGTTCAGCTTTCTATTTTGATCCCATGTTTTTGCATCTCATTCAAGCCTTCATGTTCTTGCAGTATTTTAGAATTTTTATTACTCATTCAGACCTGTATGTTTTTTTTTTCCGAGAATGACCTGCAGGTTCATATAGAATTTTAGTGTTAGTAACTTAGTATCCAATGTGCAATGGGGGAACATGATCTATGCAGCACATATATTGATCACGGTTGATTTTGTTTTGTCCCTGGCATAGGACACTGGCCTCATTCTGCTTTTATGTGTTAATCCTATCTGTCAACATCTGAAAAACGACTAAACAAAATGAATCACTATTGTGCAGTTATTAACACAAGTTGGTAGACATTTTTAGTTGGCAAGCACTAATTAAAAGGTCAAACCTTCCCTTACCTTTAATGCCACGAAGAGTCTAGAAGCCAAAATATTTTTTACTTGGTGTCTGGTTATTGACAAGAAACACACAGGATATTAGCATTTCCAATAGAGTAGTAAGCATCTCCTCAACCCTTGGTTTAACAGATTACACTTGCGGCAAATTTGTTTCAAAGTTTTAATCTGAGATTATATATATACTCTGGTGTATCCATATAGAATACCACCTTATAGTGTCCTGGGGCTTGTCAAAATATGATGATAGCCTGTCAAGATTATATGTGAGTTGATTTATTTAGTGGAAACTTGTGAAAGTTTTGGAATGGTTGGCTCTATCATTTTTCTGCTCTGCAATTGATTTAGAAAGAAAAAAACTCTAGAAGTTCACTTATATCAATTTATTATTGAGGTTTTGATAGTTGTAGGTCATACTTCCACAGATAGCCAACTACCAAAAGCAGCTGAATAGTTCTAGCCTTTTAGCTGATCTAATAATAATAGATAGGAACTAAAAACCGTGCCACCTACTTGAATTGGAGATATCTTGTAGGTTGTCATATTGCATTTTTTTGCGGGCATTACATCTAGAAAATACTAGGTTTCACAGTTTCATTCGAAATTATGAAAAGAAAAAAAAACTGGTGCAGAAATACTTGCCGAATGTGTAAGCTTGCAGTGTCAATTGCTGTTCTTCAACTGCACTACTTTTTACTATGCCTATCCCCTTGTTCCTCGTTCTGAAGTTTGACATTCAGCTAAAAAGTAGAAACAATCTATAGCCCTTTCTTTTCATCCTACTGTGCTCTGATACTTCTCTGGTTTGCCTTCTCTTTGCTGCAGATTCAAGCCGCACCCACTTAGGATGGCTGTTCTGACGACAATCTACGGGTTTGGGCTTTACAAGTGGTGGATGTATGTATCTCACTAGCTAGACAGTCTTACCTCCTCCCCTGTCTCTCCTCTCTTGGAACGAAAGATTTTGGGAGAACACAATCACCTATTCTTTGCGTTGTGATCAGCCACATATATTGTGGTGGAATTGTACACTGCCAGCACGGAAACGTCTAGTGGGGAAAGGAACACCAAGTTCGCCATGTCTGTAGCTAATGGGTTTTGTAATGTGCAAATGCCACTTTTAGATCAAAAGGAGTATTACTTTGTTTAGCTCCATCTCTTCTCGATTAATTGGATGTGTATATATGTGGGTCGTCGTAGACTGTTTTGTTGTGGTGGGGAGAAAGAGAAGATTGTCATGATGTTCAGGTGATTCCTCCTCCTGCTTCGCGTGACTTGCTGGCTGACTGCATTCCTGCTGCGTGTTGGGCGTGAATGTTTGCTCGCCCAGGCCAGAATCTTGCCCGGAATCGTCAGAGTTGCCGGTGTTCACGCATCGCAGCCGGCTGACGCGAGCACCGTGACGGGAAGCAACGGCCCGAGCTGCGGCGTGCGTCGCGTGAGCCATGAACCTACAAGATGGTAACGACGGCGACGCAGGTAGAGGGTGGAGGTCAGTGGTCACGCCCACGGCACCGTCCGGCAAGGACCCGTGTGATGTTTTGGGGCGGGGGTGGCCGCGACGAGCACGATTCAGGCGCGTCGCGCGCGGTGCTGTTTTTTCTTTAGGATTTGCTAGTTCTTAGTTCATGCTCAGTTAAATATTACACAATTCGATTTGCATCGTGATTTATGCTAGTCATGAGTTGCAACTAAGCTTTGATGACATCATCTGATTAAGAAATAATCACACCCTTTTCATTTTCCTTTTCGAAAGTGCCGAAAGCCTACCTCAGTTTTATAGAAAGTTGAAGTTATTACTGTTGTGAAGTGTATAAGTAGATTGCCTAGCCTTTCCATCAGTTCGGACTTTTGGTTCAAGCGGCTAGTGCATGAATCTTAACATGGTATCAGAGCCCCAGGTCTCGAGTTCAAGATGCCATCCGAATAACTCCGCGACGAAGATACCATCCAAAAAATTTAAAAATTAAAATTTTTGGATGGTATCTTCGTCGCGGAGTTATTCTTACCAAAGATAATCTTGTCAAGCGGAATTGGCATGGAAATTCTAGGTGTGTTTTTTGTCATCAAGATGAAACTATTAAACACCTTTTTTCCAGTGCCATTTTGCGAGATCTATTTGGTCAGTCATCCAAGTAGCATCTACCCTGTATCCCCCGACTAGTGTAGCCAATGTCTTTGGCAACTGGCTTCACGGTATCGATTCAAGGTTTAAGTTGCTTCTTAGGGTGGGGGCGCTAGCAGTTATCTGGGCACTCTGGCTAAGTAGAAATGACAAGATTTTTAACGATAAAAATTGTTCTTTGTTGCAGGTCATCTACAGATGTACAGGTATTCTCCGTTTGTGGTTACCTCTTCAGCGGATGGAGAACCGAGACCTATTTACGGAGGTCTGTGCACGGTTGGAGGCTACGGCGAGGGGTACTTTTTCCCTACATGGGTGGCAGCATAGTCTACGGATTGCAGCACCGCCCACACCTTAGGCGTTATATGATTCATCGCTCCGATATGTATTCCGCCTAGTTTTATATACTTTGAATCCAGACACTTTGAACGGCTGTGTGCATCCTGGTTATGCAGAGGCTGGATGTAATTGCTTTCCCAAAAGTAATAAAGCATCCTTTATCGAAAAAAGGTCTCGAGTTTAAATTCTGGCTTTCACATGGTTTTCGCAATTAAGCCTAAAAATTGTTGTTGCCCCGGTTTTCGCAATTAAGCCTAAAAAAATTGTTGTTGCCCCCCTCTTTAGCCACCGCTGATGCCCTGTTTCGGTGTGCTCTTCTTCTTTCACGTGTTGACTTTCTCTTCTCCCGTCACACGCGAGTGGGGGTGTTGTGAAGTGTATAAGTAGATTGCCTAGCCCTTTCCATCAGTTTGGACTTTTGGTTCAAGTGGCTAGTGCATGAACCTTAACATGGTATCAGAGCCCCAGTTCTCGAGTTCAAATCCTGGCTTTCACAATTTATTCTAAATTCCCCCGCAGCCTCTTGCCGTGTGGCGTCTTCTCGTCACACGTGAGAGGGGGTGTTGACGTGTATAAGTAGATTGCCTACTTCTTTCCATCAGTTCGGACTTTTGGTTCAAGTGGCTAGTACATGAACCTTAACAATTACAAGAATAACTCCTAGCTGCGAAACAATAGGAACCAAGAACTCCAACACAATTCACACCAACTACTCTCTCATCTGATTATCGAACACACCTACTCTTACTGCTAGATGTAAATCAGGAGACACCAGCTTACATTCATCTAAGATTGTGTCGGCAAGGACAAGTGCAGACCGTTGGCATTGGTGTTTTTGAAACACCACGCGTTTCTGTTCTTCCAGTTCTTCCAGAGTGTGCAAACCCAGTGGTGCAGACGAATCCATGACAGATTTGCAAGCAGCCAGACATGGGCTTCCATGACCAAGAGATGATGCACCAGCCTGGCATACATGACAGATTTGCAAAATTCTGGCGCCCAAGACTCACGCGCGCGTCCTCTGGAGCCCGCATGACTTCCTGGCAGCTGAGTCCTGGCGCGGAGAGGCGACACTGTGGGAGATGGCTCACACCGTAGGCACGATGGGAGGGCGCGGAGCACCTCCCTGTGAAGAACGCGGAGGGCGATGAGGCGGTGGAGGAGCCTGGCGGTTGATTTCCTCCGGATGAGGAGGAGGCACGTTGTTGGACGCGGCGGGACCGACGTTGGCGATGGCTATGAGCTCGGCGACGCGTGCGAGCCAACCTTCGCATCCCGCGTCGGTGGGTTGGTAGCTGAGCAGCTCGTGTGCCGCGAGGAGCACCGCCGACGGGCTGGGCTGGCTCCCCGAGCGCGCGCAGGACGTGGTGGTGGCGGTGTAAGAGAGGGAGACCTCCAGCTCCCGCGAGGGACGATAGGAGGAAGCAGTGTCGTTGTCGATGCTCCCGGACGGAGGCGCGCGGTTCCCGACGGGCGTGAAATGGACTCTGACGGCGTCGCGGTGCTGCCCGCTGACTCCGACCGTCGGCCATGTCGGCGGAGAACCTGAAACGAGCTTTAGCCATCTACCTAGCGCGCCAGCTGTTGGGGTTTCGTGTCTCGACAGGAACACGAATACCTCTGCAACACCCTTAAGGTGATTGAAAACATGGGCTAAGAGCACCGTTTCAAGGTTCTCTGAGCCATGGTGACGCATGAGAGCGGCGATGGCAACACGACAGAGAGAGACACAGAGTTACCAAGATTCAGGCCACTCATGTAGAGGTAACAATCCTATGTGTTGGTTTCTCTGGTATAGTGGTATTTATAGCTCACGAAGCACCAAGAGGGTTTACAAGGTTACAGCTTGAAGACGTTGTGTGTAGATTTAGATCAGATCTAGCCGAAGGAGAAGCCAATCTAGGGGTGGAATCTCCTCTATGGTGCAGCTACCCCTCCTTTTATAGAGGCACTAGTCCTCTTCCCCACGAAAACTTGGGGGAGGTGTTTCCACAGACGTGTCGAAGGAGGAGACAAATGTCCCCCTACTCTACACATGGACTTGGTCCATACCATGAAAAGTTGGTTGGTCCATGGGAGTAGTTGTGGACCGATGACGACACCCTTTGCCGCATTGCACCGTCCACGGCGAACCTTTACGAAAGGAGCAATGACCACGCCTCTTCACGCAGGGCGTGATCGCCTCCAGCCTCGACATGCATCATGGTTTCCGTCACCATCTTTGTCATTATCTTCACGTGGTATGTCTCGTAGAGGGCTCTGCCCGACATCTCCTGGAGCCTGGTGCGGACTCCTCGCGAGGGAAGCTCGCGAAGGCTTCAACCTCGCTTCTGGAAAGGCCAAGTGTTGACTTCCTCGTGAGGGGTTCCTTGCGAGGGGCTTCATCTCGTGAAGCCAAAAGACTTCGTGTAGGGAGAAATCCCTCGAGGCTTGTAGCTGGGCCGCCGTACGGGCCGAACAGTAGGTGGACCGTGGTACCCCCGGTGCCACTACACCGACACTAACCGATCACGCTCTAGATCCAATGAATCTTAGCATTGTAACTTGTAAGTCAATTGACTAACTTGAATGCCTATCATTGAGTCCTCACACTGAACAAACCGTACGTTCTCGCTATAGCACCAAAAGAGGACATTTCAATCGGCTCAACCTAGACTTTTTTTACATGGACAACAAACTTCATTCATAGAGGTGACATACTATGTCTTCTTTTACAGATTTGACAGTCAAAAAATAATAATTGAAGAACGACAAAATGCATTTCAAGTGACATACAAGTATGGTATCCAAAGTTTGAAGGTTCCCATCTTTAAGAGAATTTTCTTATGAGAGTCGTTTTAGAAGGCCAAGATGATTATTTTCTAACATCCCACTCCTTTTACATATGAGTAAATCGGGCCAGCAGTAGTGTCCAAATTGATTTTGAAACATACATCTTCTTTTTAGATTAATCATTGTCTCGTTGAACATTCTTATATAGTTGCTCGATGTTAGAAAAATAAAACATGCATCTGATAGTGCGCCAAGTTCGGCCACTGTCGCTTAGTTTTAGGACACATGTCATACCCACCTGCACATGGAACCCCTCTCCTTCCCACCACCACCATCGGCACACCGCACAATATGACATCACATCTCCAAACCCACGACCACCACCAACACACGACACAATTAGGCACCCTCTCTCCCCGCCCACTACCACCATCGATAGACGACACCACTGAGTGATGTTTTTATCTACTATAAAAAAGGTAAGTTGATAGGACCAATGCATGTATACTAATATTGGAGAAGGATACACAACAATATGACACCACCTTTCCCCAACCACCACCACAACCACCACCACACAACACAACCGTGTGTAAATGTTTTTGTCGGTAGTTACAAAAAGTATATCGTCGATGAAACCGAGGTAGTGTCAAAAAAATAAATTAAAGAATTTTTTTATTTGGAACCTCCTATAAGAGGAGGGGGTGAGGTCTAGACACTCATAAGTCTATTGCAAGTGAAATACAGGTATGGTATCCAAAGTTTCAAGGTGCCTGTCTTCGAGAGAATTTTCTTATGGGAGCTGTTCTCGAAGGCCAAGGTGATCATTTTCTAACATCCCGCTTCTTTTACATATGATGAGTAAGTCGGGCAAGGAGTGGTGCACAAATTAATGTCAAAACATAAAACTTCTTGTTAGATTCATCGTTGTCTCGTTGAACATAATTCCTTCTATAGTCGCTCGATGTTAGAAAAAAAAACACATGCATCCAAGAGTGCCCTAAATTTTACCATAGCTTTTTCTGTGTGTTTTAGTTGTAGTTCCTTGACAGCGATGGAACTTGGAATTTTAGCGAAGGGATGGTCTTTTGAAAGGGCTGTGTGAAATGTTGAATAAGAAAGTAAAGGTCTTATCATGGCTTTAAAAGATTCTTCTAAGAAATAGAGATGGGTATGAATTGATTCAATTGCCTATTTTAGTTACGGATGTCAGATTAATAGCACATACTATGTGTTACAAATGACTAAAAATAGGTTATTGGTGGTTAAGACTTAAGAGGAGACAGTTTTAGGTTCCTCGACGCAGATGTTTGTAAGTTGTAACCAAAAAAACCATTAAATGGGGATACTTTAATTGTAAACCCATAGGTGAAATGATCTCCGTATTTACACGGTACATCTAAAACAACTAAAATGGCTAAGGGACAAAATGTTGTCTGTTTAATCTGGATGTGTGTGTGCATCACCTAATGAAAATCTAGATCTGGACAGACTAGTATTACACACTAGTGTAGATATGCATAGCCACACAAAGATGTCATACGTCTAGTCCCACGCCATGGCTACGTGAAAAGGTAGCCCTATAATAAATAAAAAAAGTCCTAAGTAGTTGAATTTAACACTAAATTATTGTCTCTGATGCAGGAATTTTGTGGGAATTTCAGAGGAAACAGTTCAAACTCTGCCGTTAGTGCATCTCCATCGTCCAGATGGCATTTCTTCTTCACGTGTGACTCCGTTCTCACGGTTTCAGACTGTATGCCAAATGGAATGTCAAGAAAAAAAAGCTCTATTTCCATTGGAAAATCCCTGCTATAACATATGGTTCCAACGATAGGAGCGGGCCAAATTGCAAGCACCATACACCATAGAAACTTCGAGGGATAGTGAAGACCCATGACACAAAGGTTGTGCCGCTGCCCTGATCTACACGATTAGTTTCCTTGGGAAAATGTTTATCATGGTTCTATCTGTACTGCTCAGGATAATCTCTACATCTGTCTACAAGGATAAATTCTTATTTGTTTAGCCCGGAAAAAGCTGCGATTTCACCAAATAGCTGGACAATAAGTTCCCTAAGAAAGCAATCGAAGCCATAAACAAACTCAAGGAGCATCAGAATGCCCTCCAGCAGCATGTCGACAACCTGATTGGTGAGCTTGAGAAACTTTGTCGCCGGCAGAGGAAAAGATCCACCAAAGAAGCTTCTGTTAGTCATGGAAACAAGTGATCTTGTGGCAAGAGCCGTTGCGGCTTGGCTTGTCGCAACCAAGATGAGCGAAAAATCCCAATCCATATTCCTAAATTGGCCACGGACAATTAATATCCCAGTATTCACAGTGGTTTATAACTCCAGGCTACTCAACAGTAATGCATGTCTTGTTTTCCTTCGTGTTGTTCAGTAACCATGGTGCTCTGCAAAAGAAATGTTACATTTGATCTTGGCAGTGTTAATCACTGAAGTGTTTGTCCTTGAATTCGGATGAGACTCTGAACATCATGAAACTGATGTGTTTATGTAATGACCCCTGTATAGTTATTTCGCCCAAGACACTTTCGATGAAAAAGTTACATTCTCAGTTGCCACAACATATATTGGTCCGACTGCCTTGTTGAATCCAAGCTTACTGAAAATATAAAACCTTCCAGTTTGTTACGGATGCGATTAATTTGGAAGCTGCAATTACTTTTGACAACTATCACAACACATGATATATCATGGAAAGTAGGCATATGAATCTTACAGGTTATCATGACAAAACTATCCGATATATACGAGCTATCATGGCAACATATGAACTATGAAGAGATATATGCGCCATAAGTGGCTGAAATTGTAGAGGAGCACATTTTAGTCACTCAAGTCGCAATTTTAAGTACTCGAGTGATATTTTGGAGCGGGGTACTACCTACTGGCCATCTGGCTCTATGGAGGTGGACGATCACCCGCTACTCTCTCCGGTGCTCTCTCCCCTGCTCTCTCCGATTCTTCTCCGTCGTCGATCTCCCGCTGCTCTCTCCGCCACAAAAGCCAAGTACGCGGCTCTATCCGTGACCACCGCCTCCTGACGCAGCAGTTGCTCCAGCTCCTCCCGCCGCCAGCGGTGATCCAACTCCTGCCTCTGTAGCCGGAGCTGCATCTCCGCCAAACGTCGCCGCTCGTAGTCTTCATCCTGATGCTGCGTCTCCTCCCACTACAACCGCCGCATCACAAACTCCTCCCACCCCTGTTGCTGACGCGCCTCCCACCGGCGCTGGCTCAGCGCCTCCCACCGCCGACGCGCCTCCCGAAACTCCAGCCGCTCCGCCTCCTCGCGCTCCAGCCGCTCCGCCTCCTGGCCCTGCCGCTCCACCTCCCGCCGCGTCCCGCAGCCGCTGCGCCTCCTCGCGCTCCCGCTGCTCCGCCTCCTGGCCCTGCCGCTCGTCTGTGACATAGGCATCTACGGTCGCCGCTAGCGCCGCCTCCTCCCACGCCTCGTACTCTGCGAGCTGCGGGTCCGCCTCCACGATTTCTACGGCCGCCTCTAGCGCCGCCTCACGAATCGAACATTGTGCTATTTTTCTAGGGTTTTTGCACCAATGAGGCGGGGGGGGGGGGGGATAATATAGACCGCCGGCGAGGTGGGAAACCTCGCGCGCGGTGTCGCGGCGGGAGAATTTCTCGCGCGGCGTCGTGGCGGGAGAGTTTCCGGCCCGGCGTCGTAGGTAAAATATCCCGCGCGGCGCCCTGGCGTCACTGACAGGCGCCTCCCACGCCCAAAATTTTCCGCCTCGCGAGGCGCCGGCGCGCCCTTGGCCAAGGGCCGGCACGGGGTTGCCGACGCTTCTATTGGGCTCGGGAAAGCGCCGGCGCCGTTTGGGACGCGCCGGTGTGAGCCAAGGTTTTGGCTCCCGAATGAAAAAAAATCCCGAGGGGGCTCGGGATTACCGGTTACCGTGGTAACCGAGAAATCCCGACTGGTTACCGGACAAATTCAAAAACTGAATTTTGAATTCAAATTCGCGGGATTTTTTGAATTCTCGGTTACCGACCGGTAACCGAAGGCCAATACCGACCGGTTGCCGGAAAAATACCGACAAGACGTGCAAAATGGCAAAAAACACGCCCAGTAATCAGAAAAATTGAAAAAATCGACAACAATTCAACTGTTTATGTAGCATCTAGACAGTTTATACAGTGAATGACAGTTGAGCAACAAAATAGCAACAAAAATGCGTAAGGACAACCATGCTCCACATTAAACAGTCCATATTAGAGTCCATTGTCCACTAAAACGAAAGTTCACATTACAGTCCATATTACAGTCCACATTACAGCCAAAGGTTCATTAGTCATTACATCCAACAAAACAGGGGGTGAAATATCCTCTGTAGTCCATCTTCAAATCTTCTTCTGCCCATCTTTACGACCAATGAAGATACATGGCGGAAAATAGATAGTACCAATGAATATACATGGTAGAAAATATAATGTGGAATATACAAGATAGAAAATAGAGGCAATGGATATTCATAGCATCAAAGGTTGAGTATTCACGGCATCAAAGGTTGAGTATTCATAGCAAGCAGCAACTCATAAACATTATTCATAGCAGCAAAGGTTTTCTCTACATCATAGAAGCAAGTTATAAACATTATTCATAGTAGAAAAGGTTGAGTATTCATGGTGTTTTTGTCATAAACATCATTGGAGGCAGCAATTCATAAAAATTACCCTTTTCGGCTTCCAAGTTAGCCAATAGCTTGGCGCTCTTCTTTTTCTTCCTAGTAGACTTGCGGCGAGACTTTGACTTGCGGAAGGAAGAAATAGGTTGATTTTCATCTCGAGGCAACTCATAATTGTTATCTACACAAGATGCCACATGTTAAATGAATTGCTTTTCACAGAAGGATGATATAAACTAGAAAATAGTGTGTTCACCTTTATCAACACCATCGTCATTCTCTTCTTCCTCTTCTTCCTCTTCTCCATCCTCTTCCTCTTCTCCATCATCTTCCTCCTCTTCCTCTTCTCTATCCTCCACCTCCTCCTCCTCATCTTCTTCACTATCATTCCAATGGCTTCTTTTTCTTTGGGTCACATCCACAACAACTGGAGCAGGTGAAGCATAACGATCTTCATAACGATCATCTTCATTGTACTCGTCAATGGAAGGCGTGGAGTCATCCGGGTTGGCCAACCAATCCATGATCGGATTGTCGCCATCATAGAGGGAGACATCCATCAAAATCGCACACGGATCTACCTCTTTCTCTCTTGTCTCATCAAGAATTTCTCTAATTCGCAACCCGAGGTTGTGGTGGCAAAACACCATCTTGTGCAGCCTTTCAAAACCAAGACGGTTCCTAACTTGTGTATGCACCAAAGCAAACAAGCTCCAATTGCGCTCACAACCACTTGACGAGGTGCATTGGGAGACAATCCGAAGAGCATACTTTTGAAGCAATGGTGTGGTATCTCCAAATATTATCCACCACTGGGTTGAGGACACGTGACTAGAAGCCTCTTCTGGCTAAATACCTCCGAAAGCCCCTCTAAAATTAATGTACATGTAAATTTGAGGAATCAATTGGACGAACTCTGAAGGTGAAGTCATCTTTTTAAGTGCCGCTGTAAGTGCTTTCACACGTAGAAGATCCTTTCCAAAATTATGCTGGTAGTGCCCAGCAGGTTCAAGAACACCAGCTACAATTGAGAAGTGGCAACAACATTAAAACAATAAAGTGGCAGGCTGGCAGCAATAGTAAAACAATAAAGTGGCAGCAATAGTAAAACAATAAAGTGGCAACAATAACAAGCATGATACCTGCAACCATCAACGTGTTTTTGTATAGATGTTCAACCCTTTTGTCCACCACCTTGAGGTATTTTTGTCTATCTAGAGATTCTTCCGGAAATGCAGCACTCAAATGATGCCTAGCATGCATCATCCTTGACATAAATCCAGAGAGGGACCCAAGTTTTTGTGAATCAGCATATCGAAGAATGGTATATATTGGGCCAATAATATCTAGCACCCACTTCACATTGTCCCACCATTTCCTATTTATCAAGCAATCATATGTGTAGTCATGATCAGGATCTGAACTCCAATTGTTATATTTCCACTCCGGAGATGTCATCCACACTCTAAATCTCTCTTGCTTATCCCAAAAGCTTTGTAGGAACATAAAGTTAGTTCCAAACCTTGTGGCATTCGGCCTCACCAACTCTCCACCTATGGCTTCATGCATTTCAGAATGCAAAGTGGAATGATTGTACAGGAATTTTGAGATCCTCTTACAACTACTAACCACTGCATCAATCTCCGGGAAATTTCCAATCTCCTTCATCATGAGGTTTATGGTGTGAGCTGCACAGGGCTGCCATGTAATGTGTGGATACAAACTAAGAATGTCAAGACATGCTTTTTTGAAGTTGGCTCCATTGTCAGTCACAATCTGAACAACATTCTCCTCCCCTACATCTAGTATCACTTCTCTGATGTGGTCATACACAAACTGAGAATTCTGCATGTACCCGGTGGCATTGACAGATTTGTGGAAATACATGCGCCCATTTGAGAAGATCATGAAGTTTATGATGCTCATCCTAGAAGGGCCGGTCCACGAATCTGACATTATAGTAACACCATATGTTGGCCAATCATCCTTGAACTTGTTCACATATTGCTGCAGCTCTTCATAATTTTGATGCAAATAAATTCCATCAATATCTTTCCCTTTAGGGGAGGCACACCTTTGAGACAAAAGAATAAATATAAGGCAACAACAATAAAGAAATAAAACGGCAGCAACAAAAATAGAAATAAAATGGCAGCAACAATAATAAAGTTCACCTTTGCCAAGGTCTTGGGTCAGCTTCATTGCCCCTATAAAGTAAGGACAATTTGCTTTGTGTCCAGGGATATCATTAGCATGAAACCATTTTGACGAAGCCCTCCCAATTCTTGTTGAATATTCTTCTCTGTTAATACAAGCTTCTATTGTCTGTTGTGGCCTAGTCTTGCTATATGCCAAATCAACATCAAAATAATCTTTGACACCCCCGGAATTGCCCGCTGCACCGCGTCCAACACCGGTGGCTCTCCCATCTACAGCTTCAGCTAATGATTGTTGTATTGCCCTTTCGAGTGCCTGCTCATCATCATTTTCGCCATAAATATTTATTGGTCTACTGCGAACTGAACCATGATTGATTTCTTGAGCCACTTTTAACTTTCCTTCCTTGACCTTCCTCCTCTTACTCTCACCCTCGGGTAGTTGCTTCCGAAAAATATTCACTACATGGTGAGGTGCACTCATGCAACCATGGACATCAACCCCGATTCCAGCTATATGTTGCTTGAACCGGGTTGCACCGCCACCATGTCGAAGAAGATTACAATAACCACAAACCCATCCAGGACCATTTATTGATTTCCCATGACACCATATATTAGTTGCATCATTTGCTCTACCTATAGTCCAAAAATAAAAACTAAATTCTAATTGCCTTGGCCATAACTATACAAAACTAAAGTATCATACTACAAATTAAGTGCGGAACTGAAGTAG
This sequence comes from Lolium rigidum, assembly GCF_022539505.1. Lineage (NCBI taxonomy): Eukaryota > Viridiplantae > Streptophyta > Magnoliopsida > Poales > Poaceae > Lolium > Lolium rigidum. The sequence continues at coordinate 277,224,109 of NC_061514.1, read as the reverse complement.
CAAAGTAGTAAAGCACATAGCAATTACCAGCATGTGGATCATCTCCGAATGGTAGTGGAACCTCTGGACCTCTGCTTAAGCCACCCTGACTAGCTTCGCCCGTGGTAAATCCGCTTGTGCTGGTCACTACCGGCGCGCTTGCCCTCCATGAATGGCCCGATGCTTCATGGCCGACAGAGAGCATCACATTGCCACTGCCTCGACCTCTACCTCGACCTCGACCCCCAACATTGGTGGTCTCTTGCTCTCCTCTCCCTCCGCCTCTTCCCCTACCCACTGCACCCCTGCCGCCTTGCACGCCGGCGTCGACATCATCTTGCACGCTTGCTCCCAGGGGCCGCCCCCTTCCACTACCGGGCATTCTGGGTGGCGCCCAAGCCGGGGAAGAGGACACAGACTACGGAAAGGCGACGGCGAGAGTCATATGGAGGAGAAGTCCGGCCGCCGCAATCCACCAGTCCGGCCGCCGCCACCAAGTCGCCAAATTTTGGGGAGGGAGGAGAATCGTGGGTTTGGGGTCGGTCAACTGAGAGGAGATGCGATGCGGGAGAGGGCTTCGTTAGGGTTAGCGATGGACTGGAAAGAGGCTTCTTTGGGCCGGGCTAAATTCAAAAAGGCTCGAATTTTTTTGCTCGGGAGGCCCATTTCCCGTGGGTGCTCGGGAAACCCGGTTCCCGACCGGTAACCAGAAATCCCGGCCGGTAACCAAAACCTTGGTGTGAGCTTATTTTTGCTCCCGGCCCCCAAATCGCTATCGGAGACGCCGGTGGAGATGCTCTCAGTCCCGCGTTTCTTTCACGCGAGTAGTGACTCAGGCACTCAGCTCAACAAGCGATGATAAGTTGCACACACGTACCAAGTTATTAGACTTCAGAATGTAATCCCTCGCTGTCTGCAAACCAAAGCAAAAGAATCGCTGCCGGCACAAGCCTGAATCGGCTACCTACCTTGTTTCTTCCACTGCTCTTGTTTCCAACAGAATCAGGAGGTTGCCTCCTGGACTCGCCAGCTCAATGCCCTGGATGGCGATGGAGGCTCCACAGGCGATGCCTCTACGAGTTGCCGTTGGCATATTGCTGTCGCAGGTGCCATGGATCTCCCGAGCCATGTCCGTTAGCCATAACTTCACAGAAGATCTGCAAAGAACGGGGGGATACGAGAGTCTTCCAGCACATTTTGTCTTCTTATCAGAATCGAACAAAGAGACGGGCTGCCGCAAGAGTTTGTACTCCCTCCTTCATTTTAGTTGCAAGTAATATGGTCGGACTGGAGTAGTTAGAGCATCTTCACCGGGCGCCACTAAATAGTCGCCGGTAGGGGCACCGACACTGTTGTATGGGGGTCGCCGGCAGTGCATCTTCCATTTGGAGACGTTGTTCCCACACCGGCGCTTCCCAAACGGCGGTCCCCAATTTTTTCTTTTCTTTTTATAATATTCTGAAACAACATATCAATCACATTTTATTCATACAATCACATAAATAGAATTAAATTATTCATACAACCAATACAAATAGTACTTAAATTATTCATACAATCAATCAAACAAATAGTACTTAGATTATTCATACAACCCAACAAACAAATAGTATTTAAATTATTCATATAGCCAAACAAATAGAATAAAATCATGCATTGTTGGCGGCTCCTCTCCTCCCACAAATACACAGCTAGATCCGCCTAGTGCATGGACATTTGCATCTCGAATTTTATTGTGCATATAAAGAAAAGGGTAAATTCTTGGGGTACATGATCTACCTCAGCGAGTGGCCCTTGATAATCAAATGTTTGATCATCCTGCACAGATGCGTCGCGCTCAACATGATCACACATGCGTTCATCACCTCCCACACCTGAAAATGGCGAAACGCTGCTGAGGCACCCCAAAAGCACGCTCAACATCCTTGCGTGCTGCTTCCTGGCATGTTGCAAAATAAGCTTCCATCTCATTTTCCGGAGAGGGAATTGTCTTCACAAATGTAGCATACGTCAGGTAGATACCATCAGCTAGATAGTACCCCTTGTTGTATGCGTGGCCGTTTACCTCAAAGTGCACGGCAGGAGCTTGTCCCTCAGCTAGCCTGGCAAACACCAGAGAGCGCTGCAACACGTTGATATCATTGTTTGTTCCTGTCATGCCAAAAAATGCATGCCAAATCCAAAGCTCATGGTCTGCCACCACCTCAAGAATGACACTGCACTCACCAGTATGCCCCTTGTAGATCCCCTGCCAAGCAAAAGCGAATGAATGGATACTCTGATATAGAACGAGAAAAAGCAAATTTGATTAATGCTACTTCTATTAGTTTGGAACAATTAGAAAAGTCTAAAAATGAAACCCTTTATTTTGAAAAACAAAGGGCAATGAATCAGGTCCGACAACGGGTTTTCCAACAAGCCGTACAAGGAGCTCTAGGAACTCTGAATAGTTGTTTGAATACCGAGTTACATTTCCGTACGATTCGTGCTAATATTGGCATTCTCGGGTCCATGGAATGGAAGAGATAATTAAATTAATTAGGCTTTGAGCTTCTACTTTCGTTTAGAATTTAGGCATTATTTTCCCCCTTGCTTCCGAAAAAGAGTAAAGAAATACTAATGGCAACTCTTCGAGTCGACGAAATTCATAAAATTCTCCGCGAACGTATTGAACAATATAATAGGAAAGTAGGGATTGAGAATATTGGTCGCGTAGTTCAAGTGGGGGATGGGATTGCTCGTATTATAGGTCTTGGTGAAATAATGTCAGGTGAATTAGTCGAATTTGCAGAAGGCACTAGGGGTATTGCTCTTAATTTGGAATCCAAAAATGTTGGGATTGTATTAATGGGCGATGGGTTGATGATTGATACGTCTCCAACGTATCTATAATTTCTTATGTTCCATGCTAGTTTTATGACAATACCTACATATTTTGTTCACACTTTATGATGTTTTGATGCATTTTCCGGCACTAACCTATTAACAAGATGCCGAAGCGCCAGTTCATGTTTTCTGCTGTTTTTGGTTTTAGAAATCCTACACAGGAAATATTCTCGGAATTGGACGAAACAAAAGCCCACGGTCTTATTTTTCCACGGAGTTTCCAGAAGACCGAAGAGGATACGAAGTGGGGCCACGAGGAGCCGCCACCATAGGGCGGCGCGGCCAAGGAGGGGCTCGCGCCACCCTATGGTGTGGGGCCCCCGTGTGCCCCCCTGCGCTGCCCTTCCTCCTACTTAAACTCTCCGTCGCGAAAACCCTAGTACCCAGAGCCACGATACGAGAAAAGTTACTGAGACGCCGCCGCCGCCAATCCCATCTCGGGGGATTCAGGAGATCGCCTCCGGCACCCTGCCGGAGACGGGAATCATCACCGGAGGGCTCTACATCACCATGCCCGCCTCGGACTGATGCGTGAGTAGTTCATCCTTGGACTATGGGTCCATAGCGGTAGCTAGATGGTTGTCTTCTCCTCTTGTGCTATCATGTTTAGATCTTGTGAGCTGCCTAACATGATCAAGATCATCTATTTGTAATGCTACATGTTGTGTTTGGTGGGATCCGATGAATATTGAATACTATGTCAAGTTGATTATTGATCTATCATATATATGTGTTGTTTATGTTCTTGCATGCTCTCCGTTGCTAGTGGAGGCTCTGGCCAAGTTAATACTTGTAACTCCAAGAGGGAGTATTTATGCTCGATAGTGGGTTCATGCCTCCATTGAATCTGGGACGAGTGACGTAAAGTTCTAAGGTTGTGGATGTGCTGTTGCCACTAGGGATAAAACATCAATGCTTTGTCTAAGGATATTTGTGTTGATTACATTACGCACCATAATTAATGCAATTGTCTGTTGTTTGCAACTTAATGCTGGAAGGGGTGCGGATGCTAACCTGAAAGTGGACTTTTTAGGCATAGATGCATGCTGGATGGCGGTCTATGTTCTTTGTTGTAATGCCCTGATTAAATCTCATAGTGATCATCATGATATGTATATGAATCTTTATTTCTCAATTGCCCACCTGTAATTTGTTCACCCAGCATGCTATTTATCTTATTGGAGAGACACCACTAGTGAACTGTGGACCCCGGTCAATTCTTTTACATCTGAAATACAATCTACTGCAATCTCTGTTCTTTGTTGTTCTTCGCAAACAAACATCATTCTCCACACCATATGTTTAATCCTTTGTTTACAGCAAGCCGGTGAGATTTACAACCTCACTGTTACGTTGGGGCAAAGTATTTTGATTGTGTTGTGCAGGTTCCACGTTGGCGCCGGAATCCCTGGTGTTGCGCCGCACTACACTCCTTCACCAACAACCTTCACGTGGCCTTCATCTCCTACTGGTTCGATAAACCTTGGTTTCATACTGAGGGAAACTTGCTGCTATACGCATCACACCTTCCACTTGGGGTTCCCAACAGACGTGTGCTTCACTAGTTACTTGTTTTTATTTTATTCTGTTTGCTTAGTTTACTTTTATTACTGCTACAATGAATACTCCTGAAAATACAAAGTTGTGTGATTTCACTAGCACAAATAATAATGATTTTATAAGTACTCCTATTGCTCCACCTGCTACTACAGCAGAATTTTATGAAATTAAACCTGCTTTACTGAATGTTGTTATGAGAGAGCAATTTTCTGGTGTTAGTACTGATGATGTTGCTGCCCATCTTAATAATTTTGTTGAACTTTGTGAAATGAAAAAGTATAAGGATATAGATGGTGATATTATAAAACTGAAATTGTTTCCTTTCTCATTAAGAGAAAGAGCTAAAGATTGGTTGCTTTCTTTGCTTAAAAATAGTATTGATTCATGGACTAAATGTAAAGATGCTTTTATTGATAAATATTATCCTCCTGCTAAGATTATATCTTTGAGAAGTAGCATTATGAATTTTAAGCAATTTGATAATGAACATGTTGCTCAAGCATGGGAGAGAATGAAATCTTTGGTAATGAATTGCCCTACCCATGGACTAACTACTTGGATGATCATCCAAACCTTTTATATAGGATTGAATTTTTCCTCGAGGAACCTATTGGATTCAGCTCCTGGAGGTACTTTTATGTCCATCACTTTGGGTGCTGCAACAAAGCTTCTTGATGATATGATGATCAATTACTCTGAATGGCATACTGAAAGAACTCCTCAAGGTAAGAAGGTAAATTCTGTTGAAGAAACCTCTTCTTTGGGTGATAAGATTGATGTTATTATGTCTATGCTTGTTAATGGTAGATCTCATGTTGATCCTAATAATGTTCCTTTAGCTTTATTGGTTGCTCAAGAAGAGCATGTTGATGTGAATTTCATTAAGAATAATAATTTCAACAACAATGCTTATAGGAATAATTATGGTAACAACAACTATAGGCCATATCCTTCTAATAATGGTAGTGGTTATGGTAATTCTTATGGTAGATCTGTTTTGCCTAGTGAGGAAAAGATACTGGAAATTGAAAGAACTACTAAGAGCTTTATGCAATCACAATATGAGCAAAATCAATTGTTTACTAAAACTATGAATGAACAATCTGCCTTGTTGAAAAATATAGGAAATCAACTTAAAAATTTGAATATGAAAATTTCTGGTTTGCAAACTAAACTTTCAAATGCTGAAAATCGAATCTCATATATGTCTGAATCACAATCTTCTTTAATTAATAAAATGGCTGCTAAACCTGAGGATAATGATAAAAAAATTCTTGCTACAGCAAACGCCATACAAGTTCGAATCAATGATAATATTAGAATGTTGGCTGAATTGCATGCTAGGTGGGAAAGAGAAGAAAAAGAAAAACTTGCTAAAGAGAATAATGTAGCTAAAGTTGACTATTACCACCACTAGTAATGTTGATTCTTCACATGTTGCTAAACCTCCTACTATCAATGGTAAAATAATTGGTGTTGGCAATGTTTCTAATCCTAGTGCAAAGCGTGTAAAATTGCCTGAAACTGCTGAAACTGTTTGTGATAAAACTGCTGAAATTTTTCAAAATATTGGGGACAATGATCCCATTGCTGTAGATCATAATGGTTTAGATTTTGATGATTGTCATATCTCTGAAGTTATTAAGTTCTTACAAAAACTTGCTAGAAGTCCTAATGCTCGTGCTATAAATTTAGCCTTTACAAAACATATTACAAATGCTCTCATTAAATCTAGAGAAGAGAAATTAAAACTTGAAGCTTCTATTCCTAGGAAGTTGGAAGATGGTTGGGAGCCCATCATTAAGATGAAATTCAATGATTTTGATTGTAATGCTTTATGTGATCTTGGTGCAAGTATTTCTGTTATGCCTAAGAAAATTTATGATATGCTTGACTTGCCACCATTAAAAAATTGTTATTTGAATGTTAATCTTGCTGATAATTCTATAAAGAAACCTTTGGGGAGGATTGATAATGTTCGCATTACGGTTAACAATAACCTTGTCCCCGTTGATTTTGTTGTCTTGGATATTGAATGCAATGCATCTTGTCCTATTGTCTTGGGAAGACCCTTTCTTCGAACTGTTGGTGCTGTTATTGATATGAAACAAGGAAATATTAAGTATCAATTTCCTCTCAAGAAAGGTATGGTACACTTCCCTAGAAAGAGAATGAAGTTGCCTTTTGATTCTATTATTAGAACAAATTATGATGTTGATGCTTCTTCTCTTGATAATACTTGATTTGCACTTTCTGCGCCTAGCTGAAAGGCGTTAAAGAAAAGCACTTCTTGGGAGATAACCCATGTTTTATTTTACTACTGTTTTGTTGAGTCTTGGAAGTTGTTACTACTGTAGCAAGCTCTCCTTATCATGTTATTGTGCCAAGTAAAGTCTCTGATAGTAAAGTTGATACTAGATTTGGATTACTGCGCAGAAACAGATTTGCTGTCTGTCACGAATTCGCATCCTTCTCTCTGTAGAAGAATCAAAAAAATCTGCCAATTTACATACATGATCCTAAGATATGTACGCAACTTTCATTAGTTTTGAGTTTTTCCATCTGAGCAAGTTAAGTGCCTCAGAAAAATTCGTCTTTACGGACTGTTCTGTTTTGACAGATTTTGCCTTTTTATTTCGCATTGCCTCTTTTTGCTATGTTAAATGGATTTCTTTGTTTCATTAACTTTCAGTAGCTTTGTGCAATGTCCAGAAGTGTTAAGAATGATTATGTCACCTCTGAATATGTGAATTTTTGATTATGCACTAACCCTCTAATGAGTTTGCTTTAAGTTTGGTGTGGAGGAAGTTTTCAAGGGTCAAGAGAAGAGGATGATATAATATGATCAAGAAGAGTGAAAAGTCTAAGCTTGGGGATGCCCCCGTGGTTCATCCCTGCATATTTCAATAAGACTCAAGCATCTAAGCTTGGGGATGCCCAAGGCATCCCCTTCTTCATCGACAACTTATTAGGTCACTTCTAGTGAAACTATATTTTTATTCCGTCACATCTTATGTTCTTTACTTGGAGCGTCTTTTTGTTTTTGTTTTTGTTTTGGTTTGAATAAAGTTGGATCCCAGCAATCTTTGTATTGGAGATATACACGCTCCGCTTTTTCATTTGAACACTTGTGTTCTTAGTTATGCTTTAATGTTCATGGCGAAGGCTGAAAACTGCTTCGTTAATTGATATTTTGTTGGAATCAGAAAATGCTTCATATGGTCTTGAATAATTTGATAATTGGCAATTGTTTTGAGCTCTCATAGATCATGTTTAAGCTCTTGCATCATGTAGTTTAAATCTATTAGTGGAGAACTACCGTAGAGCTTGTTGAAATTTGGTTTGCATGATTGGTCTCTCTAAGGTCTAGATATTTTCTGGTAAAAGTGTTTGAACAACAAGGAAGAAAGTGTAGAGTCTTATAATGCTTGCAATATGTTCTTGTGTAAGTTTTGTTGTACCTGTTCATACTTGTGTTTGCTTCAAACAACCTTGCTAGCCAAAGCCTTGTACTGAGAGGAAATGCTTCTCGTGCATCCAAACACCTTGAGCCAAAACCCATGCCATTTGTGTCCACCATAACTACCTATATGTGGTATGTTTCTGCCATTCCAAAGTAAATTACTTGAGTGCTACCTTTAAAATTTCATTCCTTTGTCTTTACAATATATAGCTCATGGGAAAATAGCTTAAAAAGTATTGTGGTGATGAATATGTAGCTATGTATCTTAGTTCTTATAAGTTGCTTGTTGAGCGGTAACCATTTTTCTGGGGACGCCATCAACTATTACACCTTTGTTGAATATCATGTGAGTTGCTATGCATGTTCGTCTTGTCTGAAGTGAGGGTGATTTATCATGATCAAATGGTTTGAGTATGCATATTGTTAGAGAAGAACATTGGGTCGCTAACCAAAGCCATGTATCATGGTGGAAGTTTTCAGTTTGGACATTAATCCTCAATCTCTTATGAGAATATTATCTGTTGTTGAATGCTTAAGCATTAAAGAGGAGTCCATTATCTGTTTTCTATGTTGTCCCGGTATGGATGTCCTTAGTTGAGATCTATCAAAAACGAGAAATCAAATGCGATTTATCTCCTTGGACCTTTGTACAGGCGGCATAGAGGTACCGCTTTGTGACACTTGGTTGAAACATATGTTATGCAATGAAAATCCATGTAAATCCAAGCTAATTAGGACAAGATGCGGGCACTATTGGTATTCGATGCATGAGGCTTGCAACTTGTAGGAAGTTTTATGCATAACACATATGAATTATTACTACCGTTGACAAAATTATTTTCATGTTTTCAAAATAAAAGCTCTAGCACAAAAATAGTAATCCATGCTTCCCTCTGCGAAGGGCCTTTCTTTTACTTTATCTTGAGTCAGTTCACCTACTTCTTTCTATCTTAGAAGCAAACACTTGTGTCAACTGTGTGCATTGATTCTTACATGTTTACTTATTGCACTTGTTATATTACTTTATGTTGACAATTATCCATGAGATATACATGTTACAAGTTGAGAGAAATTGCTGAAACTTAATCATCCTTTGTGTTGCTTCGAAACCACTTACTTTGAACCTATTGCTTTATGAGTTAGCTCTTATGCAAGTTTTTTTGATACTTGTCTTGAAAGTACTATTCATGAAAAGTTTTGCTATATGATTCAGTTGCTTAGTCTTTTTTTTAGCAATCTATTGCTTCGAATCACTCCATTCATCTCATATGCTTTACAATAATGTTGATCAAGATTATGATGGTAGCATGTCACTTCAGAAATTATTGTTTTTATCGTTTACCTACTCGAGGGCGAGTAGGAACTAAGCTTGGGGATGCTTGATACGTCTCCAACGTATCTATAATTTCTTATGTTCCATGCTAGTTTTATGACAATACCTACATGTTTTGTTCACACTTTATGATGTTTTGATGCATTTTCCGGCACTAACCTATTAAAAAGATGCCGAAGCGCCAGTTCCTGTTTTCTGCTGTTTTTGGTTTCAGAAATCCTACAGAGGAAATATTCTCGGAATTGGACGAAACAAAAGACCACGGTCTTATTTTTCCACGGAGTTTCCAGAAGACCGAAGAGGATACGAAGTGGGGCCACGAGGAGCTGCCACCATAGGGCGGCGCGGCCAAGGAGGGGCCCGCGCCACCCTATGGTGTGGGGCCCCCGTGTGCCCCCCTGCGCTGCCCTTCCTCCTACTTAAACTCCCCGTCGCGAAAACTCTAGTACCGAGAGCCACGATACGGGAAAAGTTACTGAGACGCCGCCGCCGCCAATCCCATCTCGGGAGATTCAGGAGATCGCCTCCGGCACCCTGCCGGAGACGGGAATCATCACCGGAGGGCTCTACATCACCATGCCCGCCTCCGGACTGATGCGTGAGTAGTTCATCCTTGGACTATGGGTCCATAGCAGTAGCTAGATGGTTGTCTTCTCCTCTTGTGCTATCATGTTTAGATCTCGTGAGCTGCCTAACATGATCAAGATCATCTATTTGTAATGCTACATGTTGTGTTTGGTGGGATCCGATGAATATTGAATACTATGTCAAGTTGATTATTGATCTATCATATATGTGTTGTTTATGTTCTTGCATGCTCTCCGTTGCTAGTAGAGGCTCTGGCCAAGTTGATACTTGTAACTCCAAGAGGGAGTATTTATGCTCGATAGTGGGTTCATGCCTCCATTGAATGCGGGACGGTGACGGAAAGTTCTAAGGTTGTGGATGTCTTGTTGCCACTAGGGATAAAACATCAATGCTTTGTCTAAGGATATTTGTGTTGATTACATTACGCACCATACTTAATGCAATTGTTTGTTGTTTGCAACTTAATACTGGAAGGGGTGCGGATGCTAACCTGAAAGTGGACTTTTTAGGCATAGATGCATGCTGGATGGCGGTCTATGTTCTTTGTCGTAATGTCCTGATTAAATATCATAGTGATCATCATGATATGTATATGAATCTTTATTTGTCAATTGCCCACCTGTAATTTATTCACTCAGCATGCTATTTATCTTATTGGAGAGACACCACTAGTGAACTATGGACCCCGGTCCATTCTTTTACATCTGAAATACAATCTACTGGAATATCTGTTCTTTGTTGTTCTTCGCAAACAAACATCATTCTCCACACCATACGTTTAATCCTTTGTTTACAGCAAGCCGGTGAGATTGACAACCTCACTGTTACGTTGGGGCAAAGTATTTTGATTGTGTTGTGCAGGTTCCACGTTGGCGCCGGAATCCCTGGTGTTGCGCCGCACTACACTCCTTCACCAACAACCTTCACGTGGCCTTCATCTCCTACTGGTTCGATAAACCTTGGTTTCATACTGAGAGAAACTTGCTGCTATACGCATCACACCTTCCACTTGGGATTCCCAACGGACGTGTGCTTCACGCGTTATCAATGATACAAGAGGGCAGTTTTGTAAAAGCAACAGGAAGAATTGCTCAGATACCCGTGAGCAAGGCTTACATGCAATTCTTCCAGCCCCAATGCATACAGTCAATGTCCGAGCATCCCAGAAAACTCTCTTGCTGCATTCTTTTGCAGGATCCGAGCTGTATCATCTTCTCTTGGTGCTCTCAAATAGTCTTTAGCAAACACCGCGATGAAGGCTCGGCAAAACTTGTAGAGAGCCTCTGTACATGTCGACTCTGCCATCCGTAGGTAGTCATTGACTGTATCTGGAGGAGCTTTATATGCAAGACAGCGCATTGTAGGAGTGCACTTCTGAATTGAGGTGAAGCCCAACAAACCTGTGCAATCTTGCTTGGCCATGAAGTACTTGTACTCCCTGACACCGTGGACAATCTTCAAGAACAGCTCCCTGTTCAACCCAAACCGCCGCCGAAATTCCTTCGGCGAATGAGTCGCGTCGTCGTTGAAGTAGTTGGCGTCAAGCAGCATTGCGCCGGCTTGACGATGTCGGTTGATGTTCCTCCTCTTGCCTGGCTTTGAGCTGCCGTGCCGAGGCACAATGAAGAAAGGCTGGCGAACGCGTCGCTTGGTCGTCAGAATCAGCTGCTGTTGTTGCCGCAGAACAGCTTGAGCGTCCTGCTCCTCCGTGAACAGCTGCAGCATCATCTCGTCGTCGCTGTCCATCGCGGCAGTCGAACGAACACCTTGCGGACGGGGCGGTTGTGCCCAGTGGCGGCGAGCTCTGTACCGCACAAAACAGCGGTCGCCGGCCGAGGGGGTAGCGGCCGTGTCGATGGACGACGGTTCCTAGACAGGCGGCGGTGTCTATTGCAATCAGGGGCGCGGCGGAGACGGCGACGGTGGCGATCTAGGCTCGGGCGTGGGTAGTAGGTGGGAAATCGGTGTGTCTGGCTGTCAGACAGAGCCCACGCTCGTTTTCAGACATGCCGCGAGACGCCGGCGTACCCGATTCGCGCCCTTGGCGAAGGGGCCATCACAGGGTTGTCGACAATTCTATTGGGCACGAAAATTGGTCGGCGCCGTTAGGGACGCGCCGGTGCGAGCCCATTTTCGCTGCCGGCCCCCAAAATTCTATTGGGGCCGCTATCGAGGCCGCCGATGGAGATGCTCTTATAGAGTTATAGAGCATTTTTAGTCTCGTGTCCCAAACAACGTTCGATAAAAGCATTTAGGATGTTGTCGTGTGATGTTGTGTTTAGAGTACGTGTGCCCGTTTCCATCCACGTCCCCTAAAGCGAGTCCTCAAGTAAAAAAATTAAGTGTAAAAATTGTGTTTGGCGTTCACGTCAGATTATATTTGGAGCATGTTCGAACCGAAGCGGCGCATGGATGGGATGTTAAGTGTCTGGTACACCCAAATCTCTTTTTTCAATGCGTTCTAAAACGTTACTAGATGTACTTTTAGAGTAGTTACCAGGGCAAATTGTAAAATAGATTTCGGCCATCAAAGAAAAATATGTTGAGGTGTGTAGCTATATTGCCTTGCCCTTTTCATTAGCTATTTAGCTTGGACTTTTGGTTGCCTTACCTAGTGCATGAAATTTAATATGGTATCAGAGTTTCGAGTTCAAACCCTGGGCTTTCATAATCTATTCTAAAACTGCCGGTGCCTCCTCTGTCCATGTACAAGTCTCTTGTGGCTACCTCTGAGTTCTACATGTTGACTTTTCTTCTCCAATAAAACATGGGAATGTGTTTATGTGAGTATATTTGCCTAGCTCTTTCTAGTCAGTTTGAACTTTTAGTTGCGTTAGCAAGTGCATGAAACTTGAGATGCTATCTGACATAGGCACCCCCAATGGGCTTGCCGAAGATGGTACTCGTGGTTTACTGGAACCCCACAAGTCGAAGGATATGAAGTTCGGAAGCCCAGTTAGCATTAAGGAAAGTTGAAGTTGTATTAGGAATATATAGACTTGTAATTATACGGGATGGGTTAGAAACCCTCCCGGACTCTGTAAACTTGTGTATTACGAATCCCTCGGCTCCGCCTCCTATATAAGGGGGAGTCGAGGGACGAAGAAAGGGATCAAATCTATTGTCAACATAACCCTAGTTTTACAATCGTCGGGTACTTTTCGGCTGAAACCTTCGAGATCTACTTCCCTCTACTTCTAACAAAACCCTAGTCTACAATACGTAGGCATTGACAAGTTAATATCTTATCAATTGGCGCCGTCTGTGGGAATTAGAGGCGACAAGGAGCTGATCTCGATGGCACATTCAAGATCGTCGACTTCGTCAGTAGCAAGCAACGTGATGGATCGAGGTAAACAGGTCGAAACTGATCTAGTCGATTTTATTCCTCACCCGCCCTCCCGTTTGGATGCATGTGCGTATCTGGAGGAGCCCATCGTGATGACGTTCGGAGAATTCCAATTTGGCGTCGACAAGGAAGGATCTTATCGTCTCGAAGTTCCGATCTCGTCGGAATTATCAGCGATCGATTCCGACTTTTCGTCAAGAGATGAAGAGCTTTCGTCGCCACGCTTCATCAACACCAAGGCAAGCGAAAAGCTCGCCAAGATCTTCAGCGACATGTCCTTCGAATCGTCTGCGGACTCTGATATAAGCAGCGATTCAGACAGCGTCGACAGCTTCAACTTCATCGACAGATCTGCTGTTATTGGAAAGGTCTTCACCAATCTCTATGATGGTGTCACCAATCCCGACAAAAATCAAAATTCAAAATATCATCAAGTCTACGCAATTGAAGAAACAAACCGAGCAGAGTCGGAGACGTCAGAGGCTTTCGACAATTTGGGAAACCCATATGTTGATCGCGCTGATCTCAGGAGAGGTCTAGGCACTAAGTATGTTGGGCCTACCCCACGTCTAAGAGTTCAGCTCCCGCAAGAAGCATGGGACAGAGCCGCAAAAGCCATGGACGGTTCAGAGCCAATGACTACAACTGCTACGGCAGAAGAACTGCAAGCTTATCAATATAGACTCGCTCGTGTGAGCAGAGAGTTAGAAAAACAGACAGCTGACCTGAACAGAAGAAAGGAGGCAGCCTCTGCATCAAGCAGGCGCCGGGCAGATCTAAGTCGACAATCAGGAAATTCGGGAGATAGTCACCGAGAAGCTCGAAGGCGAGCAAGATCTCGGATGCAAAATATACCTGAGTCAGAGAGGGAAAATCTAGTTCAAAACCTCGACATGTCTTTTATGACAATAGACACAAGGGGAAATATTATCCCAAAACACCGGAAGCTGGGTACATGGCAACACAGGCTTTCATCCTTGCATCTAGGCCACCTCCTGGGGATCTGAGAGAAGCATTGTATAACATGGCAATGGCAGGAGTTGGAGCCATGGGAACAGCGTTTGCAGCCACACCTCCCGACGGAACTGCAAGGCAAAATAGTCCGCGACCCACCGCAGCAGTGCAAGATCCACCGAGAGCAAGTGGGGCAAGGGATTCAGCGGCTCAGGCAAGGGTGGATAGAGCGCGACAAGAAAGAAGGGAACATTGGCAGTCACCAGAAGTTGCTGAGGAAGATATGTGTGGACTTCCGTGTTTCATGAGACGAGTTCGAAAAACTCGAGTCCCGTCAGGGTTTAAGTTGCCCGAAAATTTCAAAAAATTCGATGGTCTACAGGATCCCGAGGATTGGCTCGTTGATTACCTCGAGACGGTGAAGTTGATAGACGGGACCAGGGCAACAGCCATGCAGAGCATTCAAGTCCACTTGAGCGGAGCCGCACGATCTTGGATAAAGAAACTTCCTCTAGGTTCCATCAACAGCTGGGATAGTTTTGAAGATGTCTTCGTGAAGAATTTCTGATCTACCTGCAAAAAACCCGTGTCACTCGAAGAGTTGAGGTCGTGTAGACAGAGACATGATGAGTCGATGAGAAAATACATACAGAGGTGGAACATCATCAAAAACTCAGCAGAGAACATATCTGACGAGAGAGCCATAGATGCGTTTGTGGCAGGAATCCGACGAGGAGATTTCGTCGAAGACTTGGGGAGAACCAACCCAAAAACAATATCAGCATTGATGGAAATAGCGAACATATGGGCAGATGGAGAATATGCCATACATAACAAGCAACATAGATCGCCGGAGGAAGATCGCAGTCAAAATTTCCAAAATAGACGACGATTCTCTCGACAGTTCTATAGTAATGATGCTCCTGGCCAAATATCGGCTGGCTTCCGAGGAAATGCTGGAGGAAACAATCGGGATGATTATCAAAGAAGTAGCGAGCAGCAAGGCGACAATAGAGGTGATTTCCGCAGTAATAGACAAAATAGTGGACCAAGGTTCCAGAGACCATATGTGTCTCCCGAGGATATGATGAATGGACCATGCCAGATGCATTTTTATCTTGATAACAATGGAAAAAGACAGTCAGGGCATTTGCAGAAGGACTGTCGAAATTTTCAAGCAATGTTGAGGTTTGCAGGACAAGCTACCGCTCACGCAAATAGAAACCCTCAGGGGCCAAGGAGTGAAATCAACCTTCCACCTCCCCCCGCAATTACATACGAAAATCGGCACCAGCTCAGAATAGCGGCAGCACCACACCCACCTCCATATGTCGATCCCAACTCCAACGGCGCGGTCTCGATGATTCAGAAAGCTAGGCCGTCTAATAGGGCTCAGAAAGTAATCCCGCGACAGGTATTCATGGCAGAAGATGCCTCCACCAACGGTTGAGTACCTAAATTGGTCGGGACAGGACATTGGCTTCACAATTGCGGATCACCCGCAGCAAGTTCCTCGACCAGGGCAATCTGCACTTATCTTACCCGCAGTCATCGCTGGGTTTGACGTGTCGAGAGTCTTTATAGATGGCGGCAGCAGTTTAAACCTTATGTATGCAGATACACTAAGGAATATGAACATATCCCTGGCGAATCTAAAACCAACTGACACACGTTTCCATGGAATCACGCCAGAGAAGCCAAGTTATCCGTTGGGGAAGATCAATCTCGACGTTCAGTTTGGGACCCGAGAAAACTACAGGATAGAAAAGCTGGAGTTTGAAGTTGTGGATTTCCGTCGCAATATCACGCCTTGTTGGGACGACCAGCATATGCCGGGTTTATGGCGGTACCACATTACACGTACCTGTTGTGGAGGTTGCCTGGACCTAAGGGACCAATTAAAGTCAAAGGAAGTTTCGCGCTAGCTGATAAATGCGACAAGGATTTTCATCGACTGTCGGAAACTTTCGGGATGCAAGCAGAGTATATGGCGTCAAGGCTCACAACTGATTATGATGTGTTGCCAGATACAGGAAGGCCACTCAGGGAACTAACCTTCAACACTGCTAAGGATTCAAAAGAGGTTCAGATTCACCCGACGGACCCAAAGAAAACGACGTCCATTGCAACAAATATGGACCTCGCATAGGAAAGCGCGCTCGTCGAGTTCCTCCGTGAGCACTGGAAAATCTTCGCATGGTGTCCAGCTGACATGCCAGGAGTACCCAGGGAACTTGCCGAGCACCACTTAAACTTGGATCCAATAGCGAGACCAATCAAACAACCTTTGCGGCGTTTTTCGGAATCAAACCGCAAAGATATGCTGTCAGAAATCGATCGACTCAGAGAAGCTGGTTTGTTTAAGGAGATATCTACAGAAGCCACGTGGGTAGCTAACCCAGTGATGGTGCCAAAAAAAAACACGAAAGTCCTTCGCATGTGTGTCGACTTTACGTGTCTCAATAAACACTGTCCAAAGGATCACTTTCCCCTCCCAAGGATCGACCAAATCATCGAATCCACGGCAGGATGCGAACGTCTTTCCTTCCTAGACGCATATTCTGGTTATAACCAGATCAGATTAAAAGAAGATGATGAAGTCAAGACAACGTTCATAACACCTTATGGCGTGTTCTGCTATAGAACAATGCCTTTTGGTCTGAAAAACGCGGGAGCAACATATCAACGGATGATGCAGAAGTTCTTAGCAACACAAATTGGGAAAAATGTACAAGTATATATCGACGATGTCGTCATAACAACCAAAAAGGGGTCAACTTTGATCGAGGATTTGAAGGAAACTTTTGACAACCTTGACAAGTTCTGCTTGAAGTTAAACCCGACAAAATGTTCCTTTGGCGTTCCTGCGGGGGAACTTCTCGGGTTCCTAGTTTCAGCGAGAGGGATCGAGGCCAACCCAGAGAAAATCCAAGCCATCGTAACAATGAGGAAGCCGACAAAGTTGAAAGAAATACAACAATTAACTGGGCGAGTCGCAGCTTTGAGCAGGTTCGTCGCCAGGCTAGGAGAAAAGGCATTACCGTTCTACGCATTGATCAAGCAGGGCGATAAATTTCAATGGAACGAGGAAGCGGACAGAGCTTTTGAGGACCTCAAGCGAACAATCTCGACACCACCAATCCTGGTGGCGCCAAAGGAGAAGGAGCCTTGATGCGCGTAGATGTACACGTCCGTTGGGAACCCCAAGAGGAAGGTATGATGCGCACAGCGGCAAGTTTTCCCTCAGAAAGAAACCAAGGTTTAATCGAACCAGTAGGAGCCAAGAAGCACGTTGAAGGTTGATGGTCGCGAAATGTGATGCGGCGCAACACCGGGGATTCCGGCGCCAACGCGGAACCTGCACAACACAACCCAAGTACTTTGTCCCAACGAAACAGGTGAGGTTGTCAATCTCACCGGCTTGCCGTAACAAAGGATTAAACGTATCGAGTGGAAGATGTTTGCAAAGAAAACAAGTAAACACAAGTATTGCGAGTAGATTGAATGCTATGTAAAGAATAGGACCGGGGTCCACAGTTCACTAGAGGTGTCTCTCCCATAAGATAAAAGCATGTTGGGTAAACAAATTACGATCGGGCAATTGACAAAATAGAGAAAGGCATAACAATGCATATACATGATATGATAAATATAGTGAGATTTAATTGGGCATTACGACAAAGTACATAGACCGCCATCCAAGCTGCATCTATGCTCGAAAAGTCCACCTTCGAGTTATCATCCGAACCCCCTCCAGTATTAAGTTGCAAAGCAACAGACAATTGCATTAAGTATGGTGCGTAATGTAATCAACAACTACATCCTTAGACATAGAATCAATGTTTTATCCCTAGTGGCAACAGCACATCCACAACCTTAGAACTTTACATCACTGTCCCGCGATTCAATGGAGGCATGAACCCACTATCGAGCATAAATACTCCCTCTTGGAATTAAGAGTAAAAACTTGGCCGAGCCTCTACTAATAACGGAGAGCATGCAAGATCATAAACAACACATAAACAATAGATTGATAATCACCATAATCATAGTACTCTCTATCCATCGGATCCCGACAAACACAACATATAGAATTACATATAGATGATCTTGATCATGTTAGGCAGCTCACAAGATCCAACAATGAAGCACAACAAGGAGAAGACGACCATCTAGCTACTGCTATGGACCCATGGTCCAGGGGTGAACTACTCACTCATCACTCCGGAGGCGATCATGGCGATGAAGAGTCCTCCGGGAGATGAATCCCCTCTCCGGCAGGGTGCCGGAGGCGATCTCCCGAATCCCCCGAGATGGGATTCGCGGCGGCGGCGTCTCCGTAAGGTTTTCCGTATCGTGGCTCTCGGTGCCGGGGGTTTCGCGACGGAGGCTTTAAGTAGGCGGAAGGGTAGGTCGGGGGGCCACACGAGGTGCCCGGGGGTAGGGCCGCGCGGCCGGGGCCCGGGCCGCGCCGCCCTGTCCCCCGGCTGCCTCGTGGCCCCACTTCGTTATCTCTTCGGTCTTCCGGAAGCTTCGTGCAAAAATATGACCCCGGGCGAAAGTTTCGTCCAATTCCGAGAATATTTCTTTACTAGGATTTCGAAACCAAAAACAGCGAAAACAACGAAGCGGCTCTTCGGCATCTTGTTAATAGGTTAGTTCCGGAAAATGCATAAATATGACATATAATGTGCATAAAACATGTAGGTATCATCAATAAAGTGGCATGGAACATAAGAAATTATCGATACGTTGGAGACGTATCAGCATCCCCAAGCTTAGTTCTGCTCGTCCCGAGCGGGTAAAACGATAACAAAGATAATTTCGAAGTGACATGCCATCATAATCTTGATCATACTATTTGTAAACATATGTAATGAATGCAGCGATCAAAACAAAGGTAATGACATGAGTAAACAACTGAATCATAAAGCAAAGACTTTTCATGAATAGTACTTCAAGACAAGCATCAATAAGTCTTGCATAAGAGTTAACTCATAAAGCAATAAATCGAAGTAAAGGTGTTGAAGCAACACAAAGGAAGATTAAGTTTCAGCGGTTGCTTTCAACTTATAACATGTATATCTCATGGATATTGTCAACATAAAGTAATATAACAAGTGCAATATGCAAGTATGTAGGAATCAATGCACAGTTCACACAAGTGTTTGCTTCTTAAGGTGGAAGGAGATGGGTAAACTGACTCAACAATAAAAGTAAATGAATGGTCCTTCAAAGAGGAAAGCATCGATTGCTTGTATTTGTGCTAGAGCTTTTATTTTGAAAACATGAAACAATTTTGTCAACGGTAGTAATAAAGCATATGAGTTATGTAAATTATATCTTACAAGT
Organism: Lolium rigidum; assembly: GCF_022539505.1. Lineage (NCBI taxonomy): Eukaryota > Viridiplantae > Streptophyta > Magnoliopsida > Poales > Poaceae > Lolium > Lolium rigidum. Next base: position 277,204,645 of record NC_061514.1, on the reverse strand, counting down.
TGCAAGCCTCATGCATAGTATACTAATAGTGCCCGCACCTCGTCCTACTTAGCTTGGACTACCGGATCTTTGCATGCCATGTTTCAACCAAGTGTCACAAAGGGGTACCTCCATGCCGCTTGTACAAAGGTCTAAGGAGAATGCTCGCATTTCGGATTTCTCGCTTTTGATTATTCTCAACTTAGACATCCATACCGGGACAACATGGACAACAGATAATGGACTCCTCTTTAATGCATAAGCATGTAGCAAAGTTATTATTCTCATATGAGATTGAGGATATATGTCCAAAACTGAAACTTCAACCATGATTCATGGCTTTAGTTAGCGGCCCAATGTTCTTCTCTAACAATTTTGCATGCTCCAACCACTAAAATGATAGACCTTCGGACAAGACGGACATGCATAGCAACTCACATGATATTCAACAATAGTTGATGGCGTTCCCCAGAAGCATGGTTATCGCACAACAAGCAACTTAATAAAAGATAAAGTGCATAAGTACATATTCAATACTACGATAGTTTTTAAAGCTATTTTGTCCCATGAGCTATATATTGCAAAGGTGAATGATGAAATTTTAAAGGTAGCACTCAAGCAATTTACTTTGGAATGGCGGAGAAATACCATGTAGTAGGTAGGTATGGTGGACACAAATGGCATAGTAGTTGGCTCAAGGATTTTGGATGCATGAGAAGTATTCCCTCTCGATACAAGGTTTAGGCTAGCAAGGTTATTTGAAGCAAACTCAAGGATGAACAAGTGCAGCAAAACTCACATAAAAGACACATTGTAAACATTATAAGACTCTACACCGTCTTCCTTGTTGTTCAAAACTCAATACTAGATATTATCTAGACCTTAGAGAGACCAAATATGCAAATCAAATTTTAGCAAGCTCTATGTATTTCTTCATTAATGGGTGCAGAGCATATGATGCAAAAGCTTAAACATGAGCACAACAATTGCCAAGTATCACATTATCCAAGACATTTTAGAATTACTACATGTAGCATTTTCCAATTCCAACCATATAACAATTTAACGAAGAAGAAACTTCGCCTTGAACATTATGAGTAAAGCCTAAGGACACATGTGTCCATACGCAACAACGGAGCGTGTCTCTCTCCCACAAAGTGAATGCTAGGATCCATTTTATTCAAACAAAAACAAAAACAAAAACAAACCGACGCTCCAAGTAAAGAACACAAGATGTGACTGAATAAAAATATAGTTTCGGGGGAGGAACCCGATGATGTTGTCGATGAAGAAGGGGATGCCTTGGGCATCCCCAAGCTTAGACGCTTGAGTCTTCTTAGAATATGCAGGGGTTAACCACGGGGGCATCCCCAAGCTTAGAGCTTTCACTCCTCTTGATCATAGTATATCATTCTCCTCTCTTGACCCTTGAAAACTTCCTTCACACCAAACTTCAAGCAAACTCATTAGAGGATTAGTGCACAATTAATAATTCACTCATTCAGAGGTGACACAATCATTATTTTCACTTCTGGACATTGCATAATGCTACTGGACATTAATGGATCAAAGAAATAAATCCAACATAGCAAAAGAGGCAATGCGAAATAAAAGGCAGAATCTGTCAAAAACAGAACATTCCGTAAAGACGAATTTAAAGCTGGCACCAGACTTGCTCAAATGTAAAAACTCAAAACTAATGAAAGTTGCGTACATATCTGAGGATCACGCTCGTAAATTGGCAGATTTTTTCGAATTTTCTACAGAGAACTGTGCCAAGATTCGTGACAGACAGCAATGCTGTTTCTGCGCAGCGATCCCAAATATAACATCAACTTTGACATAGAAACTTTACTTGGCACAAAAACATGATAAGGAGAGGTTGCTACAGTAGTAAACAACTTCCAAGACTCAACAAAACAAAAAATTGCTGTAGGTAAAAACATGGGTTGTCTCCCATAAGCGCTTTTCTTTAACGCCTTTCAGCTAGGCGCGAAAGTGCAAATCAAGTAATCATCGAGAGTAGAAGCATCAACATCATAGCTTGTTCTAATAATAGAATCAAAAGGCAACTTCATTCTCTTTCTAGGGAAGTGTTCCATACCTTTCTTGAGAGGAAATTGATATTTAATATTACCTTCCCTCATATCAATAACGAGCACCAACGGTTCGAAGAAAAGGTCTTCCCAACACAATAGGACAAGATGCATTGCATTCGATATCCAAGACAACAAAATCAACGGGGACAAGGTTATTGTTAACCGTAATGCGCACATTATCAATCCTCCCCAAAGGTTTCTTTTTAACATTATCGGCAAGATTAACATCCAAATAACAATTCTTCAATGGTGGCAAGTCAAGCATATCATAAATCTTTTTAGGCATAACTGAAATACTTGCACCAAGATCACATAAAGCATTACATTCAAAGTCATTGAATTTCATTTTAATGATGGGCTCCCAACCATCCTCTAACTTTCTAGGAATAGAAGTTCCAAGTTTTAGTTTCTCTTCTCTAGCTTTTATGAGAGCATTTGTAATATGTTTTGTAAAGGCTAAATTTATAGCACTAGCATTAGGACTTTTAGCAAGTTTTTGTAAGAACTTTATAACTTCAGAGATGTGGCAATCATCAAAATATAAATCATTATGAGCTACAGCAATGGGATCATTGTTCCCAAGGTTGGAAAAAATTTCAGCAGTTTTATCACAAGCAGTTTCAGCAGTTTTAGCAATTTCAAGCGGTTTTGTACGCTTTGCACTAGGAGTAGAAACATTGCCAACACCAATTATTTTACCATTGATAGTAGGAGGTGCAGCAACATGTGAAGAATTAGCATTACTAGTGGTGGTAATAGTCCAAACTTTAGCTACATTATTCTCTTTAGCTAGTTTTTCATTTTCTTCTCTATCCCACCTAGCACGCAATTCAGCCATTAATCTTATATTCTCATTAATTCTAACTTGGATGGAATTTGCTGTAGTAGTAATCTTATTATCAATATCATCATTAGGCATAACTTTCAATTTTAAAAGATTAACATCGGAGGCAAGCCTATCAACTCTAGAAGCAATAGTATCAATTTTATCAAGCTTTTCCTCAACAGATTTGTTAAAAGCAGTTTGTGTACTAATAAATTCTTTAAGCATGGCTTCAAGACCAGAGGGTACACTCCTATTATTATTATAAGAATTCCCATAAGAATTACCATAACCATTACCATTAGCGTAAGGATATGGCCTATAGTTATTACCAGAGTTGTTCCTATAAGCATTGTTGTTGAAATTATTATTTTTAATGAAATTCACATCAACATTTTCTTCTTGAGCAACCAATGAAGCTAAAGGAACATTATTTGGATCAACATTAGATCTACCATTCACAAGCATAGACATAATCACATCAATCTTATCACTCAAGGAAGAGGTTTCTTCAACAGAATTTACCTTCTTACCTTGTGGAGCTCTTTCCGTGTGCCATTCGGAGTAATTTATCATCATATCATCAAGAAGTTTTGTAGCCGCCCCCAATGTGATGGACATAAAGGTACCTCCAAGCAGCTGAATCCAATAAATTCCGCGAAGAAAAATTTAGTCCCGCATAGAAGGTTTGGATGATCATCCAAGTAGTCAGTCCATGGGTTGGGCAATTCTTTACCAAAGTTTTCATTCTCTCCCATGCTTGAGCAACATGTTCAGTATCTAATTGCTTAAAATTCATTATGCTACTTCTCAAAGAAATAATTTTAGCGGGAGGATAATATCTACCAATAAAAGCATCCTTGCATTTAGTCCAGGAATCAATACTATTCTTAGGCAAAGATAGCAACCAAGTCTTTAGCATAGAAGGTTTGGATGATCATCCAAGTAGTCAGTCCATGGGTTGGGCAATTTTTAACTAGAGATTTCATTCTTTCCCAAGCTTGAGCAACATGTTCATTATCCAATTGTTTAAAATTCATTATGCTACTCCTCAAAGATATAATTTTAGCATGGGGATAATATCTACCAATAAAAGCATCCTTGCATTTAGTCCATGAATCAATACTATTCTTAGGCAGTAGATAGCAACCAATCTTTAGCTCTTCCTCTTAATGAGAAAGGAAACAATTTTAATTTTATAATGTCACCATCTACATCTTTATACTTTTGCATTTCACATAGTTCAACAAAATTATTGAGATGGGCAAGAAAGATCATCGAACTAACACCTGAAAATTGCTCTCGCATAACAAGATTCAAGTAAAGCAGGTTTAATTTCAAAGAATTCTGCTGTAGTAGCAGGTGGAGCAATAGGTGTGCATAAGAAATCATTATTATTTGTGCTAGTGAAGTCACACAACTTAGTATTTTCAGGGTTGGCCATTTTAGCAATAGTAAATAAAGCAAACTAGATAAAGTAAATGCAAGTAAACTAATTTTTTTGTGTTTTTGATATAGCAAACAAGACAATAAATAAAGTAAAACTAGCAACTAATTTTTTTGTGTTTTGATATAAGTGCAGCAAACAAAGTAGTAAATAAAATAAAGCAAGACAAAAACAAAGTAAAGAGATTGAGAAGTGGAGACTCCCCTTGCAACGTGTCTTGATCTCCCCAGCAACGGCGCCGTAAAATATGCTTGATGGCGTGTATTTCACACGTCCGTTGGGCAACCCCAAGAGGAAGGTATGATGCGCACAGCAAGCAAGTTTTCCCTCGAAAGAAACCAAGGTTTAATCGAACCAGGAGGAGCCAAGAAGCACGTTGAAGGTTGATGGCGGCGGGATGTAGTGCGGCGCAACACCAGAGATTCCGACGCCAACGTGGAACCCGCACAACACAACCAAAGTACTTTGCCCCAACGAAACAAGTTGAGGTTGTCAATCTCACCGGCTTGCTCGTAACAAAGGATTAACCGTATTGTGTGGAAGATGATTGTTTGCAGAGAAAATAAGTAAAACAAGTATTGCAAGCAGATTTGTATTTCAAGATAAAAGAATGGACCGGGGTCCACAGCTCACTAGAGGTGTCTCTCCCATAAGATAAAAGCATGTTGGGTGAACAAATTACATACTGGCAATTGACAAATAGAGAGGGCATAACAATGCACATACATGACATGATAAGTATAGTGAGATTTAATTGGGCATTACGACAAAGTACATAGACCGCCATCCAACCGCATCTATGCCTAAAAAGTCCACCTTCAGTGTTATCATCCGAACCCCTCCAAGCATTAAGTTGCAAAGCAACTGCACAATTGCATTAAGTATGGTGCGTAATGTAATCAACAACTACATCCTCTGACATAGCGCCAATGTTTTATCCCTAGTGGCAACAAAGACAACACAACCTTAGAACTTTCTCGTCACCGTCCTGTGTGTCAATGCGTGCATGAACCCACTATCGAGCATAAATACTCCCTCTTGGAGTTAAAAGCAAAACTTGGCCAGAGCCTCTACTAGTAACGGAGAGCATGCAAGATCATAAACAACACATATGTAATAACTTGATAATTAACATGACATGGTATTCTCTATCCATCGGATCCCGACAAACACAACATAGAGTATTACGTATAGATGATCTTGATCATGTTAGGCAGCTCACAAGATCCAACAATGAAGCACAATGAGGAGAAGACAACCATCTAGCTACCGCTATGGACCCATAGTCCAGTGGGTGAACTACTCACTCATCACTCCGGAGGCGACCATGGCGGTGTAGAGTCCTCCGGGAGATGAATCCCCTCTCCGGCAGTGGTGCCGGAGGAGATCTCCGTAATCCCCCGAGATGGGATCGGCGGCGGCGGCGTCTCGCAAGGTTTTCCGTATCGTGGTTTTTCGCATCGGGGGTTTCGCGACGGAGGCTTTAAGTAGGCGGAAGGGCGAGTCGGGGCCGACGAGGGCCCACACCATAGGCGGCGCGGCCCCCTGGCCG